>NC_040038.1:13344139-13651617 GCF_003713205.1 Coffea eugenioides | reverse complement strand
TGTGATATTAGGCAACCGGATGAGTGTATTAGAAAAAGAAAAAAATTGATGTGTCTAGATTGAGTCTGCCGAGAGCTTAGCTTAAATTTTTGCAGCCTGATTTGGTTTAATGTTGTTGTTTAAACTTATAACCATGATTAGATGGTTAATAACAAGTTAATTAGGCTCTGCATGCAGCTAATTAGTTAGTTTAAACCAGAAAAATAAAAAAAAAATAAAAAATGCAATCTGCCATGCATGTTCATCCGAACCAAGCAGGAGAATTTTTAGAAAATTTTGATGTTAATGGTTGTTGTTTGAACTCGATTTCTGAACTGAAAATGTTTATTTCCTAGCTAAGTAATTGCATGAGGGAGTTGAGAGTTTAAAAGCATGTTTTAACCCAGAAAATAAAATGAAAACAGAACACCTCTTCATGCATGTCATCCGTGGCTGATGGGCGAAATTTCTGGATTTTTCTAGATGATTTTAGTTGCTGAATGAATCTGGTTTTGAAGTGGAAATTTTTAATAGCTAGCTAAGTGTTTAAATGCTGAATTTGAGTACCTAACACCCTGTTTAAACCAAGGGAAAAATTTGATCTAAAGTATATTAGTTGCTGAAATTTTTTTATGTGATAGTAAAAGGTTGAGTTGGGATCTTAACTTGATTTTAAATTTTTCCCTGAATCTTGATGGATGGAAATGTCTGGAATTTGTTGTCTTGGACTTCTATAAGAAATGTATGGATGGTTTGAATAAAAATATTTTGGTGTTAAAAGAGAAAAAGGAGTTTTTCACAAGTGAAAAATGACATTTCAGATTTTCGGATGTCCCTGACCAGTTTCAGTAAAATGCTTATATCTTGGTGTAGAAAAATCCGTTTAAGGTGCCATCAGTGGCATTTGAAACTAGAAACATAGGCCTTTGTTCTGTAGAAATTTCGTATTTTTCCTCCATGGGTACTGCTGTCTGTGAATCCTCAAAGTAGACTGTTTGGTATGAATGTCCTGTATTCTTCGTGAAACTAAATTTTGATTTGGGTTGAACTTGTAGCTTACTTGTGGTTTAAATTCTTGATTAAATTGTGGTTGGAAGTGATTGATGTTGTCAAGGGCTAATGATTGGTGAAGCCCTTGGCCATTGGAATGATTTTATAAGTATTACTGGATGATGGAATTAATTGCTGGAATGTCTTGGAGGCCTTACTTTTATTTTTATTTGTTCATGATGAGCTTGCTGAAACCAAGTGCTAATGATTGATGAAGCCTTGGTCATTCATTTTATTTTTATCAGAAATGCATTTGTTGAAATCTAGGGCTAATGATTGACGAAACCCTAGTAATTTGCTATGTGATTTTTGCCATATTTTGATCCATAATATGATCTTGAAACGGGATCGGAGCTGTGGAAATTGTATCGACCATGCGAACTCAAGTAACTGTGATCAAATTAATAAAAAAAATATTTTCCAGCTAGTATTAGATTATAAACTCAATATCTAGTGTTTCGCCTAAAACTTTCCAAACCGATAATTTCCTTTAGCTCAAACTAGCCTTGATAGCTATAGTAAATAAATCCTATAGCTTTTGAAAACCCTAAGTCTTATTCCTTTTCTTTTCATTAAGTATTGTTCTTAGCTAGTTAACTATAGGAAAAGTTCCAAAATACGAGTTTTACTAATTTTAGTGAAAAGCCTGGGAAACTTGCTCGGCAAGAAACCCTATTTTAGGAAAAATAGTTTTTAGGGATAATTTTTACAAAGGCCTTAACTTTATAGAAATGTTCAAAGTAACTTCCTAACGTGGATATTAAGAGGTTTGTCGACTTATTTCAAGAAAATAATACTAGTTACCTTTTTTTAAGGATAAGTATCTTAAGAAAAACTATAATAAACATTTCTTCTACTTTTGTCAAGTTTTAATCTAAGGGACTCTTGATTCTTCTAAGGAAAAGTAGACTAGTAGTATATTAAATATACCTCGATGTCTATAAGCTTAAAAAAACTGAGTAGAAACTTATAGTTTCAAAATTTGGTTTTTAGGATATTGCGATGACGCGAAATTCGATTCCCAACTTGATATCTGAACTCCACTCTTGGTGAGTGTCCCCGCCTGTTCTATGCTTACCTGTTTAAAGTACTTTCTTGACTCGATATGTGATAATTTGCAAAACTGGTTTTTGATCCATCGAAGTGAGCTGTGTGTACTTTATCGCACTAGCCGTTCGAGTGGTGACTTGTGCAAAAACATTTTTCTCCTGAATCCTTGATTCTAAATGTAGTTGCGTCGTTGGGTGAATCCCTCGACTTCTGAATCCAACTACCATGAGTCTAAACGTAGTTACGTCGTTGGGCGAATCCCTCGACGCATGAATCTAACTACAATAATGTCGTTGGGTGAATCCCTCGACCAATCATCTACGGGTATATCTCGAGTATATTGCGTCCTTAGTCGGCGAGCGGGCCCAGGACAGCGGTATGAACGGTGACGGGTTAGGATCAAAATAAGACGCTCTACATGGATTATAAGTAGTGAGAGTTGACGGAGGGTCAACTACGATAAATGGTGATCAAGCGAGGAAAATGGTTCCTGAGAGCCCATGTATCCTACCTTGTGCTGTTATCCGCTTTCCTAACTGTTTAAATGTGCTATGTCTTTAACCGCTGTTTGTTATTACGTGATTGCATGTTTTAGGCCACCACTGAACTTTAACTCACCCCACGTTTATTGTTTTCCTTAACAGGTTCTGGAAACTGAAAGCTGGATATTTACTTATGTTTTCCTTTTGGATTGTATTTGAATACTATGACTTATTTTGTGGGCTGTAATGCGTTATTTGGGGATAATGTACTTTTCTTTTTGATTGCCACTTGAAGTTGGAAAATGTGTAAACCCTAATTCGATTGCTTGGCTTATAAATTTGTATTATGGATTTATGTGTTTATCTATCCGGCTTGGAACGACTTTATACTTTGGTACGTAGCACGTGGGACGTTTAAGAGCCTCGACTGGCGAATTTATCACTGCTATCTCTGAAGTTAATGTGGATTTAAGGAAGATCTTATTCGAGAAAATTTGTTTTGTAATAGATTAGGTTTTTATTCGAATGGATTTGGGTTAGTATGCTTGCGTGAGTCCTGGCGAGAGCTGGGCAGACGGCCCGCCAACCCTTTGGTTCGCCTTAGGGGGAAGTGGGGTCGCCACAGGTGGTATCAGAGCTCCTACTGAGCTCAAACCGGGAAAATGTTCTCGGACTGTGGGGAAAGGTCTATTAAGTGTTGAACTAGTTACTATGGTTAAGGGAATTAGATATGTATGTTGGGTAGGAATCTCAAATGTAGGTGATTCATGCTTGGGACTGGCCAGCTTGAGTTGTGAATCATCTTATTTTCGGATTCTTGTACCCGAGTACCAAATATTACATTTAATGGAGTATTGACAATTGAAAAGAATTCAGTATATTGCATTATGATGTGACTAGAAATCATGACTAGGTTTGGAAAAGTAGAATCGAAGGGACCAAGTCTGACTTTTGGAAGTTAAAAGCGCAAAGCCAGCAGTGAGATCTTGAAGATTCGTGCAAATTTCATATTTTCTTTAAAATGAATAATTCCATTAGTCGTTCACAGGTAAATAGGTTTTATGTCACCTCTTACCCAAAAATGTGGCTTTAGACCTAGAGATTGAGTGAAATAGCAGTTTAAATAAGAACTATGCAGTTGTGAATGGTTTTAAACCCGGAGGAGAGATAAGTTTGATAAATTTGCCACGTTATTAGTATGCTATCATTTGCAAATAATTAAAGGTGAGCTCTAGATGACATCGTGGTCTTTGAATTTTATTGAAGGATTATTCGGGGCTAATATCCAATGGGATAAAGATACCTAGCTGTTAGGTTATTAGAAAAGTTGATGAATGAAATGTTTGAGTTCATTTAGATTACTTAAGAGCCACTGATGTACTTAAGTAATGATCATATTATTTGATTTGGCACTAGACGTAGTAGATCTACAATTTACTAAGGAAATTTGATTAGTGTTACTAAGGGGGTCTAGTGGGATTGTCTAGGACTAAACTAATGAAGGTTAAATTGAATCTAAACTAAGGGTTGAGCTACTAGCTATGTGGTTATAATAATTTGTGTATTGATGTATTGTTTCCTTTCATGCTTATAAAGATTGAAGTTTGAGTTATGTATGAAAATATTGAATGTATTCGTGAATTGTTTGGCTCCTGAAGTTGTATGAAGTTGGTGTGCAATGTGACTTATATTGTGAGTATGAAATTCGATGATTACGCGTCTATTTTGTTATAATGCTGTAAAATATATTAGCCTTGGGATTAAATAATTTCTAACTTGAGTGAAATTTGATAACCAAAGTGGTGTATAGAAACTATGAGATTAAGATTGGAGAAAAAAAATAAAAATAAAGGAAAGTTGAGCCTATAACGAGGTTATAATCATTGCAAGGACCAATGGTGTTTTCTAAAACAGATTTTGACAAGGATACTATCAACGGAAAATTTAGAAGGAAACCAACCACGTAGCTACCCCTATTGACCACATGACTGATATCTTAGAACGGTTGGTGGAGTACCAAAGCTCTAGGCCAATCAACTAACCTAGGAACCAAAAGAGTTGCGAAAATGGAATGACTCTTGAAATTCGTCTATCTAGGTTTCATGGGGAATCTGACCTCAAAATAGTAAGATTAAATCGAAGGAATACAATAAGGCCCTAGTGAGAATAAGAAGTATGACTGTTGTTTTTAAACAACTTTGAAGGTGGGTATTGAACAGTGCACTAAGACATGAAATTTTTCTTTGGGATAAGACTTCCTAATTCTGTCGTGATAGTGAGTAACGATGGTAATCTCAGTGACACTTAAGAACTCGCTGGATTAAGTAGAAAGTAGTTAAGGTTTATATTTTGGAGTAACCGTTAGTAAAAGGATGAAAGAGCATTACGGCTCAAGCTTCCAGTATTAATAGTTGCTTATTTTGATCCTATGATTTGTCTGGCAGGCTAGCTATTTGATTTAAGCCAACTAATAAGATGACAACTTTGGAAGAAATGCGTAAGGAAATGGACATCCTCCGAAATGAGATAGAATTTCAAAGGAAATTGGCTGACTACTGGGAAGGACGATGGAAACAAGAATATGCAGATAAAGTTGAGCTACTACGCCAGAACGTAGAACTGGAGAAGAAACATAAAGAAAATCCTCGAAATGGCCAAGCCGCCACCTTTCATGCAAATGGTGGATATTGTGGTAAGGTTAACCACATTGAGGCCGAGGGTTGGTTAAAGCAAAGAAAGTGCCTGGGGTGCGGTAGTACCAAGCATAAGATTTTGGATTGTCCTGGAGCACCACGAGGAGCTCTAGCAGAAGGAGTTGGGGCAAGAAATGCAGGGGGAAGAGATAATAGAGCTAGCGGGGGATCAAATGGAAGAGGTCAATCTAGGAACGTCTCACGAGGAAGTCGTGCGATAACTTTCCGGGAAACTTGTGGGTATTGCAAGAAATCTGGACATACCGAGGCCGGCTGCTGGAGGAAAGAAGGAAAGTGCTTGAGGTGCGGAAGTAGCGAGCACCAAATTGCCGGTTGCCCGAAAATGCAAGAAGGTGAGAATTTTGGGGACAAAATTCATTTTAAGGAGGGGAGGATGTGAGAACCCTGAAAATGGATATATAAGCTAGTGCATATTTCATTTGCATTTCTTTTATTCCTTAATAAATTCTAGCATTACTTTTACTTGTTCGCATTTGAGTACGTAAAAATAGGTTTATGTGGAAAATAATATATATTTCTACATTATGAAATTTCTTGGTCTTATTAGACTAAATTAATATCTTTAGAATTGGATTAAATTTTTCGCCTTAACATAAAATATTAGAATATTTAAATTTCATTATGCTATATTAATGACACTTGAGTCGATAACCTTACTATCTTAAAATAAATTGTTTAAATTTCTATGATTAATTCTAAATAGTTGCTAATGTTAAATGTTAATAAGAATTTCCGCGTTAAGATAAAAACCAATGAATTTTAGATAAATATGATACTAATATACTAAACATACTTAAGGCATGAAAATTCAAAAAAATATATCCTTATCTTTCTTTGTTTTCAAATAAGTGTGTAAAAATAATTTTATGTGCAAATTGACACCCTTGGATTAAATTATTATTCCACTTGATTTTATATTACTAAATCAATGAATTTCGAGTTAGACTAACTCTAATTCTTGAGAAATAATAATTGGAAATTCTAATAACTAATTTAATCGCTAAATAATATAAGAATTACTAGGAACCTTAATATTCAAGTTTAATCGATAATTATTCGATAAAAATGGGTTAGGTATATTAGGATATATTTAGGCGGTTGAAAAACGCTTGGGGACAATTTTTAGAATTAAGTTGGAATTGAGAAATTAAGTTGAAGATTAGGGAACAAAGTGAAAAGACTAAAATACCCTTACCATTCCATGCAAACCAAACAAGACTCCTGACCGCAAGTCCAATCACATTTGTTATTACCAATTCGATACGCAACCAATGTTATACGCAATCGATCCTTACACGAAAACCTCTGTCTCTTAAACCACGGCACCACCATACGTCCTTTCTATCTCACGGCTAAAATCACAATACCATTCCCTCTATTTCATGTTTCATTTCACAAACACAAACCGCAATTCCAATTTTTCTCTGCACAAGTAAACCACAAACCGCTTCTTTTCTTGATACCGAGACACCACCTTCACCAAATCTCATTTCCTTCTCTGCACAACTCCACCGAAACTACTGCAATTCCTCTCCACAACCACACCACACCTCTTCCTCTGCCTTGACCGAGAGCATCCGAGAGAGAGGGCTGCCTGGTGAGCTGCATCCGAGAGCTAGGAGGAGGGAACGTGAGCTGCCAGAAATTTTCTGGTTGCCGTGAGCTGGAGTGAAGCCAGGGAGGAGATTTTCAGGAAGCTTCACCATTCTGTACCTTCATCTCCACCAACTCCAACCAACCGACCTCAAAGCCACCAGCTACAACAAATTCCAGCCGCAACTTAGGAGCCAGGAACCACCGACTGCACTTGAAGCCGAGAGCTAGGGAAAGAAATTTCTGGAATTTTTTGTGTGAAAGATTAGCTGCTATCTGAGGTAAATTCTGGTCTAATTAGGTTGATTATTAGTTGAGCAAGCTGCATCTGAGCTTGCATGTTTAGATTATACAATCGGATGCTGAAATCAAACCATTAGGAAAATTTCTGTTTTGACAAAATGTTGCTACCGAGAATTTGAGGAGATAATGTAACTCCATTTGTGTTTTTCTGTGGCATCTGAACACCTAAGTGCCTTTAGCTGAGTGAAGACTTGAAGATTTAGACCATGCATGTTGAATTGTGCATTCGGATGATGTGTTAAAGCAGGGAAAATTTCTGGTTTGGTTAAGAAAATTTCTGCCGAGGAACTGGCTTGAATTTGTAGTTTTATTTCTGGCTTCCGGCGACAATCTGAGTTTGTTTAAGTGTTTAACTAGTCAAAAACAAGAAGTTTAAGTCATCTAGTGACATGCATGTGATATTAGGCAACCGGATGAGTGTATTAGAAAAAGAAAAAAATTGATGTGTCTAGATTGAGTCTGCCGAGAGCTTAGCTTAAATTTTTGCAGCCTGATTTGGTTTAATGTTGTTGTTTAAACTTATAACCATGATTAGATGGTTAATAACAAGTTAATTAGGCTCTGCATGCAGCTAATTAGTTAGTTTAAACCAGAAAAATAAAAAAAAAATAAAAAATGCAATCTGCCATGCATGTTCATCCGAACCAAGCAGGAGAATTTTTAGAAAATTTTGATGTTAATGGTTGTTGTTTGAACTCGATTTCTGAACTGAAAATGTTTATTTCCTAGCTAAGTAATTGCATGAGGGAGTTGAGAGTTTAAAAGCATGTTTTAACCCAGAAAATAAAATGAAAACAGAACACCTCTTCATGCATGTCATCCGTGGCTGATGGGCGAAATTTCTGGATTTTTCTAGATGATTTTAGTTGCTGAATGAATCTGGTTTTGAAGTGGAAATTTTTAATAGCTAGCTAAGTGTTTAAATGCTGAATTTGAGTACCTAACACCCTGTTTAAACCAAGGGAAAAATTTGATCTAAAGTATATTAGTTGCTGAAATTTTTTTATGTGATAGTAAAAGGTTGAGTTGGGATCTTAACTTGATTTTAAATTTTTCCCTGAATCTTGATGGATGGAAATGTCTGGAATTTGTTGTCTTGGACTTCTATAAGAAATGTATGGATGGTTTGAATAAAAATATTTTGGTGTTAAAAGAGAAAAAGGAGTTTTTCACAAGTGAAAAATGACATTTCAGATTTTCGGATGTCCCTGACCAGTTTCAGTAAAATGCTTATATCTTGGTGTAGAAAAATCCGTTTAAGGTGCCATCAGTGGCATTTGAAACTAGAAACATAGGCCTTTGTTCTGTAGAAATTTCGTATTTTTCCTCCATGGGTACTGCTGTCTGTGAATCCTCAAAGTAGACTGTTTGGTATGAATGTCCTGTATTCTTCGTGAAACTAAATTTTGATTTGGGTTGAACTTGTAGCTTACTTGTGGTTTAAATTCTTGATTAAATTGTGGTTGGAAGTGATTGATGTTGTCAAGGGCTAATGATTGGTGAAGCCCTTGGCCATTGGAATGATTTTATAAGTATTACTGGATGATGGAATTAATTGCTGGAATGTCTTGGAGGCCTTACTTTTATTTTTATTTGTTCATGATGAGCTTGCTGAAACCAAGTGCTAATGATTGATGAAGCCTTGGTCATTCATTTTATTTTTATCAGAAATGCATTTGTTGAAATCTAGGGCTAATGATTGACGAAACCCTAGTAATTTGCTATGTGATTTTTGCCATATTTTGATCCATAATATGATCTTGAAACGGGATCGGAGCTGTGGAAATTGTATCGACCATGCGAACTCAAGTAACTGTGATCAAATTAATAAAAAAAATATTTTCCAGCTAGTATTAGATTATAAACTCAATATCTAGTGTTTCGCCTAAAACTTTCCAAACCGATAATTTCCTTTAGCTCAAACTAGCCTTGATAGCTATAGTAAATAAATCCTATAGCTTTTGAAAACCCTAAGTCTTATTCCTTTTCTTTTCATTAAGTATTGTTCTTAGCTAGTTAACTATAGGAAAAGTTTCAAAATACGAGTTTTACTAATTTTAGTGAAAAGCCTGGGAAACTTGCTCGGCAAGAAACCCTATTTTAGGAAAAATAGTTTTTAGGGATAATTTTTACAAAGGCCTTAACTTTATAGAAATGTTCAAAGTAACTTCCTAACGTGGATATTAAGAGGTTTGTCGACTTATTTCAAGAAAATAATACTAGTTACCTTTTTTTAAGGATAAGTATCTTAAGAAAAACTATAATAAACATTTCTTCTACTTTTGTCAAGTTTTAATCTAAGGGACTCTTGATTCTTCTAAGGAAAAGTAGACTAGTAGTATATTAAATATACCTCGATGTCTATAAGCTTAAAAAAACTGAGTAGAAACTTATAGTTTCAAAATTTGGTTTTTAGGATATTGCGATGACGCGGAATTCGATTCCCAACTTGATATCTGAACTCCACTCTTGGTGAGTGTCCCCGCCTGTTCTATGCTTACCTGTTTAAAGTACTTTCTTGACTTGATATGTGATAATTTGCAAAACTGGTTTTTGATCCATCGAAGTGAGCTGTGTGTACTTTATCGCACTAGCCGTTCGAGTGGTGACTTGTGCAAAAACATTTTTCTCCTGAATCCTTGATTCTAAATGTAGTTGCGTCGTTGGGTGAATCTCTCGACTTCTGAATCCAACTACCATGAGTCTAAACGTAGTTACGTCGTTGGGTGAATCCCTCGACGCATTAATCTAACTACAATAATGTCGTTGGGTGAATCCCTCGACCAATCATCTACGGATATATCTCGAGTATACTGCGTCCTTAGTCGGCGAGCGGGCCCGGGACAGGGGTATGAACGGTGACGGGTTAGGATCAAAATAAGACGCTCTACATGGATTATAAGTAGTGAGAGTTGACGGAGGGTCAACTACGATAAATGGTGATCAAAAGAGGAAAATGGCTCCTGAGAGCCCATGTATCCTACCTTGTGCTGTTATTCGCTTTCCTAACTGTTTAAATTTGCTATGTCTTTAACCGCTGTTTGTTATTACGTGATTGCATGTTTTGGGGCACCACTGAGATTTAGCTCACCCCACGTTTATTGTTTTCCTTAACAGGTTCTGGAAACTAAAAGCTGGATATTTACTTATGTTTTCTTTTTGGATTGTATTTGAATACTATGACTTATTTTGTGGGCTGTAATGCGTTATTTGGGGATAATGTATGTGGCGACCCCACTCTCCCCAAAGGCGAACCAGAGGGTTGGCGGGCCGCCTGCCCAACTCTCGCCAGGACTCACGCAAGCATTCTAACCCAATAACCTTTCGAAGAATAACCTAATCTATTACAAAACAATTCCTCCGAAGTAGGTCGACACTAAAACCACATTAACTTCAGAGATAGCAGTAATTTAAAATAGCCAAACGACAGCTCCTAAACATTTCACGCATTGCGAACTGCGGAATAGAATCGCACCGTCCCAACAAAAAAAAAAGTTCATACCACACAATACAACAATCAAGCCAAGCATCCAAATTAAGTTTTACACATTTTCCAGGTTCAAGTGGCAATCCAAAATAAAAAGTACCTTATCCGAATTTAACACACTACAGCCCACACAATTAGTCATAGTATACATATACATCCCAAAACGAAACATGGATAAGTTTCAAAACTTTCAATTTCCAGAACCTGTCAAGAAAAACAAATAAACGTGAGGTGAGCTAAAACTCAGTGGTGCCCCAAAACATGCAATCAGATAAAACAAATATCACGTATCGATTTTACTTAAAGTAAACAAATAGGAAAGCGTGTAACAACACAAGGTAGGATACAGGGGCTCTCAGGAGCCATTCTCCTTGCTTGATCAGAAATTTCCGTAGTCGACCCTCCGTCAACTCTCACTACTTAAAGTCCATGTAGATACTCTTATTTTTTTCTTAGCTCCGGCCACCGAACATACCCCAGCTCCGGGCCCGCACGACAAAATAAATGAGAGCGGTAATACTCGAGTATACCTGGAACTGGTCGAGGGATTCACCCAGCGACGTTGCGTCCAGCATGAGGTTATTATAGACTAGTCGAGGGATTCACCCAGCGACGTTGCGTCCAGCATGAGATAGTGCAAGCAGGATTTTCACGAAAACATTTCAAGCAAGTCTCCACTCGAACGGCTAATGTGGTAAAGTACACATAGCTCACTTCGATGGATCAAAACCATATTTCCAAATATCACATATCAAGCCGAGAAAGCGCATTAATCAGGTAAGCATAGAACAAGCAGGGACACTCACCAAGAGTGAAGTTCAAAGGTCAAGTCGGGAATCGTAATCCAAGTCCTCGCTAAATCCTAGAAATCCAAGTTTTAAGAACTATAAGTTTTACTAAGCAAACTCTTGACTTCAAACATATAAAAGATTATCTTGTATTAAACTAGTTTATTTCCCTGAAACAAATCAATAAATTTCTTAAACATCAAGACTAGTAAGGAATAAAGTGTTTCATGTGGTTTCTTTAAAGATATTTTCCTCTGGAGGCAAACTATAACCAAATTGGTTCAAACGGGTTTTCTTGCCGAATAAGTTTTCTATGCCTTTTATTTGAAATTACTTAAATCTAGTATTTTTTTTTCCCAAATTTCCTTTAAAACAACTAGTCAAGGATAGTTTCATGAAAACTTAAAGTTTAAAAGTTAAATACAATTACTCCCTAAAGGTAATAAAGCTAGTTTAAGCAAAATAAAAGAATTAACTAGTCGGCAAGGTTTTGAAAGTCCCAATACCTAACTTTCTAATAATACTACACTAAACTCGAATTCTATCACTTGATATTAAAGCGGAATATTTCCACAAAATTTAATTTTGAAAGTATTCAAGTTCAAGAATAATCAAAACGGTCTTCACGATTCTAGCTCATTTGCACAATGGATTCCCAGGTCACCAAGATTGAAACATTACAAACCAAATATCAATTTTACTAGGGCTTCATCAATCATTAGCCCTAGGTCTCAACAAATTCCAGTACAATTAAAATTCAACAAAGGAAGTCCAGGTACTAAAGCAAATCCCAAGTCACAACCCATGGACTTTCCAAGTACATTCAAAACAAGAATAAAACTACAGCCAACTTGAGTTCTAAATGATTCTAAGAATTCAAAATATCCATTAAACCTTCCACTTTTACTTGCTAGAATCACTATACATATAGTTTATAATCTGCTCAACTTAAACTGAAGCAAACAATACACAATCCAGAAAATAACTTACTAAAATCTTGAACTAGCATGACTCGCAACTATATACAAATTTCCAGCAAAGATATACCAAAAGTTTCAACAAGAGTTCCATCCTTAGCTTGCTTTAATCATTAGGCACTTAGCATGCATTTGTCCAACATGGAACGAGTTAAATGATCAATGATTTCAGCAAGTTATACCACCAATAAATTCCCCACAAATCTGTCATCAGCTAGGATAAAACTTTCCAGCAATTGATAGCTCGAATTTGAAACTTCCTCCATAATTCCTCATTTTTTTTTCCTTTTCAGCTCAACATGCAAAGTGAAATTCTCACGCTAAGAAGCATCTTGTACAATAGTATAAGATTTACAGCCAAGGTTTCGAAGGAAAGGCTAGATAAAAATTCTTTCCCTCGGTTGAAATTGGAAACGAAAATTCCAGCGTGTCCCCTCATACGATCTCAACCCAAAAATTCCATCCTTTACCCAAGTTTCCTTCAACTAAACGTCACTTAATACTTAAAGCTATCAAACTACAAGCATTTCATAACGTAATTTTCCATTTAACAGCAATCACGGTCTCAAACAAACATGAAGTCCCTCGGCTACTAAAGAAAATTTCCAGTAGCCAAGCTAGCCGCAAATCTGTTTTCTTTTTTTTTTTCAGCTAAAACTTTATTTAATACATAAAACTAACAATTTACATACCTTACCAAACATAAATTTCCATATTACTAGAATCACAAGCTGCAAGACAACATGCAAGCTCTCGGTTCCTCATCTCAAGTCCAGCTTACATTTTTTTTTTTTTATATCAAAACTCCCTTCAACCAAGATTATTAACCACAACTTAAAACCAACATGCGACCCATAATTAGCTACATGCATGATCCAATAAACAGCTACCTACCAGATTTGATCCAAAAATCAAGTTCGGATGTAATACAAAAGAAACCACCTAACCAGATCTGGTCCAAACTCTCTCGGTTGACATATAGGTGACCAGAATTTATTTTCCTTCAGTTTTCTGGCTTATACATAGCTAATTAACCACATGCATAACTTAATCATCCCGTTTTTAACTAACTAAACCCACAATTAAACTCAGATCATCACAAAATAACAAACTAAAGCTGAAATTCCAGCTCAACCACTCGGCAACCTCAAATTTTTTCCAAACCAGATTTCTTAAGTCTCAATTCCTCATCTAACCTCACAAACCCACATGCATGCGTATAGACAGCTTCATCAACCCGTAAACAATTTATCTAAGTCCAGAATTTACCTTAGCCTGAAGCCTAAAACACACAGCTAGCAGCTGCAACAATTCTCTCTCTCGGCTGTCCAGAAAAAATGCAGACCGCTAGTTCTCTCTTCCTCTCTCCCTTGCTCTGGCTTGCGGCTGGATGAAGGAACTCTGGTCTCAAGCTCTGCACCAGCTCACAGATGGAAGACAGACCGAATCACAAGTCCCTCTCTTCCCTCTCTGGTTTACGGACAGAAAAGAAAAGAAACAGGAAGCTCGGCTCACTCACCAGAAATCTGAAAATTTTCCTGTTCAGCCTCTCGGCCCTCGGCTTGCACAAGTTTTGGTTGTGGTAGTTGCGGCTGGAACCTGGTTGCAGCTGACCGAGATGGAGGTGCAGAATGATGAAGCTCACTCACGGTTTTCTCCCTGGTTTCACTCCAGCTCACGGACAGAACTAGAGAATTTGGCAGCCGCGGTTTCCTCCTCTTCGATACACACGAGGTGAGTCTCTCCCTCTCTTTTGCTCTCAGACCGAAAACTGGGTGGAGTTATGGAGTGTGTTGTGGTCTGAGGGGAATTTGTGCAGAGAAATGGAATGGCGGTTTGAGATATGAAATGGAAAGAGAGGTATATGGTTTGCGGTAAGTGATATGAGAAAGGATTGAGTGATATTAAGAAGTATTGTGGTGCCGTGGTTTAAGATGTGAAATAGAGGTAATGGTATAAGGTGCCGCGGTTTTAGGAGCAGAGGTTTCGTGTATTAGAATCGATTGCGTATAGAATTGGTGATAGTTGCGGTAATTGAATTTGCGGTCAGAGGATTGGTTTGGTTTGCATGGAATTGTAAGGGCATTTTAGTCTTTTCACTTTGCTCCCTAACCTCAACTTAATTTCTCAAATCCAACTTAATTCTAAAAATTATCCCCAAGTGTGATTTGAACGCCTAATTATACCCTAATATACCTAAACCATTTTTATCGAATAATTATCGATTAAACTTGAATATTAAGGTTCCTAGTAATTCTTATATTATTTAGCGATTAAATTAGTTATTAGAATTTCCAATTATTATTTCTCAAGAAGTGGAGTTAGTCTAACTCGAAATTTATCGATTTAGTAATATAAAGTCAAATGAAATAATAATTTAATCCAAGGGTGTCAATTTGCACATAAAAATTATTTTTACGCACTTATTGTGAAAACAAGGAAAGATAAGGATATATTTATCGAATTTTCACGCCTTAAGTATGTTTAGTATATTAGAATCATATTTATCTAAAATTCATTGGTTTTCATCTTAACGCGGAAATTCTTATTAACATTTAACATTAGCAACTAATTGGAATTAATCATAGGAACTTAAATAATTTATTTTAAGATAGTAAAGCTATCGACTCAAGTATCATTAATTTAGCATAAAGGAATTAAGTATTCTAACATTTTATGTTAAGGCGAAAAATTAATCTAACCCTAAAGTTATTAATTTACTCTAGCAAAACCAAGAAATTTCATACTTAGGAGAATTATATTATTTTTCACATAAACCTATTTTACGTACTTAATTGCAAACAAGTAAAAGTAATGCTAGAAATTATTAAGGAATAAAAGAAATGCAAATGAAATATGCACTGGCTTATATATCTATTTTCAGGGTTCTCACAATGTACTTTTCTTTTTGATTGCCACTTGAAGCTGGAAAATGTGTAAACCCTAATTCGATTGCTTGGCTTGTAAGTTTGTATTATGGATTTATGTGTTTATCTATCCGGTTTGGAACGACTTTATACTTTGGTACGTAGCACGTGGGACGTTTAAGAGCCTCGACTGGCGAATTTATCACTGCTATCTCTGAAGTTAATGTGGATTTAAGGAAGATCTTATTCGAGAAAATTTGTTTTGTAATAGATTAGGTTTTTATTCGAATGGATTTGGGTTAGTATGCTTGCGTGAGTCCTGGCGAGAGCTGGGCAGACGGCCCGCCAACCCTTTGGTTCGCCTTAGGGGGAAGTGGGGTCGCCACAGGTGGTATCAGAGCTCCTACTGAGCTCAAACCGGGAAAATGTTCTCGGACTGTGGGGAAAGGTCTATTAAGTGTTGAACTAGTTACTATGGTTAAGGGAATTAGATATGTATGTTGGGTAGGAATCTCAAATGTAGGTGATTCATGCTTGGGACTGGCCAGCTTGAGTTGTGAATCATCTTATTTTCGGATTCTTGTACCCGAGTACCAAATATTACATTTAATGGAGTATTGACAATTGAAAAGAATTCAGTATATTGCATTATGATGTGACTAGAAATCATGACTAGGTTTGGAAAAGTAGAATCGAAGGGACCAAGTCTGACTTTTGGAAGTTAAAAGCGCAAAGCCAGCAGTGAGATCTTGAAGATTCGTGCAAATTTCATATTTTCTTTAAAATGAATAATTCCATTAGTCGTTCACAGGTAAATAGGTTTTATGTCACCTCTTACCCAAAAATGTGGCTTTAGACCTAGAGATTGAGTGAAATAGCAGTTTAAATAAGAACTATGCAGTTGTGAATGGTTTTAAACCCGGAGGAGAGATAAGTTTGATAAATTTGCCACGTTATTAGTATGCTATCATTTGCAAATAATTAAAGGTGAGCTCTAGATGACATCGTGGTCTTTGAATTTTATTGAAGGATTATTCGGGGCTAATATCCAATGGGATAAAGATACCTAGCTGTTAGGTTATTAGAAAAGTTGATGAATGAAATGTTTGAGTTCATTTAGATTACTTAAGAGCCACTGATGTACTTAAGTAATGATCATATTATTTGATTTGGCACTAGACGTAGTAGATCTACAATTTACTAAGGAAATTTGATTAGTGTTACTAAGGGGGTCTAGTGGGATTGTCTAGGACTAAACTAATGAAGGTTAAATTGAATCTAAACTAAGGGTTGAGCTACTAGCTATGTGGTTATAATAATTTGTGTATTGATGTATTGTTTCCTTTCATGCTTATAAAGATTGAAGTTTGAGTTATGTATGAAAATATTGAATGTATTCGTGAATTGTTTGGCTCCTGAAGTTGTATGAAGTTGGTGTGCAATGTGACTTATATTGTGAGTATGAAATTCGATGATTACGCGTCTATTTTGTTATAATGCTGTAAAATATATTAGCCTTGGGATTAAATAATTTCTAACTTGAGTGAAATTTGATAACCAAAGTGGTGTATAGAAACTATGAGATTAAGATTGGAGAAAAAAAATAAAAATAAAGGAAAGTTGAGCCTATAACGAGGTTATAATCATTGCAAGGACCAATGGTGTTTTCTAAAACAGATTTTGACAAGGATACTATCAACGGAAAATTTAGAAGGAAACCAACCACGTAGCTACCCCTATTGACCACATGACTGATATCTTAGAACGGTTGGTGGAGTACCAAAGCTCTAGGCCAATCAACTAACCTAGGAACCAAAAGAGTTGCGAAAATGGAATGACTCTTGAAATTCGTCTATCTAGGTTTCATGGGGAATCTGACCTCAAAATAGTAAGATTAAATCGAAGGAATACAATAAGGCCCTAGTGAGAATAAGAAGTATGACTGTTGTTTTTAAACAACTTTGAAGGTGGGTATTGAACAGTGCACTAAGACATGAAATTTTTCTTTGGGATAAGACTTCCTAATTCTGTCGTGATAGTGAGTAACGATGGTAATCTCAGTGACACTTAAGAACTCGCTGGATTAAGTAGAAAGTAGTTAAGGTTTATATTTTGGAGTAACCGTTAGTAAAAGGATGAAAGAGCATTACGGCTCAAGCTTCCAGTATTAATAGTTGCTTATTTTGATCCTATGATTTGTCTGGCAGGCTAGCTATTTGATTTAAGCCAACTAATAAGATGACAACTTTGGAAGAAATGCGTAAGGAAATGGACATCCTCCGAAATGAGATAGAATTTCAAAGGAAATTGGCTGACTACTGGGAAGGACGATGGAAACAAGAATATGCAGATAAAGTTGAGCTACTACGCCAGAACGTAGAACTGGAGAAGAAACATAAAGAAAATCCTCGAAATGGCCAAGCCGCCACCTTTCATGCAAATGGTGGATATTGTGGTAAGGTTAACCACATTGAGGCCGAGGGTTGGTTAAAGCAAAGAAAGTGTCTGGGGTGCGGTAGTACCAAGCATAAGATTTTGGATTGTCCTGGAGCACCACGAGGAGCTCTAGCAGAAGGAGTTGGGGCAAGAAATGCAGGGGGAAGAGATAATAGAGCTAGCGGGGGATCAAATGGAAGAGGTCAATCTAGGAACGTCTCACGAGGAAGTCGTGCGATAACTTTCCGGGAAACTTGTGGGTATTGCAAGAAATCTGGACATACCGAGGCCGGCTGCTGGAGGAAAGAAGGAAAGTGCTTGAGGTGCGGAAGTAGCGAGCACCAAATTGCCGGTTGCCCGAAAATGCAAGAAGGTGAGAATTTTGGGGACAAAATTCATTTTAAGGAGGGGAGGATGTGAGAACCCTGAAAATGGATATATAAGCTAGTGCATATTTCATTTGCATTTCTTTTATTCCTTAATAAATTCTAGCATTACTTTTACTTGTTCGCATTTGAGTACGTAAAAATAGGTTTATGTGGAAAATAATATATATTTCTACATTATGAAATTTCTTGGTCTTATTAGACTAAATTAATATCTTTAGAATTGGATTAAATTTTTCGCCTTAACATAAAATATTAGAATATTTAAATTTCATTATGCTATATTAATGACACTTGAGTCGATAACCTTACTATCTTAAAATAAATTGTTTAAATTTCTATGATTAATTCTAAATAGTTGCTAATGTTAAATGTTAATAAGAATTTCCGCGTTAAGATAAAAACCAATGAATTTTAGATAAATATGATACTAATATACTAAACATACTTAAGGCGTGAAAATTCGATAAATATATCCTTATCTTTCTTTGTTTTCAAATAAGTGTGTAAAAATAATTTTATGTGCAAATTGACACCCTTGGATTAAATTATTATTCCACTTGATTTTATATTACTAAATCAATGAATTTCGAGTTAGACTAACTCTAATTCTTGAGAAATAATAATTGGAAATTCTAATAACTAATTTAATCGCTAAATAATATAAGAATTACTAGGAACCTTAATATTCAAGTTTAATCGATAATTATTCGATAAAAATGGGTTAGGTATATTAGGATATATTTAGGCGGTTGAAAAACGCTTGGGGACAATTTTTAGAATTAAGTTGGAATTGAGAAATTAAGTTGAAGATTAGGGAACAAAGTGAAAAGACTAAAATACCCTTACCATTCCATGCAAACCAAACAAGACTCCTGACCGCAAGTCCAATCACATTTGTTATTACCAATTCGATACGCAACCAATGTTATACGCAATCGATCCTTACACGAAAACCTCTGTCTCTTAAACCACGGCACCACCATACGTCCTTTCTATCTCACGGCTAAAATCACAATACCATTCCCTCTATTTCATGTTTCATTTCACAAACACAAACCGCAATTCCAATTTTTCTCTGCACAAGTAAACCACAAACCGCTTCTTTTCTTGATACCGAGACACCACCTTCACCAAATCTCATTTCCTTCTCTGCACAACTCCACCGAAACTACTGCAATTCCTCTCCACAACCACACCACACCTCTTCCTCTGCCTTGACCGAGAGCATCCGAGAGAGAGGGCTGCCTGGTGAGCTGCATCCGAGAGCTAGGAGGAGGGAACGTGAGCTGCCAGAAATTTTCTGGTTGCCGTGAGCTGGAGTGAAGCCAGGGAGGAGATTTTCAGGAAGCTTCACCATTCTGTACCTTCATCTCCACCAACTCCAACCAACCGACCTCAAAGCCACCAGCTACAACAAATTCCAGCCGCAACTTAGGAGCCAGGAACCACCGACTGCACTTGAAGCCGAGAGCTAGGGAAAGAAATTTCTGGAATTTTTTGTGTGAAAGATTAGCTGCTATCTGAGGTAAATTCTGGTCTAATTAGGTTGATTATTAGTTGAGCAAGCTGCATCTGAGCTTGCATGTTTAGATTATACAATCGGATGCTGAAATCAAACCATTAGGAAAATTTCTGTTTTGACAAAATGTTGCTACCGAGAATTTGAGGAGATAATGTAACTCCATTTGTGTTTTTCTGTGGCATCTGAACACCTAAGTGCCTTTAGCTGAGTGAAGACTTGAAGATTTAGACCATGCATGTTGAATTGTGCATTCGGATGATGTGTTAAAGCAGGGAAAATTTCTGGTTTGGTTAAGAAAATTTCTGCCGAGGAACTGGCTTGAATTTGTAGTTTTATTTCTGGCTTCCGGCGACAATCTGAGTTTGTTTAAGTGTTTAACTAGTCAAAAACAAGAAGTTTAAGTCATCTAGTGACATGCATGTGATATTAGGCAACCGGATGAGTGTATTAGAAAAAGAAAAAAATTGATGTGTCTAGATTGAGTCTGCCGAGAGCTTAGCTTAAATTTTTGCAGCCTGATTTGGTTTAATGTTGTTGTTTAAACTTATAACCATGATTAGATGGTTAATAACAAGTTAATTAGGCTCTGCATGCAGCTAATTAGTTAGTTTAAACCAGAAAAATAAAAAAAAAATAAAAAATGCAATCTGCCATGCATGTTCATCCGAACCAAGCAGGAGAATTTTTAGAAAATTTTGATGTTAATGGTTGTTGTTTGAACTCGATTTCTGAACTGAAAATGTTTATTTCCTAGCTAAGTAATTGCATGAGGGAGTTGAGAGTTTAAAAGCATGTTTTAACCCAGAAAATAAAATGAAAACAGAACACCTCTTCATGCATGTCATCCGTGGCTGATGGGCGAAATTTCTGGATTTTTCTAGATGATTTTAGTTGCTGAATGAATCTGGTTTTGAAGTGGAAATTTTTAATAGCTAGCTAAGTGTTTAAATGCTGAATTTGAGTACCTAACACCCTGTTTAAACCAAGGGAAAAATTTGATCTAAAGTATATTAGTTGCTGAAATTTTTTTATGTGATAGTAAAAGGTTGAGTTGGGATCTTAACTTGATTTTAAATTTTTCCCTGAATCTTGATGGATGGAAATGTCTGGAATTTGTTGTCTTGGACTTCTATAAGAAATGTATGGATGGTTTGAATAAAAATATTTTGGTGTTAAAAGAGAAAAAGGAGTTTTTCACAAGTGAAAAATGACATTTCAGATTTTCGGATGTCCCTGACCAGTTTCAGTAAAATGCTTATATCTTGGTGTAGAAAAATCCGTTTAAGGTGCCATCAGTGGCATTTGAAACTAGAAACATAGGCCTTTGTTCTGTAGAAATTTCGTATTTTTCCTCCATGGGTACTGCTGTCTGTGAATCCTCAAAGTAGACTGTTTGGTATGAATGTCCTGTATTCTTCGTGAAACTAAATTTTGATTTGGGTTGAACTTGTAGCTTACTTGTGGTTTAAATTCTTGATTAAATTGTGGTTGGAAGTGATTGATGTTGTCAAGGGCTAATGATTGGTGAAGCCCTTGGCCATTGGAATGATTTTATAAGTATTACTGGATGATGGAATTAATTGCTGGAATGTCTTGGAGGCCTTACTTTTATTTTTATTTGTTCATGATGAGCTTGCTGAAACCAAGTGCTAATGATTGATGAAGCCTTGGTCATTCATTTTATTTTTATCAGAAATGCATTTGTTGAAATCTAGGGCTAATGATTGACGAAACCCTAGTAATTTGCTATGTGATTTTTGCCATATTTTGATCCATAATATGATCTTGAAACGGGATCGGAGCTGTGGAAATTGTATCGACCATGCGAACTCAAGTAACTGTGATCAAATTAATAAAAAAAATATTTTCCAGCTAGTATTAGATTATAAACTCAATATCTAGTGTTTCGCCTAAAACTTTCCAAACCGATAATTTCCTTTAGCTCAAACTAGCCTTGATAGCTATAGTAAATAAATCCTATAGCTTTTGAAAACCCTAAGTCTTATTCCTTTTCTTTTCATTAAGTATTGTTCTTAGCTAGTTAACTATAGGAAAAGTTTCAAAATACGAGTTTTACTAATTTTAGTGAAAAGCCTGGGAAACTTGCTCGGCAAGAAACCCTATTTTAGGAAAAATAGTTTTTAGGGATAATTTTTACAAAGGCCTTAACTTTATAGAAATGTTCAAAGTAACTTCCTAACGTGGATATTAAGAGGTTTGTCGACTTATTTCAAGAAAATAATACTAGTTACCTTTTTTTAAGGATAAGTATCTTAAGAAAAACTATAATAAACATTTCTTCTACTTTTGTCAAGTTTTAATCTAAGGGACTCTTGATTCTTCTAAGGAAAAGTAGATTAGTAGTAGATTAGATATACCTCGATGTCTATAAGCTTAAAAACTGAGTAGAAACTTATAGTTTCAAATTTTGGTTTTTAGGATATTGCGAGGACGCGGAATTCGATTTCCAACTTGATATCTGAACTCCACTCTTGGTGAGTGTCCCTGCCTGTTCTATGCTTACCTGTTTAAAGTACTTTCTTGACTCGATATGTGATAATTTGCAAAACTGGTTTTTGATCCATCGAAGTGAGCTGTGTGTACTTTATCGCACTAGCCGTTCGAGTGGTGACTTGTGCAAAAACATTTTTCTCCTGAATCCTTGATTCTAAATGTAGTTGCGTCGTTGGGTGAATCCCTCGACTTCTGAATCCAACTACCATGAGTCTAAACGTAGTTACGTCGTTGGGTGAATCCCTGGACGCATGAATCTAACTACAATAATGTCGTTGGGTGAATCCCTCGACCAATCATCTACGGGTATATCTCGAGTATACTGCGTCCTTAGTCGGCGAGCGGGCCCGGGACAGGGGTATGAACGGTGACGGGTTAGGATCAAAATAAGACGCTCTACATGGATTATAAGTAGTGAGAGTTGACGGAGGGTCAACTACGATAAATGGTGATCAAGCGAGGAAAATGGCTCCTGAGAGCCCATGTATCCTACCTTGTGCTGTTATCCGCTTTCCTAACTGTTTAAATTTGCTATGTCTTTAACCGCTATTTGTTATTACGTGATTGCATGTTTTGGGGCACCACTGAGCTTTAGCTCACCCCACTTTTATTGTTTTCCTTAACAGGTTCTGGAAACTGAAAGCTGGATATTTACTTATATTTTCCTTTTGGATTGTATTTGAATACTATGACTTATTTTGTGGGCTGTAATGCGTTATTTGGGGATAATGTACTTTTCTTTTTGATTGCCACTTGAAGCTGGAAAATGTGTAAACCCTAATTCGATTGCTTGGCTTGTAAGTTTGTATTATGGATTTATGTGTTTATCTATCCGGTTTGGAACGACTTTATACTTTGGTACGTAGCACGTGGGACGTTTAAGAGCCTCGACTGGCGAATTTATCACTGCTATCTCTGAAGTTAATGTGGATTTAAGGAAGATCTTATTCGAGAAAAATTGTTTTGTAATAGATTAGGTTTTTATTCGAATGGATTTGGGTTAGTATGCTTGCGTGAGTCCTGGCGAGAGCTGGGCAGACGGCCCGCCAACCCTTTGGTTCGCCTTAGGGGGAAGTGGGGTCGCCACAGTAATGACCTGTGAGGAAAACCAACATGGAGGAAAAGAAGAACTAGTGTGCTAGAATCATGCACTGCCAATTAGAGAAACAATATTCAACAGGACAGGAAAAGAAGAACTAGTGTGCTGGAACTGTGCTGTAGATGCTGAAACAGTGGAACACCTCTTTTTTCAATGCGAAAAGGCAACAGATATTTGGAAAATGGCTCCTCTCCAATGGCATGGATTGCAAGATTATTTGGGAAACTTTAAGTGCTGGTGGACAAGACTACTTGAAATAAGAAAGGATAGCTAGGAACATATTGCTCTGACAGTAGATATACTTTGGCAGCTATGGAAGGGCTAGAAATGAAAAGAAATTTAAAGACAAAGACTGGCATCCTGTAGAAGTAATATGAAAAGCAGTGAAGGATTGGGAGGAGTATAGACAAGTTCAACACATACAAACACAGATGAGCATTTCAGAAACAAACAGAGGCAGCTAATGGACAAGATCAAAGAGATGCATAAGAAGAAAGTACTCTAGGAATTTGTGCGGAAGTGGGACAACACATAGAAGGTCAAAATATGGGGATTGAAATGTCAACAATGAATAATCAAAACTAGTTGCAAGTAGTCTAGAAACTAAAGGAAAAAAGCATTGGCTCAATGATTTTGGATTACCTGCAAGCCAATAAGTTGGCATTGAGCAAAGTAAAGGAACAAGGATGGGATATTATTAAAGTCAAATTATCCTCTCATCAAATCCTAAACTTGCTCAGGGCACAATCCTCATATGACACTATAGTTGTTGCACACCTAAAGGATATCATGAGTCTTAACTCAATATTTAGGAAATGCTCATTTGATAAGCCTGATGTTGAATAGAATAGGTTAAGTAAAAAATTGAGCAAACTTGGTCAAAACATAGCTGTTGATGAGGAATTCTTAGATTCTTGATGTCTTAGTACACTTTTGTGTAGCCAAATTTGAGCCTTTGCTCAGCTTGTAATTATAATTTGGTTATGAATAAAATTCTCTATCGTTTCAGGAAAAAAAAAAGACTAATGCAATTCCGATTAGTCGGTTATCAATCAAATCCCTTGGGGAAATAGTTATGTATTTTCTACATCTTTACTTGTAAATTTTATGGTATATTAAAATGGGACACAATAATAATAACCATGTAAAAGAACCAATGATAGATAATGCATGATTTTTAAAAAAAGAAACTAATGTATTTTTTTATCATTTACTCCATATCCAACAGTATAACTATAAATTATGTAAAATTTGAATTCGAAATTTAACTCTGACACATGTATTATATATCTAATGGGTACATGGATACACCTATTCATATGAGCGCTTATGTTCATCAAAGTGTACATTTTTATTCATTATGGTGGACTTGCTATATATGTTGCTATAAAAGGTGATTTAGTTGTGTAATAATAAATTCACTAGCTATTTTATGCCATGCATTGCGACTCATTTACATTTACCATTCCGACCAATACTGAATTTTTGTCTATATTCCAAATTTTCCAGGAATAATTTTCTTTTCTTTTTTTTTTTATCTTTGGTTGAGGGGATGAAGAGTACTTCCAAGATGATGAAGACATATAAGAACAAAAATAAAAATAAAAATAAAAGATTTGAAAATAAAAATAAAAGATTTGAGACATTTTTTCATCAATGCAAGCCCTATAAGGATATTATCTTGCCCAAAGGCATAAAAGAAAAAGAAAAAACTATAAAACAAAAGCAGCAAAAATTGTTTGTATAGAATGGAAAAATTGTTCAAAACGTCCCTCATATTTTGTTAAATACATTTTTTCATCTTTTACTTTTAAAATAGTAACTTTACATCCCTTATAAAATTAAATCGGTAAAATTTGGTTCCAACTTAAGTTTTCAACCACTTTTTACCTTAAACCTGTTACGTAACCCACACATAGTCATTTTTTTGGATAAAAAGGTCATATCCCATTTGTTGTTAAATAAATGGCTGGATCCATATTCATTTTTATCATTGAAAAATTTGAATTTGATCCGAATCATATTCATTTTTTAGCCAAAAAAGTAAAATTTCATCCAATCTATATTTATTTTTACTACTAAAAAAGTAAGATATAATTTTTTTGTACATAAAAAATGATTGTATGTTGGTCATATGGTAATTTCAAACTAAAAAATGGTTTAAAATTTATAGTGGAATCAATTTTTGCTAAATTAAACTTAGAAGGGACATGAAATTAATATTTAAAAATAAAGAATGAAAAAATTTACTTAACGAAATGTAAGAGACATTTGAAACTATTTTCCTGTAGAATGGATGGATCGATTTATGAGCTCATACATTTATTACCCTCCCCATTTTTGCTTATCTTTTATTCTAAAATAAGATTAAAAAAATGTGTATTTTGCAAATCTTTATTTTTTTTTTTCCGAACAAACCCACATACTATGTGTTATCCTAACCACTTCTGTACGGTGACTTGCTTTGAACTAAGCAAAAACCCAAGAGCTGCTGCTCCTTCCCTGACATCATCATTCTCGGTATCTCACCCAAGATTTTTTATTTTCTACTATATAATTTTAATTTTCTACTATTAATTCCCATTATTTCGAATACAAGTTTCAAAAAGGGCGCTTCTCTTTTCCCTGTTATTAATTTTTTCAGTGCAAAATAACCCTTTCTTGTTATTTTCTTTTGGATATTCAGCTAGAACAGCATGGGGAGCCAATCTGATTCAACTCCGAATTCTGTAGACGATAAAGCCCAAAACCCAGGTTTTTTTTTTACTTAGTTTGTTAATTTTTTGTTTAATTTTTAGTTTTCTTGCTGTCTGCTTAGTTTTCTTGGAAAATTTAAGGTTAATGGGGTTATAAGGTATCGAAATTTGTCTGGTTTTTATGAGATTGAAGAGTTGATCTTAACTAAAACCCAGATTCTAGTTCTTGAATTTGTAGTCTTTAATCAGTTGTACATGATAGTAAACATTTTAGTTCTTATTAGTTTTGTTTTTTCAACAAACGATAATATCTTTATATATATTAACACTTGATAATACAAGATTAATTACGAAAGGGGGCAACAGCCCCTTCATCTATTCTATTTGCTTCTATCAACCAACTTGGGAAGTCATTTACCCAATCTATGTCATTAACTAGCTTTGATGCAAAAAGTGCTAGCCTATGACTTGCTATATTAGATGTTCTAGGCACCCATGATATTGTGCAGTAATCAAAATCTAGTGTTAGATCCTCCATGTCTTCCAAGATGGTTGCTAGAATCCCATCCTGCACATTGTTGCATCTGATGTAGTCTGTGGCCGTCTTGCAATCTGATAGGATAGCTATCTTCCTCCAGCCTGCTTCGCGTGCCATTTGGAGAGCTAATCTAATGGTTAATGTTTCCTCCATTAGAGCTTCACCCTTCTTTCTTTCCACTACTCCCTTTGCTCTTATAATCTTGCCTGTCCAGTGCCTTGCAACTATTCCTTTTCCTGTTCTGATCATCCTTGCATTGAGTGCAGCATCTGTACTTTCGAGGCCTAGTTCTTTTTAGTTAATCAGCAATAAATAGAAAGGTGATCACTTTCGAGGCCTGTTTTGATCGTGCGTTATGTTGGTTTCAAGAACTTGGTATAGTGATAATTGGCTATGCATTGCCAGTCACACTTCTCTAGTAGGTTTTTTTTCCTCGTTGCCTTACTGATGTTATGAGCATAACTGGTTTTTACTATTTCAGCTTAGTTTTATGAAAGTAATAAAGAAAAAAAAGTCCAGTTTGAAAACGAATGGCCGAGAAATACTTTTAATTTAGGGAAAATAAGTGAAAATGGTGTGTTCACAGCTGTCTGTAGTTAAAGAAGGCAGAATTTGTGGTTGTTTATTGTTAAGGGCATCTCTATGGACTCCTGTACAAAATGAATTACTAAGTGTGCAGCAAAAAGTTTACGTTTTGCATAAAAGGTCAGTATGAACCTCCATCATGATGAATAGGCTAAACTTATGCCCTCTACAATTGGCACTCTAGGCTGTTTTTAAATTATATACAACTAGCCTTCTCATAAGTATCCCGAATTAAAGGATTGGTCACTGAAAATTTCTCAATTCAGTTGGCTGGATGTAGAAAATGATTTAGCTTCCTCTGTTATATATTTGTTGGAAGGAAGATAATTGTGTACACTTTATCTTCTCAAGTTAGTTGACTTATGTGATTCATCCAAAACTGTGTATCTGTTTTAAGGGAAATAAGAATGTGTGAGATTGCATTGAAAAGTGCTATTTGCATGCACTGAACCTCTTTCCAAGTGTAAAGTTATGCTGTGATAAAGGGAAAAATACAGCCAACTTAGGGTAAAATAAGTAGGATTGGTTGTTTGCTACTCTCTTTTGCTATCAGTTTTTGCAGTTTTGCCAATCTTGATTAAATACATTTCCTTAAGTTTTTTACTGAATGGCTGAATGCACTGATTGAACTAGAGAAACTATGAGTAAGGAAGACATTTTGCTTCTTGGGCACTAGTTCTTCCTAAAATTACATGCTTGATTCCTCTAGTTACTCTTGTTAGTTTGAAGCGATGAGCATTAACTTAAATCAGTTCGGCCAATAGTTACA
This sequence comes from Coffea eugenioides, assembly GCF_003713205.1. Taxonomy (NCBI): domain Eukaryota; kingdom Viridiplantae; phylum Streptophyta; class Magnoliopsida; order Gentianales; family Rubiaceae; genus Coffea; species Coffea eugenioides. Next base: position 13,623,779 of record NC_040038.1, on the reverse strand, counting down.
GGTTTCCCTAGTGTTTAGAATTCAATAGCTTACTCTAGAACTACGTTACTTGGATCGCCTGTGTAGAAAACTTAGTAGGATTCTAACATCGTTCTGAAAGTTGCCATTTCTATACCTATGAATATTTTTTGTTGCTTTAGCTGTATCCACATGGCTCATTTTAAAGAGATGAGTGACCTTTTTGGCCAAAAAAGAAAAGTTTGGTGAGCAACCAGTGCAATTTTGAAAAGTTTGGTAGCCTTTTTAACCATTTTCTCCTAACCAAAACACAGCAGTTACTTGATGGTGGAAAATCTTTCATGCAATACCCTTTTGCATCGTAGACTACTAGGGACGAACAAAATTTAGAATGTGCTCTTACTGAGTATAACATATTGGAGAGTACAATTTCTCTTCAGTTTGAGTTATGTAGATGCTTGATTCCTTTGTATACGTGATTCTAATTCTCTTTTTGTTCTAGCACCTAGCTTTCATAATTGGACTGTTGAATGAAGAAAAAGGATGCTTTTGTTTTCTTTATCCAAATATTCCATGTCTTTTTCTGATTGTATGGAAAAAAAAATGAAGTGACATATATGCCAGGCCTACTCAACAACAAAGAATAATATATGCATTTGACATGGCTTTCTGAGTTATGATATATGTCACCAGCCAGATGTAGATGGATAGAATCTACTTTGTTTTGCTTTTTCCCAAATCATTGCTGTATCAGAAATTAAACTTCTTTTCTTTTACAGCTTCACAGCCTTCAGAATCAACAGTTAACCAAGGTACAGTTGCCAAGGCTGATGTTCCTAATGAGAGAGCCACACCTTCTCCATTTGTGAATTCAGAACCAATTCGAGAGGAGCAAGTGCAAAATGCTGTGAAGTTTCTTTCACATCCAAAGGTTAGGGGATCTCCAGTTATGTATAGGAGATCATTTCTAGAGAGGAAGGGTCTTACAAAAGAGGAGATTGATGATGCATTTCGTCGTGTTCCGGTATGCCAATAGTTTTTTCTGAAATCTCCAAATTATTAAAATTCAGGCCATCTAAAATCTGTTTTAAAATTGGTTGACTGTTTTCTGTGCCTTCTTAAACATGAGAATTAATATGTTTTTGGGTATGTAATATACTAACGATCTTGATAGGATCCCACACCAAGTGCTACGGCATCACAGCCAGTCGTTGCAAATCAAGGTACGAAATGATACTCTTCAGCTGTGATCTTTGGATTTGACAGCCAAGTTTTTCTAGTTGACGTCATAATTGGTTCTCTGCTATGGTCATTCTCTTGGTAATAGATGGACAGTTGAATTCATCATCAGCTATTCAGCAGCAAGTTCCTACTCAAACTCTGCAACGGGCACAAGCTCCATCCACTGGCAGCATTTCAAGATTGGGACTTTATCAGTTTCACTGGTCTCATGTGCTTTATGCTATTGGCTTTCTAGCTGTTTCGGGAGCTGGAACAGCAGTACTTCTTAAGGTGTTCTTGAATACCTGATGAAGATCCTTTGAAAAAATGCTTCTGTTTAATTCAATTGTTTGTGGTCTAACAATATAGATATGCTAGCTTATATATGTGCTGACGTTCTGAATATTTTATTCAAAATACAACCTGTTTTTTGTCCAATGAATGCGCTATTGCTAATGTGATCTTTCTTTTTGCTTGCGTATGCTTGTTCAGAAAACTATCATCCCACGGCTGAAGTCTTGGATACGCAAGGTTGTGTTGAAGGAAGAAGAAGGTGAACCTTTGGTAGAGAAAGGTAATGCAAAACCCAATTTGGCGGAAGAAGCTGCTGCTGCTGCAAAGGCGGCTGCGGCTGCTGCTGCTGATGTGGCTCGGGCAAGCCAAGAAATGTTGATGTCGAAAACTGAAGGTCTATATCTGTTATAGTTTGCCATCTTCTATGAAAATTCCCTTAGGAAATACAAGAACTTTTGGTTATGATTTGATGATGACACTGATTGATAATTATTTTCTTCAGAGAAAAGATACTTCTCGGAGCTTACAAACTTGTTGGATGTACAAATACGTGAAATGAAGACCATGAGTAATGCTGTGCAGAAATTGCAAGATAGTAAGTTTCCATTATGCCAGATATCTAAGATGTGTTTCCTTATACTTCTGGAGGGGATGGGTTTTTCTTTTTCTTCCGCTGCCTTGTGTTTCTAGTTCTCATGATATTGCAAAGCTTTTAGGGAGCAAATTATGCACTGATTTCTACTTTCCCCGTCTTCCTTTTGTAGTTTTGCATATTATAGTCACCTTGAGTGTGCAAGGCATAATGGGACTCAAATATTTCATTATTGGAGTTTCCTGCTTCTGAAAGATGTAATTGGACAACATTGGCAGACAGATTGTGACACAAAAATTAGTGACAAGTAGCTCAGTAGCTCATTGTTGACACCATCTTTAGTGCCCTTACGCTACTGGAAGCTTTTTCTGGAAGCCCTATTTGGACTTTTAACTGCAAGGCTTATTACTTTACTTGCCCTTTAAATGGTTTGCACAAGTTGCCTAGATGTCCTTATGCGTTTCTTCTTGGTATTGTAGGGCATAATCAGAGATAATAGGGGTTGGCAACGGCCGTTTGGTTTAGTTCTCTGTTTTCCTATCTCCTCAATTTATTTGGTTTCAATGTCTAGAGTGAAGTACTTTTATGTGTTTCACGTTTCTTCTGTAAGTATGGTGGAGTAAAACATGATGAAGAGCCTCCAATTTTTTAACCTTCCTTGCGTTTCTGCTAGCATATGAGCATTGTAGATCTTACATGTTTTCACTGATAGTTTCTCAATTTCTGGTTGTTTAATTTGTCTGATTATTCTTTTTAAATTGTGTACAACAGCATCGTTTTATTATACACCTTTTTTTTTCTATGTTTGGCACCGAATTTGATAGTTGAATATAAAGGTTTTGTGTGTGTCTTTCTAGGAGATTAAAAGACTCAACCTATGCATCTGGTGCCAAATATAAGTTTTGTGATTCATAATTTCTTTGATCTACAGGAACTTGTTGATAACTTTAAGCATCATTGATGAATTACTTGAACACTCTCATATGCTTCCATATGGAAAATGTTTTCCAGACTGGAATGGCATTTAATTTTGTCAGTGTCTCCTTCCAATGCTTTTCCAACCATTGTGGCTTTTGTGGCTAAAATTGTTCTATGTGTTTGTAGAAGGAGAAAGCAGTATTCCTGGGAGAATAGCAACAAGAGAAGAAGATGACCATAGAGTTTCAGTCGTCAATTCGAGGGTAAGTTGATTAGTACGACTCATTTGAGAAGCTATATGGAGTTGATACCGTTGTTAATCTTGTTTTATGTTTTCGTAATCTTTCTAAAGTTTTTAACTTGAATTGCTTAATCATTTTGCATGGTCTTTCAGCAACCTTATTCTAATGGCAAGGTGGATAACAGAATAGATTCAGGTTGTCAGCTAGTTATCAAATTTCATGACTTGTTATGGTAATTATTACCTGTAAGTTCTCTAAGTATGTCCATCAATGTAATGGCTATTTATGTGCAGTTATATCTTCTTCACCACCTTCTTCCGTGGAACCGTCTACTGCCCCTCATCCAAAATCATATATGGAGGTGACTTATCGCAGTTGCTTCATAATACTTGTCTGTGTTAATGTATTCGAGAGGGTGCTTCCTGTTCTCCTATGGCCCCATTTTTTTGAGAGCATGCTTTTTCAACAAAAGGCTTTGCATGCATAGCCCTTACAACTGTTGCTTTGCCATTGTGTGCAACTTTATTTGCATCAAAAGTGATGGCTTTATGAATTTTTTTTATTTTTTATTTTATCCTGAATTGAAGCTTAAAAAGGAACAATTTGATAAATCTTGATGAGAGTTACCTGTAAATCTGAAGTTACTACCTATTTTAAACTATTGAGCCCTTGTTCCTTTCACTACATATTTAAAGCGCCATCTGATTGTATAAATGACAAATTCCCATTCCTCATTTTTTATTGCTCATCCTGCCTAAGACCAACAAAAGAGATCTAGATGAAAAAGATGAGGAGAAAGACACAGGAAAATGGAATTTTAAGGGGCAAACATGGTTTATTACATGGCTATTTAGAGTTGCTTATACAGAAGCATCTGAAAAACAGATATCGGTTTGTTTAGCATATATCCTTAATCAGGGTTGAGCAAGTCTTGCCATTCAGAAGAGCTACTTGAATTCATTAAAGTTTAAAGAAAAATGTACACATAATGATATTTCTTGACAGTTGCAGACTGGTGATCAATATATTAGTTCTATGGTACCATGTTGATTTTCTTTCCACAAACAGGTTAACAGTTGCCAATATATGGTCAAATACGTTATGATTGTTCAAACACGTGCCATGCTATCAAACTAATTTTTGGAACTATGTTTTGTTGCAGATCATGGCTATGGTTCAAAGAGGAGAGAGACCTTCCAACATCCGAGTACATACTCCTTATGAGATCATTTGTCTCAGTTTCCATCCATAGATGTCCATTAGTAGCATCCTTATTCTTTATGCATTTGCTTGTTTATTTCTTGTTTCAGGAGATCAATGATCAGCCGCCCAATCCCAATCAGCCAGTACCAAATCCTCGCTTAGTACCAAAGCCTAAGGTTTGGTTTCTAAGAATTCCTTTTGTGTTTAGTTGTTTTTTCCTTTTGCTAAACCCCTACCAATTTGTGAATTATGAATATTCACTGAAGTACAGCATGATGTTTAATGGGTTTGATTCCCAAAAATGAAGCAATAAATAAGAAAGCACTTGTCAAATATAAAAACATGCTAACTTTTTGCTCGTTCTCTGAGTATTAATTGTTTACAAATTGCATTTTTCTTTTAAGAATGATGTAACAGTGGGATGTGTTCCGAAGATTTGCATTAGCCTAAAACACTGATCAATTTTATTTCTGGTATCAGTTTGTTGTAAAATTTACATGAAAGGCACGATAATATATGCAACCTGTGTTCTTCACCATTAGAAATTCTGCAACTCATCACTAATTTGCACATTGGTCTTTTGATTAGCCTTGGGAGGTTGGTCAATCTCAGAGTAGCTCTGGCAGTGGTTTCCAATATCAAGAGAGCAGTAATGGCTTCACTTCTGGGTCCCAAACTATACAATTAAATGCAGATGGTTCAGTCCCTTGGTGGCAACAAAAGAATGCCAGAATTACAGAAATTGAAAGTGAAGATGAGCAGAACATCAGATCTTCAGTGCCCAGTGAAAAGCCAGTTCAGCGATCCTGGGTTCCACCCCAGCCGCCTCCTGTTGCAATGGCAGAAGCAGCTGCAGCTATCCGACAGCCCAAAAAACCATTGCTCCAGAAGGAACAGTTGACTGACGACCAGTTACTAGGTCGTGCTTCAGAGGTAACTGATGAGTTGCAGAGAATTACAAAAATCTCTGAAGCTGGTGGTCTAGAGGCCAATGGTGGTAATCCAGCAAATAATGCCAGTGAGATACAGAAAGAAGAGGAGCAGGCCTACACTGAGACTTAAGTGTCTTAAACGGGGGTTATCCATTCAATCCAGGTTGCTCAAACAGTTGCCCCTCAAAGCTTCTTGTATTGGAACCATGTTGTCATCTCATCAAGCAACTGATCATCATCATTCTTGTTCTGTACCCTTTACCAAAAATACTTACTGTATAAAAAGCTATATATGTTTAGACAGTTATGCGGGTCATCAAGATGAAATGATGTATGGAGCTTACTTATTTTGTCATCTCTACATGAAAGTAAGACCAATCTCTAGAGTTAGTTAGACCATCTCTGCAGGTTGAAGTGGTACACTTGTATGCCTCATATTCGCCAAAGCTTTGGCAACCAAGAATAATAAGGTGCAAGTTATAAAAATGTTCCCCATGAAGCTTGAAATACGATATTTCCCTTTTTGTTTTTGAATTTTTTTGTTGTTTGATGACTATATGTTTTCAGTTGTAAGCTCCTGTCCAGACTTGAATCTATTCTTATGGACATGAATTTTTCAACATGGTCACTAAGAGCTTAACTAATTCATTTTTTTAAAAATCCAATTCCTCTGTTTATTTTGGGTCAGAATGTTATCAACCCTGCATAACTTGTCTTCTTACTGAATCAGATATTTAGATGCATTTAGTTTCGACTAGTCAGCAATTTCCGGGGACTTAACAAGGATTTTGGATTTCTCAAGGCTGCCAAGGATTTTGGATGTGAACAATTTTCTGTTCAAGGCTGTCACGAACTTGAGGTCTAGCCACCAGAAAAGTCCTATTACCCACCACAACACCACGGGCACCTTTCCCTTCTCTAACAAATTGATCAATATATGCATATATATATGTACCTAAGCACATGATTGCATATGAGCTTTGCACAGCGATTTTCTAATTTGCTGATTGAGGGTGGGAATTGACCTTGTACACCATTTTCAAAAATATTACTGTACATTAAGGTTGCATTGCATTGTTATGTGAACATCCTAAGTTAGATACTTTTCCCTTCCATTGACCCCTCCCTCTCGTCCTCGGCTTAAAAGACAGAGAAAAATGCAGTTTTGGTACTCAAATTTTGATACATGGACGGTTTTAATTCTCAAATTTTGGGTAAAAACAAATCTAGTATCCAATTTTTCAAATATTAAGCACATTTTAGAACCTTTGACGGATTTTTTTCAAATTACTACCGAAAAAAGTTATGGAATAGTCATGTGTCCGGCAACTATTGTATAAAAAAATATTAAAAAAAATGAAAAAGTTTCTTCTGACACTAAGCGTCACTTAAAATATCCTTTTGACACTAAATACCAAGTTTAAGGACTAATAATGTTATCAAGTAAAATATCCTTTTGACGCTAAGTACTAAATTTAAGAACTAATAATTTTATCAAAAGGATATTTTACATTTTTTCGGCAATTTTTTATTAATAGTTTCTAAACATATGATTATCACGTGATTCTTTCAAGTAATAATTTAAAAAAAATCATCAAAATACTAAATTTGCTCAAAAGTTGAAAGTTTGAGTACCAAATTTATTTTCGTCCAAAATTTGGAAACCAAAACTGTTCATCTGTCAAAGTTTTGATACCAAAATTGGATTTTTCTCGAAAACAAAGCAAACCAAACTTCAAACATTGGAATATTCCCAACCTAAATAGAATAGTTTGCAGCATCACCTTGTAATCTGATACCTGACAGATACCAAAAATTTTACAGGTGGCTTTTAGTAGTGCCAGACACGATATAAAGGCACTAGAACAAGTTTTGCACATGCAATAAGCCAAAAAAAAAAATGTTAGAAATTTTGACACACTACCTATACAAACAGTTTAATCCAGGTATATTTCAAGAATGCAACCCTTAGCTTGGAAAGAGCAGATACTAATACAACTTGAAAATTAAAAAATATATAGGGGTTTCCCTTTGGTAAATCATGAGTGATGGGCAAAAGCAACAGCTCTTCATTTCTACCCAGAAGGTCTTCTTTTCCAGGGAGGGACTGGAACAATTATCTGTCCATGGACAAGATTGCGACCCCTCCTCCCCCAACTTTTATATGTTAAATTGAATGCTCGTGATTGAACAAGATTGCGACCCCCTCCCCCAACTTTTATCAGTGTAACAACTATTCACATAAAACATTGTCCGAGATCCACAGAATCACGTTGTGCAATCGAATCGAGTTCAATCAAGTAGTTCACGAGCTCTTTTTTTTTTTTTTTTTTTTCAAAATTCGAGCTCGACCTCGCATTGACTAAATTCGAGTTTGAGTAGGTCAAGTTACTTGACAAGTTTAACTAAATTCGAGTTCGAGTTTGAGTAGGTCAATTTACTTGACAAGTTTGACACTCGAGCCTAATATGTAAATTTTGAAAGCCTGTTGAATTTAATCTAGTTCAATCGACTTTTAAGTATATAAGTTTTTCTTTAATTTTTTTTATTTATTAGTATGAAATATCTATTTTGTCCCTTATTTAAAATTATATCAAATATAAATTTATATTTTCCAACTCGCTTAGATTTGATTAAACTCGATTGTGCTCGAATTAAACTCAATTGGGCTTGATTTGCACGAGTTTGAGCTCCAACTCGAGTAAAGGCAAAACAAATTCAAGTTGGAGCTCAAACCACACTCCTAATCATGTATTGGCATGTTGATATGCTATGTACCATAATTTTTCATTGTCCAGTATCCTAATATTATCATTCACATCTTGAATTGTTATAGTTTATCTCATGACCTTATAGAAGAACCGAATGAGAATTGGCGCTTTTTGATCGACGATATGTTGAATTGCTTTGTATACTATAGGTAACCATGAGCAATCCCAACAGACAATTGCTTCTGCCCATCAATCAATTTATCAAACCTAAAGCATTTCTGGTGGATACTAAACAAATCTTTGTCGATGTAAAGTTGTCATCTTTTCTTTTAAAATAATTGGTATTGATGCGAACACCAATTTCGCTTTCAACTCCGATCCAACATTTCCTGCATCATGACAAAAAAAGTCCTACCCTACATTTTCCTCGTGCATCATGCTGCCATTCTTGAATTTCGATCCGTAGCGTCCTTAGTTAAAATGCTGCTCATTTTGAATATGACCCAAAGTGCAACAACCAGTCAAACCTTTTCTCATCCCGTGACTTTGCCTTCTCATTGATTATATCATTTATTGAAGTAAGTGTTGATTTCTTTATTCTTCTTGGTAGGATTAATTTTACTTTGTAACCCTAATGTTTCGTGCTATTATTACTTGGCACCTTAAAACTTTTACTTTCTGACATGTTGCACTTTAAATTTATTAGAATGCTCGAAATCACACCAAAGGCTCTTTTTTTTTTTTCCCCTAGCAAGATAAGGGTGAGATTTAAGCAATGGGGAGGAGGAAGAGGATTTTGAAACCAGAACTCATAATTTTTAGAGTTTCAATTTTAACCATTACATTAAAGTCTCCTCAGTGGGTCATTAAAATGTTCTGATCCACCCGAAAATCTTTTACTTGTATATAATTTTAATGAAGGACTAATATCCATTATTAGCATTAAGAAGTAAGAACATTATGATGTATGAGTGTGCAATGTTTCTCATTTACTATTAATTTTGCGTGCATTATGGTAATTGAGATGGAACGTGGATTGGTAATTTAAGGATATAAACTGTCCAAAGTAATATAATGTGGTGGTAATCGATAGCTTTATGGCATTACAAAGTGCCCAAATAAAAACTAAAAGTACAAAGTGAGAACAATTAAAAATGTAAAGGGTGCAAAATGAAATTTTTTAGTACATAAAAGTTTCGGAGGGAGGTTAACCGATCATTCCTAAGGCAAAAACCCCACGTTAACTTTGTTGAAGACTTAGCAATGCCTTCTAGTGCATGAAGCCATGAAGATTACTACTTCACTTTGTTCCAATAGTGCCAATGAGGTGATCACTTTTGGCCACAAAGCTTTTTGTTTCCTTAGCTTTTATACCTAGCATTGGATAAAGCTTATTTTGGCATCATCCCAATGAATTGTCATTGACATCCAACTGCCAAAATAAACACTACCACACCACCTAAAATTAAAAATAATTGCACAAGAGAGGTTTTGAAAAACATAAAAAAAAAAAAACAGTGAAAGGAGTAGGCTTTAAGAAGAAAAATAGAAGAAGAAAGGAGAGAAAGACTGATGGAAGATAATTTTTTTGTCACACTTGGTAAAATCTGTCAAATTTTGTTGTTTCAATAGCAAATTTGCCTTTGACACGTAAAATGTGATCCACATCAACAAGAAACACGAATTTTAGGTCACATCGATCATGGCCTGGCTGTCGAGCTGCTGGTCCTGGTTTGTGGGTTAACGTACGGTTGTGTTATTAATGCAGTACTTATTTTGGGTTTGGCCAAAAACTGACTTCTGCGAGTACATTTCGAATCCTCAGTCCTATTATGGAACTCAATTATCAAGTTTTCCTCTTCAAATCTTGACATTGTTACGTGAGATCGGTTAAATAAATTTCTACAACATGATTTATTATAAGGGATGCTGCTGCGGTATCTACACCTGTCTTGGATTAGGTGAATACACTACAGAATTTACCTTATTATAAGTGTCAAGCTTTGAAAATTGACATACGATAAAGAAACTCTATATTGGGGCTTAGAATAGGAAGTGCTGCAAGTAAGTACAACATTATTTTGTTGTATGAGCGAATTTTTGTTCGTATGTATCAATCTAGGGTAAAAAATAATTGCGATGTACACATTTATATTAAGTCTTGAAAGAAATATATCAGCTACAATTCGTACCTAACCCACATCAGTTTTTTATTCTCTTTCTTTTCGTTTGAATCGAGAGTAGTTTATCCATTATTTATTACTGTTTAAATGGGAAAAACATACCTTTCTTAAAGATAAACCCCACTAGTCTATGGGAGAGTAAGCATTCATCCCCACTTCCTAATTGCAGAGTTTAATATGTGGTGCCATAACACATCCAGTTGCCTTATTCCACTATATCAAAATTGCATTGGTGAATTGGTCACATCTACTAAAGTAAATCTTTTATCTATAACATTCTCCAAAAATCTTTTATCTATAACTATAAGCAACTGTTTTGGGTTTTCGTCAATATAAGTTGGCTCAATTGATAACGGACGAGTCACTTTCTTACAAAAGGTCATATATTTGAATCTCATTGCTGATGTAAGAGTTATATTTGTGAGCGATTTGTAAGAATCTCTGCAAGCCACTTATAGTGATCGAAGTCGAACTCATCCAAACTTTTTTTTTCTACCAAAAAAGAGTGGATTTTCGGTTTCCTTTGATTGGTAAGGTCTTTTATTTGTCCTTCAATATTGTTGGTCATGCCGCCTTGGCCTTTATAACCGTTTATAAACCAGCAGCCAAACATTTTACTAAGGAAAAAAGAAAAAAAAAAAAGGATGTAGGTCTAATTTCATTGAGCCAATATTTGAATTTTCAGGACGAATTCTTTAGACAAACACTATAACTATAAATTTTATGCATTTGCAACTTATGTATTTTTAGTAAAATTAGAGTATCTAAAATCTTCTATCCCTCTCTTTTTTTTGGGTCAACACAGGGAGTATCTTAGTTTAGAGCTGGACTAATCTTCTATCCCTCTTTCTATGCTAATCTCTATTGAATCTTTTAATTTTTCTTCACATGCAAATATATATTATAGTATATTTTCATGTACTGTTGCATGTGAAATTACGTAAGATGAGAAAATAAAGTGCAGATTAAAAATCAATAGGGAGGGAGACAGATGATCCCAAAATCAGATTCTGATCACGGTTCACTCCTTGAATGTCTGCCATGGATGCAAAGACGTACTTCTTTTCAGCTATTCTAAACTCTAAAGCGCAAACTGACAAATGATGATTAAACACAACTAGCTTGGCATGTTTGAAAAGTAAAACTTGTCATTCCCCACTTCCACATTATTCCTCATTCTTGCATTTTTTTCAATTAATATTACTATTTTTGACCACTATTTTTGACCAGTCCTACCAACTCCTGTTAATAAATTCCTTCATTGACTAGAAGATGCTAATAGTCTCCGGGTTTCTCAAGCTATAAGAGAATCACTCATAAAAATCCCAAAAAAAAGAAAGAAATTGTAATTTTTTAATCTTTTTTGCTAAAGGAAGAAAAGAAGATAGGGATAATTTCAGAAACCTACTTTGAGGTTTTTAACAATTTCATTTAACTCTCTCGAGATTTTAAAAATTACACATACGTTCCTTGTCATTTAAAATGATAATACTACCCTAAATATTTAATAAAATTCTTTTGTTTGGTATGTTTATACTTAGAATGGCTTTTAAAATTATTTTTTTATTCTTATTCCTTTTTTTTAATTTTTTGCCAATAAAAATAGAACTATCACTATTATCTCTAGTTTCTATTGTAACCAAATGTTGAATTAATGATTTTTTTGATGAATTAACTTTATATGCAATCCAATGTTTTTGTTGATATTTGTTTTCTATATTTTTTTGTATTAAAATTAACAATAAATCAAAAGAAATGGCCCAAATCACTACTAAATTATGATAATTTCACTACTCGAAAAATTCATAAACTCTAAATGAATTGTTTCAACATTTTCTTTTCTATCTTATTAATTTAAATTCATAATAAAATACCATCAAAAGTATTCTATCATAGTGATAAAATTATTATTATAGTTGTTTATCAAATAGTAGGTATGGACATGAAAATTTTGACATCTTTCTTATAATTACACTAGATAATCTTATAATTATATAGGAAAGTAAATTAAAACTCATTACACAAGAGCATTTTGGATATTCATTTAAAAATTTGACCAAATCAATATTATTTTAAAATTTTATTACTAAAACTATCAAATTAAAGAGAGGTAATTTGATAAATGAGTGTTATTTTTCAAATCTTAAAGTAACTGAGTAAAATTGGCAAAAACTTCAAGAGAGGTTTATGAAATTATCCCAAGAAGATAAGATTAACTGATCATGGTCAAAGACTGTAACTTACACCCATCTGTAACATAAAACATAATGCTTGATTTTCTTTTAAATCCAAGATGCAAATTAGAGGGTCCCAAATGGAACTCAACTTCTGCCTACCCTTTTCTTGTCTTGATCTAATATTTACCGTTGAATCGATTCCCTATTGTCAGAATTTAATAGTACTTGATTCTTCAATTATATCAGTGATAATGTGTCAGAATTTCTTATTGTACCTACCCTCACGTGGTCTATTTTTGTAGTATGCTGTAGGCACACCCTATTTGACTGATAATAGACTTATTAATTACCGTCTACAAAAGGTGTTGACAAACTAATTATTTGACTGAATATAGGAAGCTATTGAGTGTCTTTGGATACGGGATTATTTAAAATATTATTTAAAATAATTATTATAATATTTTTTGAGATGTAATACATGTTAGATAAAAAAATAATTGAGAAGATAAAAAATTAATTAAAATTATATTTTTGATGCAAGTAAAATATTATTTAAAATAAGTATGTTTGGACAGGAGATTATTTGTCTAAATATATTTATTTACATCACCATTACAATTTCCAATATACCTTTTTATCTTCTCAATTACCTTTTTATCTCACATACATCACATCACAAAAAATGCTACAGGAAAAATATCTCAAATAATTTACAATCAAAATACACTTTTCCCAAATAATATTTGGAAACGTTGGAGTGTTTGGATACAAAACTTATCCCAAATAAAATTTCGCTTGCATCATAAACACATTTTCCAACCCACCTTTTTATATTCCCAACCACCTTTTTATCTCACATACATCACATCACAAAAAGTGCTACAGTAATTATTCCAAATAATATTTCAAATAATACCTATCCAAACAAATTAAGCTTTTCAATTTTCATCATTATTAAAGATAGTGAAAATAACAATTCCATCTCCAAGACCTAGTTTATCTAATAGGGACATTAGTTAGGTAATCGTAAAATCTACTATTCGACTCTAAAACTCTCTCTTTTCTTCTTTCCCTATAATAGTGCTTGAAGTTTTCCTTCGAACCAAAAAAAATGGTTTAAATATTAGCAACTCTATTGCATTGTAAACTATCTTAATTTATTCCAAATGTCCCTTATCTTGAAGGCGCAATTGTACACACATGCTGATCTTGCGTGCCTTAATTTCGCTTTACCATTTTATGCTGCATACCAAGAAAAGGTAATTATGTATTTTTGTATGAGCGTTTGGAATTAGCCGTTTAAATTACACCATACAATAATATATGCACTGAAACAATATCATATATGCACTGAAACAATATCTCTAGTTATCATGATGACAATGCTAAAAAAAGGATAAATTAAGATAACAACATATAAAATTATAATAAAATTCACTAATCATTGAAAATTATGTCCCATAACCAATCTCATCTATCTAATTCTACTCTTTTTTTTTTTTTTTTTTGTAATAGCTCAGGTAATTGCATATAATTCCAACCTGCTCAGTTTTTCAGTTTTTCTTAGGCAGTATTATACTAACAAGTAAAATTTCTAAAGAAAAAAAGAGAGCAAAAAAAAAAAAAAAAGAAACCAACTAAGGTTTAAGCTTACGATTTCGGTAGAAAATAAATAGAAAACGCTAAAAGCCAGAAAGGAAAAAAATAATCCCGCCCCATTCCCCTCGTGCAGCGCGTGCAAGAGCTGAAATTTGACGGAATTTAATACTTTTCCAAGTCATGTCAAGCTCAAGATATTAGACTTATTCCAACGTTTATTAGAATAAGTTAAAAAAGAAGTTGATAAATGTATTCCACAAAATTCTAAGGATAGGAAACAACATAATAACTACATTAAAGTATTATATCTATATACAGGATTGATGCATGTACTCCATATATTAGATATGATATTTTAGGAAACATTAATAGGACTCATATTTTCATTAATTGCATGTTCACTATTTGTTTTATCAGACAGACTAATAAATGAAAATCATATGGTAAAAATGATAACGAAATCGCGATTAACAAAGGAAAGTGCAGTTAACGTTTTTCAATTTTTATTCTACTAGAAAAGTCCCTTATATAGTTGAATTTGTAAAAGCTTATCCCGTTCCTAATTTATGAAATCGACAGAATTTGTTCTCCTTATAATATTGAATAATCTAAGAACAAATTTCGTCCAAGAAATTACAAATAATTTGTGAATTTAATCTAATTTGCAATTTTAAGTTGATATCTCATTGTGCTTGTCAATAGATAGATATACATATTCCTATATGCTAACAAAAATTTCTACTTTCTTTTTTTTTTTTGTAAACTTGAGTAACTATCAATCAACAGTTTCCAATATCAGTTTCAAACTTTCATTCATTATTATCTCTGTTCTTGTTTGATATGCAGAAGTATTCCACAGTTTATAGCAAAAGTATATACTCTTAAATAAAGCCCCATGCAATCCACGAGGTGTCACTGATTCCTTCATTGTCTTATCCATCCTTTGTCTTCTTCTTCCCACAATTTTTTCCCTTCCCAAATCCAAAAAGATTAAATAAAAAACAAATTTTCCAACCAAAAAGAAATAAGAAAAAAAAACTCCTATAAGTAGTCCTACAACAGATGTATCTTGTTTCCATAATTAAATTATTTCCTCAAAAATCACAAAAATTTAAATTTCTAAAACAAATTTAAACGCCCCAAAAACAGTAGAAATACCAAAAATTGTAAAATAAAAAACTGCTCCTAGTTGTCCTACGCATTTCTCTTTCTCACGGGTCCTATAAGAATCTTGCTGACACTTCACAGCCACAGACACACAGAACACACACTGAATTGAATTATTGAAAAAAAAAGTTATCCCAGGAAAGATAGAACACAGTAAACTTTTGCCTTTCTGCAAAATTCTTCAGAAAAAAACAGAATCTTCAAAGGCTTAGACCAGCTCAATCTCAAAAGGGTTGCTGTCTTTTTTTTTGGGTTGTAAAAGTGAATATGGCTCTGAACCTGTTCTCCCCTACGACTGAAATCAAGGCTATTTCATTCTTGGATTCCTCAAAGTCCAATTACAACCTTAATCATCTTCTCAAGCTCCAAGGTTCTTACTTTTTCTTTTCTCATACTCGTTACTTGCATTTGAATGTATTTTGGTACTAGACTAGTGGTACTGGTGTGGTTTACTAGTTGATTTTGGGGTCATAGGAATTGATTGGAAGTTGTGGTTTGGTTTAGATGATCAATTTTGGATGGAATTTATAGTGTTTTGTGCATTTGTTAATTTTTTTTTACTTTTTGGATGGCCATGGTCAATTTTTGGTCGAGAACTTTGATAGGAAATGCAGAACTGTACTTCAGTGATTTATCTATATAATTTCAGCTTGTAGCTATGGTAAAGCTTGATTCTTTTTTATCCTTTTGTATTAATAGTTGATGACGAGAGGTTCGCAGCATAATTTGTTGGCGGTATGTGTATGTCTTGGTTTTACTGTTTTGAGGTTAAGTCTGCCAATTTTATGATATCTCTTAGGTGGAATTTCTTTGAAGAGGAAGGACAATGGAGGCACAGTCGGAAAGAAAGTTCAGTGTTCAGCACAGCCACCTCCTCCAGCTTGGCCAGGCACGGCGCTTGTAGAGCCTGGTAGGAAGAGTTGGGACGGTCCAAAGCCTCTCTCAGTAGTTGGATCAACAGGGTCCATCGGAACTCAGGTATGTCTTGACTAGATGGCATTTCTTTGCAGCAGGATATGTTTTTGCTTCTAGTTAATTGGTTCTAGGTGTAGTGTATTGTACAGTTTTGTAAATTACTTAGAATGTTATCTTTGTCTCTGCAGACGCTTGATATAGTTGCCGAGAATCCTGACAAATTCAGAGTTGTTGCACTGGCGGCTGGTTCAAATGTGACCCTTCTTGCTGATCAGGTGAGCAGTCATTTAACGTGTTCTGTAGCATGATATAGGTACTCCAGTGCTTCCAGATTATCATTGAAGACTAACTGTTGACTGGCATCTTCATGAACAGCCTGGAATTTAATGATTTGAGTCTGCTTCTTAACTGGCTACGAGTTTAAGCTGTTCAGCATACTAGTGATTAGATGTGGATTGGGGATCATGGGTTGATGCTGAGTGCAAAAACAGTTTGGAGTACCATCAAAACAATTTTCATTGGAGCCGGAAATATGGGCACAAATGTTAAAACTGCTCTTTCGAGTGTCTGGATCTGACTTTAAATGCACCTTGCCATGATATAATAAAAGAAAGAAGGTGCTTTACTTTATCTTCCGTAAAAGCAGACTACCACTCACTGATTCTGACTGAACTATGTGTTCAAATGATTATAACCAACCATACTGTGGTTTCATAAGGATTACATCAATTTGCCTCTGCCAGATCTATCACTATTCTAGACTTTCAGTAAAAGCAGGGATTAAGACCATGACTTTTTGGGATTTCTGTTGTTATGTGAGAAAAGAAATTGCACTGGGTCAAATAAAGTGGCAGGTTATGAGAAGAAACAGTAATACATAAGTGACTCTTATGAGCACAAAGAGTTGGCGGGTGATCAACATTAGCTTTGATATGCGACTTGCACTATTTATCCATTTAAACATGCTCAGGATAAGTTGCATTATTAAGTCTGGTGTTATGATGGCTTGAAAAGTTGCATCTGTGTTAACTGTTAGTTGAGTTTAGTCAAGGTAGTTGTAAAGTGCCATTATTGTTTTAAGCTCTAGGATCAGTGAGGCCCGTCATTTTTGCAGGTCAAGACATTCAAACCTCAATTAGTTGCTGTCCGCAATGAGTCATTAGTTGATGAACTCAAAGAAGCTTTGGCTGATGTTGAAGACAAACCTGAAATTATTCCTGGAGAAGAAGGTGTCGTCGAGGTTTGTTACCACCTAGTTCATGAGGTTTCTCTTTTCCTGGTCAAAGCTTTTATCCCCAGCTGATCATCTTCTACGCAATTTCAGGTAGCCCGCCACCCTGATGCTGTCTCTGTTGTCACAGGAATAGTGGGCTGTGCTGGTCTAAAGGTAAATCCATACCTTCTGATTGTAGTTTCTATATTGTTACTAGATTATTGAACCAAAGATCTGAGCTGCACATGCATCTATACTATTAAAGATACTATTGAATTGTAAAAAGCATACTTTAAAGCATTATTAATCATTCAGAAGAAGCATACTATTGATGTCTGCACAAACACATGATACTGTTTATACATGTCCTAATTGTGGATAATTTGCAGTTGTCTTGTCAGAGTCTCGGGTTATCCAGAAGTGCCAATAGAAAATTTAACTAGACAGACCTCAGAGCATCTTGGATGAAATGATTATGTTGCAAATGCAATACAAATGCCAAAACTTATGCATTTGAACTCAGACACATATTTTCATGTGCGACAACTTCCTTCTGTTTTCAAGTTGATGAGTTTGAGAAATTACTGATTATCAGTGATACTTAAGATTGGTAGAGAGTGGAGCACTCAGAAATCTCTCTTTGAAAACAATACTACTCGATTGAAAAAAGACAGGCTCTAGAAACAAGAAAGAAACATTGCATTAGAACATGAGTCTTAATTTTCATGGATGATCATCTGCTTGAGACATGGCTAGAGTTCAGCTTGCTTATGCTTTAATATTGCTTTGCATAAGCATCTATTTTGCTTTCTTTGCTAATTGCTTTTGCACGTGGGGATATCCTGTTCCATTTGTGAAGCTCATAATTCAGTTACGAGTCCTTTGATGTGTGAATGATTTATTCCTTATTGCAGCCGACTGTGGCTGCCATAGAAGCAGGGAAAGACATTTGCTTGGCCAACAAAGAGACGTTAATTGCTGGTGGTCCTTTTGTACTTCCTCTTGCGCACAAGCACCAAGTGAAGATTCTTCCTGCGGATTCAGAACATTCTGCCATATTCCAGGTGTGCACCTATGTATTTTGCTGTGTCCTGTATGCTAAGACTGGGAATCAGTTGCTTTTAGGTCATACTTTGAATTGATAATTGTTAAGTTCGAGGTCATCTTGTTTATTCAGTTGTCGTTTCCCCTTATTTCACTTGTAATCGTGAAAAATACTTGCTAACAAAAAGACCTAAAATGTGCTTCAGTGTATACAAGGTCTGCCTGAGGGTGCTCTTCGACGTATCATTTTAACAGCATCTGGTGGTGCTTTCAGGTATGATGTATAAATTTCTATGGAAGATTTTGCAAATGATCGTTAAATGTATTATCTTGTTGTTACTGAACAGCCTTTTTATTAAATTCTGCTAAATTTACTTCCAAAGCATGTAGAGTTTTTGATGTTTATAATTAGGAGAAATTATCCTCCAACTTTCCAATCTCAGCATGCAAATTTAAGTTCATATAAACTTGGGATCTCATATTTTTCTTCTGAGAGTTAAATGTTCTGAATCAATGCAGTTTTTCAAGTTGCACATTATTCTAGTTTTGTATTAGGTCGACCAAAATTTGAGATATTTGTGGTTTCTTTTTCGACAGATCAGTGAACGGCTGTAAAATTTCATATGAATGCTCTTACAAATCTCTTAATTCCTACACAAAAAGCACAATAAGCTCCCATGCCTGTAACACTGAAAAAACTCCACCTCCTGTTTTCTCTCTCAGTTTCTGTTTGTGTTTGAAATTTAGTTCTCTTTTCTCATTGCTGGAGTTGTTGAACTGAAATTTAGTTTCTATACATCATGAAAAAAACTGCACATCCGTTTTCTCTCTCAGTTTCCGTTAGTGTTTGAAATTTTGTTCTCTTTTCTCATTGCTGGAGTTGTTGAACTGATATTTGCAATCTGTTATGCTATCAACACCAGGGATTGGCCAGTTGAGAAATTGAAAGACGTCAAAGTAGCAGATGCGTTGAAGCATCCTAACTGGAACATGGGAAAAAAGATTACAGTGGATTCTGCCACCTTATTCAATAAGGTGATTTTCTGGACTTTTTTCTGGCGTACTCTCCTGACCATGACGACAACTGTTTCTTCTTGAACTTTCTCATGAACCCCAACGAACCAAAATATTTGGATAACTCTGTCATGGAGCATTTTTTCTTTGCAGGGACTTGAAGTTATTGAAGCCCATTATCTTTATGGGGCCGACTATGACAACATTGAAATCGTTATTCATCCACAATCTATCATCCACTCAATGGTTGAAACACAGGTATGACCCTCTCGTGTATCATCATTATATTTTCTCAAGAGTTGAGCTAAAGTGAGGTTCTTGCTTTGCAAGGTTATTTATTCTTAATGGTTGAATTAAAACATTTTCCACACATTTGTTGCTACTGCAGGATTCATCGATATTGGCACAATTAGGATGGCCTGACATGCGGTTGCCCATTCTTTACACAATGTCCTGGCCAGACAGAATTTACTGTTCTGAGATAACTTGGCCACGCCTTGATCTTTGCAAGTAATTTTCCTTTTGGTTTTCTGTTTATCATTTTGAATTTGTTTAACAATTTTAAAGTTTTCTGATATCACAAATGCTAGATAGTTCCACTTCTCTACCTTTACATTGACCAAATTTTGTACAGTATATAACTTAGAGCACTCATGATTCAGGCTTGGGTCTCTGACATTTAAAGCCCCAGATAATGTCAAGTATCCATCAATGGAACTCGCATATGCTGCTGGGCGAGCAGGAGGGACCATGACTGGAGTTCTCAGCGCTGCAAATGAGAAAGCTGTCGAAATGTTCATCAATGAGCAGTACGTCTCCTTCAATTTTTATTTTTTTTTAACATATCAACCACAAGGTTCTATTTCTTCCTTGTGGCTGCTTCACTTGCAACTAACCGTTCTCACTAATATTTGCCATTCAACCAATCGTCACACAATAACATAGAAAGTTCGATATTTTGAGGAGTATCCATCTTCAGAAAGTACAGGCATACAGACTATATAGACAGTTCACCAAGCTGTAATACAATAATAAATGGTCCATGCTTTCATTTTAGCATGATTGTCACTTCACACTTTGGCCTCGGACAGGAGAATTTATCAAATTGATATCATTTTCATGCTATCTACACCTTGTCTAATGTATGGTGTACCATTTCCTGTTTCAGAATCGGCTATCTGGACATTTTCAAGGTTGTGGAGGTAACATGCAACAAGCATCAAGCAGAATTGGTGTCCGCCCCATCCCTCGAGGAAATTGTACATTACGATTTGTGGGCACGTGACTATGCAGCAACCTTGCAATTCTCTGCTGGCTTAAGGCCTGCTCTTGTATAAGGAACTAGGCGGCTTTGATGCAAATCAGAGGTATCTCTTCTCATTGTATTGGCAGATCTTGCCTAAATTTGATAAATGGGATGGTGGAGCATGATGCTCTTGTATCATAGAATTCAGGGATGAACTGCATGAGCATCTCTAATGTTCCATCATTACAGATTATAAATGTGTTTTTCTGCTTTCCTTAAGCCTGTGAAGCATAGAGATCTCAAAGATTAGTGTAAAAGAAAACATTGTGTGGGGAAACAGATAAACTTAAGAATCTCTTCAACTTAAAAAACAAAAAAAATGCAAGCACATATTTACACACAAACACAAACGCACACTTTACAGAGCAGTTGTTGAAGAAAAATGTAGTAAATTTGAAGTTCCATTCGAAATGAAAGGCACCTTCATTTCTCTAATTTGAAGCTTTTTTCGCTTTTGTCTTTGTTCTACAAGTTATTGCCTTCTTATTATCAGCTCATTGAAATTGAATAGGTGCAAATTGTCGATTTGCAGGAAAACGTTAAAGGAAACAAAATGTGCACAAATAACAATTTCCTTCTTTGAAAATTGATACAGTTGAAACGTAAATTAAAATAGTTCCTTTTTTTAGGCGTTGGTTTAATCCAGACTACTGAGAGATGGGGGCAAAAATAGACAATCACAAAAAGGGATTTATGAAAAGCAAAACTCCTGTTATCTGAGACTGGCAAATTTTGCACTTATCCAAGAAGGCTGAAAATGGACACAACGCTTAGGAAGTTATATCAAGAAAACAAGGAAAAAGCTCATCCACAAGTTATTGATAGTTAGGACACCGAAATGGACAAGATGATCACTAGATTTAGGAAGGGTAAAACTCCATACCATTGCATAGACTTTTCATCAAAACACAATTTCCGAGAATTAGGAGGCTTAATATTGACAATATATCACAAGATGAAATTAGAAAGGCAATCCTTGCAGACTGCAGGCAAATCAAGTTAGAAAAGGCAAGACTGCAGGCAACTACCAGGACTTAAAAATGCAGAAGATTCATCCATACAACTACCTAGATTTGCTAGCAGGCCAAAAAGGAAAAAATTGCTATGGAAAGTTTTGCAATGCAGAAGCATTTGAGCTCTCTACCACTTCTTCTACCTCCCAATGTATAAAATGCACAACCCAGATCAGACGTAAAAACATAGAAAATTGGAAGACTTTTTCATCTATTATATATAAAAAAGGAAAGACTTTTTTTTTTTTGATAAGAAAAAAGGAAAGACTTTAATACAACTATATTTCCTAAAATGAACAGTCAATATGAAGCCTTTAACACAACCATATCTCTTTTTTTTTTTTTTTTTTTTAAAAAAAAGACTTTTTAATTTATTATATAACAAAGCAAGGGTAGATTACACTTTACCTCTTGTATTTTAGTACTTTTCCACATAATTCTTCTATAGTTTAGAAAGTTATACATCATTTGGACTAAAGTATTAAATTGATGAAATCATCGTGTTGTAACAAACCAGTTGAAACTTCAAGATTATCTTTATTTAGAAACTAACATGGTTGAAGTAGTCAAGATATGTACATGTAGTATACATTAATACTTTAATCTAGTCCTATTTCACATCATCCTTTTATTGTTTTCAACCTGTGGCTAGTGAATAATTTCTATCTTGACAATTAATTGCAGATTTCAAACTTTTACACTCGTTAACAACTACAAAGCAATAAGACTGAGGTGGCCTTGGTTTGTTGGCACTTACGAAGTCTTGTTTTGATATAAATTGTGCTAATCATAAAATGACTAGCATCATTAAGGTTGCGCAAAGCACTAAAATTAACACATTAGAGATGAATACCAGTTAGTATTGGAAGGGCAAAATACCTAAATGGCCCTCAAACTTTCATGCTCTTATACTTTTAACCCGCTGTGACTATTAAATGTATTTTTTTGCCCCCTGAATTCTTAAAAGGGTGTTCCTGTAGCTCTTTCCTCGATTTGAGGTGTTACGGCTAATGGATGGAGCATCATGCATGAAAGAGGAGCGAAAATGGAAGGCTTTTCTTTTGGAATAATAAACAGAATAACCCCAAAATTAGGCTGTTTAATTCAATACAAATTTGGCTAATATATCTGGAAAAATCTATAAAGCATGAGGAGTTCATATCGTGTTGACATATTAAAAATTATGACACCTAGTAGACCTTCAAATAAACAAAAAAATGTTGAAATAGTGCTAAGTTTTATCATAAAAATTTAGAATATTTCTTGCCAATTTCTTTCTCTATTTTATCTCTTCTCACTCTCGGGAACATTTTGGTATAATGTGGTAATCAACCCTCGGTCAATAGGGTGGGCAACCCTTCACTGGTGGCAAATAATTGTAGCGATACATAGTTGGATGATTAAAAGATTAAAATAATGTCTTTTTGAAATATATTCCATTAGGTTTATGGCTCAAATAGACAGAAGGGGCGAATTTCTACTAATATTGTTAAGTTCACAAAAGTGGTATAAATTGGAAGTTCGTTCTACATTAAGGGTTGCCGCAAATGGTATTGGAGGCTTCTTTAAAAAATTATTTTAATTTTTCATTTTTTCCCCCTACTAATCTAAGGAGTGATTTTTTATTTTTTTTTGAAAAGCCTTCACCGCTCGTGAAATGAGCCCGCGAAGGCCAAATTATTACTTAATCAAACTAATTCGCTGCTCATGAAATGAAATTATTACAAACACATAAAAAAAACATTACATGTAAGAATTATTATAAATGCCTTTCATAATAAATAGCCTACAGTTGTGCCCGTATTCAAAAACTTTCCCCTCAGTAATTTTTTCCCCTGCAATGTTTATCCCAAACAACTTAAATGAACAGCTTGTTATTTGATTTTCGCATGTTTAATTTTTGTTTTAACATCTTATATGTATAATGAGTAGTATTTAGGAAGCAATCAATTCTCACTTTCAGACGGACCAACACTTTATATGGGATAAATTCCTTGATTTGTCTGCCAACTTCATTCTTTTGTTCTCTTCAAGCACATGAATAGAGGCCTTTATTTCCTTGTTCTCTTTTTTCAGTTTGGGCAGCATGGGAAAAATTAGAATCAACCAAACACCTCTAGATATTTTTAATGATTTGGACATTTCCAAAATCCCAAGAGTTTACTATCAGGATTTTTAAGGCCTACCGAAGACATGAACTTTTTTTTTTTTATTTATTTCTACTTGTATTAATATGATATATGCGATGTAAATTGATAGAGAGACAAATCCTATAGGTACAAGTGTAGGCACTGTTAGTTACCCAAAAAATCATTAATGACAAAAGAGTCATTCCTTCTTTAATAGTGGGATAATTAAAAAGCAAGCATTGAAGTGTGAGATTTCAAATAATTAAAAAAAAATGGACTAAAAAAGCTTGTCGGTTGGTCTAAATTATGTGACGAAAATAAAGAGCGAAATAGCGGCAAAGCAAAGTATGTTCAATTGGGGAAACAGAAGTTATGTTGAATATAAAACATTCTTTTTATTTATTCATATATTTTGATAAAACCTTCCATTCTACGCATGAATTATAAATATCAATACCAACTTTTTTCCTCCGGCAAGTCAAAATATTCTGAGGTTAGGGACGCTGGAAACCATGTCCGCATCAAGCCTACTGATGAAATCTTTCGGCATGTCCACAAGCTCAAGCGCATCAAGAGTAGATATGTGCTTCAGCTCTTCCGGCAATTTCCATAATCTGCGGCAGTTCCTGATTCTCAGGCACTGGAGCTGTGGCAGTGCGCCTTCCTCCACCTTTATTTCATCCAAATCATATAGGGAGTTGAGCTCAAGGAATTTCAATTGGTGAAAGCCATGCCTAGAAATGACTAGCTGTGGTCCCAAATATGCAGCTTCGATTTTGAGGAATGACAGCTGTCCCAACTTCTCTAGTGCAGGCATTGGGTCATCCTCGAGACTTGTGAAGTACAAAGACAAGCGAGAGAGATTTGGAGGGAAATCAGGAGGCAGCATTCTCCAACCCAACCCGCGTAGCTTAAGCTCTGTTACATGATGGAGCTTAGAAAGTCCAGCTAGAGATTGTGGCTGCCCAATTCCTGCAGGACAATAAAGATGTAGTGCCTTTAGGCTTCCAACCTCA
Organism: Coffea eugenioides; assembly: GCF_003713205.1. NCBI lineage: Eukaryota > Viridiplantae > Streptophyta > Magnoliopsida > Gentianales > Rubiaceae > Coffea > Coffea eugenioides. The sequence continues at coordinate 13,598,932 of NC_040038.1, read as the reverse complement.
GATAAATGCATGCAGAGTTTGTTTATCTCTGAACTTTCGTCTACTTCAATCCCCAGTTTCTGAAGACTTGTCAAAGTTATCATGTTATTGTGCATAATGTCATCAAAGGGTACGCATGACTGAGTCTGGAGATTCCTCAATCCTTCAATCTTAAGAGGCACATCACATTTCATACGACGCGCATATAGATGCCGTAAACTTTCAAGCTTCCAAATGAAATTTGAAACTTTTACTGGGTAATAGGTCCGTATGTCAAGAGTTTGTAGGTTCCGCAAGCAACCCAAGGAATGAGGGATAGTGCTGTTAACGAGCCGAGTCGAGCTCGAGCATGTGATAATCGAGCTCGACTCGAACCCCTAATCGAGCCAACTCGAGCTCGCTCGATTAGTAATTCGAGCTTCACAAACTATTCGAGATCGACTCGATGTGCTCGGTAGAAAACTCGAGCTCGAGTTCAAAATCGAGTCGAGCTTATCGAGCTCGAACTCGAGCTTGTCGAGCCTGTAGAATATCAAATACACAATTAAAATGACGCTAATACCCTTACTATTCAAGCAATTTCGAGTTCGAACTCGAGCCTATCGAGCTTGTAGAGTATCAAATACATAATGAAATGACACTAATACCCCTACTATTCGAGCCTATCGAGCTTAAACGAGCCGAGCATAGCTCGGCTCGTCTATTAAACGAGCATCAAGTTAAACTCGAGCTCGGCTCGTTTCTCTCAATAAACGAGCCGAGTCGAGCCCTTATCGAGCCGGGTCGAGCTCGGCTCGCGAGCTGCCCGGTTCGATTAACAGCTCTAATGAGGGAGCCTTCTAATGGGTGTGCGTCTTAAACCGAGATACCTTAGAAGCCTGACTTCACCAATTTCTTTTGGCAAATAATCCATCCCAGCTTTCTCAAGGTCTAGTATCCTGAGCTTTCTGAAACTTTTGAAGCTAAGACTGAAGTTTTCCCTGTGGACATTGAAAAAAAGTAGAGACCGGAGAGGGGTTGAAGACCCAAAATAATTTTTATCCAGAGGGAGACTATGAACAGCAAGGTACCTGGATTTGGCTGATATTTCATCATCTCTGGTGTCATGGATCTGAAAAAAAATTTTCATCCTCTGCCTTTCTGATTGCAAGCTCTCGCAGTAAATCATGGACTCTGCAGCTTTTAATCCTCTCATCAACAGTCATTTCCGCCACTTGGACCATATTCCTGCTACAAAGTCGTTCCACATCATCATATGCTGCAGTTTCCTCCAAATTTTTTGCATCTCTTTTCTGCATTATTCCCTCTGCAACCCACATATGGATCAACTTGCGCACAGAAATCACGGAGTCCTCTGGAAACAAACCCAAATACAAAAAGCAATATTTCAGATTGGCAGGAAGATCTGCATAACTTAATTCCAGAATCGCCCCTGCTTCACTCTGGCTTCTTGATAGGTATGCGCTAAAGTTGTTGAGAACTTTCTCCCATTCACTCTTCAACTTTTTCTTGCCTAGTAGCAGGCCACCAATAACCGTTATGGCCAGTGGTAGACCGGCACATCGCCCCGCAATTTTCCTGCCTACTACTTCCAAATCTGAAGGACACACAGCATTAGCTCCATGGCCTAAGGCCTTTTTGAGGAACAACTGCCAGCTATCGTCCTCCCCCAAAGTTTTCAACTCATGTGGGATGCTAAGAGCATCTGCGTGTACGGCAACATCCCGATTGCAACTTGTAAGCAGCAATCTACTTGATGTGCCAACATCAGGAAAGGCCCTCCTGGATAGGCAATCCCACGCTGCTTCCTTCCATACATCATCAAGTACCACAAGATAACATTTGTCTTGTAGATCTTGATAGACCCTTTGTTCCAAGTCCTGCTCTTGCATCTTTTCCAACATGTCAAGTAGCTCATTAGTTACTGGATTCAGTTGCTTTATGATTGTTCTCAGCGTCTCTTTGTGATTGTAAATTGAAGAGACACATACCCAAGCACGACAGTTGAATCTCTCCCTAACATCAGCATGGTTATAAACTTTTTTGGCTAGAGTTGTCTTACCAGCACCTCCCATGCCAATGATCGAAACCACCCGGCGGTTTTTGTCCCCTTTCAAAAGTTCTTTCACCAGGGATTTTGTTATCTTCTCGAAGCCCACAATATCCTTGTCCTCACTAATTGGAGAGGACCGTCGGAGACGTTGAAGCTCTTCTCCTTGTGTACTCGTTCCCTCGCCAAGATTTTTTATACCGTATTTTTCACGGCTATCAGCTATGTCATTGAGCCTTATCTGTAAGGACTCGATCTCTTTACCTATCTTGTAGAGGTTCACAATTTTCAAGGGATAATACGTCAATTTGGTGACGAGTCCCTTGTTCTTTGTGAAGAACTCAACTTCGCTGGCAAAGATCTCAATGACATCCTCTGCATCATAGGCAGCAGCTCTGATTTGTGAAACCCAGTGGTGAATCCTTTCATCTTCATCTTGCTTTTGATCTGCATCTTTCAGGAAACACCGCATCCAGTCCAGATCATTTCGGACTCTTTCAATTTGTCGTCCAACATCTTTCAGGAAAACAGATTTTTTAATCAGCAGATCAACAGTTCTTTCAATAACAAGAGAGATAATAGTGTCAGCCATCTAATCTAAGAGAGCTTTGCTTCTCAATAAAAGAGTAAGAACCAGCAATGGAGGAGAGGCTCTTATATTTCAAGTGCAGTTGCAAAGCCAGATTAATATATGCACCTGTTTTTCTACACATTTTTATAAAGCAGAAGTGGCAAATGCAAAGACCGTATATCTTGTCTGTAGGTAAGGAATCAATGACTTTACAAGAAATCTATATTCAGTTTGTACGTAAAGATGATTCCAATTTCCTAGCATATGTTGTTTAACTCTGCTTTTCAAGCACTGGGTAGGGGATTTCACGATAACAGGTTACCTTTTATATTTAGCATATTTTCAACAGAACATAACCAAGTTACCTTTATAGAGGGGAACAAAAAAGATGGTGTAAGATTCCTATCTCAATCTTCAACTTGATTTTCCATCATTTACCTCTGCCTTTTTCTTGATTGTCAATTTCTTTTTCTTTCTTAAACTTGATTTCCTGATTTCATTGAGATTCTGGGCCAACATTTGATAAAAGTGGTTTTAGGCATGGTTTTGTGATTTTTTTTTTGCAGATGCTTAAATGCTTGCTTTGCTTGTTAGGATTTATGTTAGCCATTTAATTCAGAAGTGTTTGTTAGCTCCTAATTAGCCTAATCTTAACATGAAGTAATAGTTATCAGCAACAATTAATTAAGTCGATCTCTTAATCTGTACCTGACTTAGATGTCCGTGCTCTTTAAGCTATTTTACTAATTAAGTGTAGAAAGCATTCTTGATTCTGTGCATAGATGCAAACTTTATAGTTCAAACTTCAAAGACAGGACAATCTTTTAACTGATAATCATTTCCTTTCGTGAGATGAAGTTTGTTTAGCCAATCAATTACAACAATAAAGAACATGATATATGATATAATTTATAGGTGGAAATGGAATTTCTCAAACTAATATGCAACTCTATATCTTGTCTATAGGTAAGGAATCAATAAATTTACAAGATATCTCTAATCAGTTTGTACGTAAAGGATGATTCCAAAGTCTCCAACCTTAGTGAATCGAATATTTGCCAATGGTCCTATTGTCGTTTTAACTAATCTTAGAAGAGACCTGCGATTCGATAGTCCCATTTTTCCTTCCAGTTTTGTCCTTCAGCTTCTTAAACAAAAGCAACTACTCCAGTCAAAAGAAAGCAGGTTTTGATTTAAATGGTTTTACATTAATCAGGTTGTGAGATGTGGGAAATTCTCAAAAAACAGAAAAAGGAAGGGCAGATTGCTTGTTTTAGGAGAGTCGTAAATAAAATTATTTGGTGCACAAAAGGCTACAATCAACTTTATGCCATGTTTCCAGGTCCAAACAGCAATAGCTTCTACAGTTTCTTTGGTCCAAATCATCATGAAATCATCTGGTTATACAGTTTCTTTATCATGAAATTCCCTCCCATTGCTTGAAAAGCAGAGTTAAAGAACATATTTCTCAAACAGATTTACTCACATTAGTCCAAAATTTGTTTTCCAATCTCTGTACCCACCTATATTACCCTTCCCCACCACCACCACCACAAAAAGGCTGCATATCTTTTAAGAAAAGCAGCCCAGAATTCAATTCTCTTCACCTGGAGTGTCAGCTTCTTTAATGCCATGTATAAAATTCGTTTCTTTGTCTTTCAAATATACCCTTCTGTTAAGCTTTCAACTTTCTCCTAATAGCTTATGAAGATAAGAATCTTCAACAGAACCATGGAGATATAAAGCTAATGTACCAGTTATTAACATTTCAGTAGACAAATATTTTAGAAATTCATTCGTAAAATTTAAAACCATGGAGATATAAAGGAGTCACTTGAACTTTCTTTAACCTTCACCTATGACAATCAAATCAATTTGTAAGATACCACTAGCAGACTAAGAATCGATTCAGAATATAACCATCTCATTGAGTAACAAACTCAAAAACAGGGCTGCCTGTTTATGATTTCCAGCATTAGCAGGGCTGAATAACGCTTTGAGTAAGCATCTATTTTGCTTTCTTTGCTAATTGCTTTTGCACGTGGGGATATCCTGTTCTATTTGTGAAGCTCATGATTCAGTTGCGACTCCTTTGGTGTGTGAATGATTTATTCCTTATTGCAGCCGACTGTGGCTGCCATAGAAGCAGGGAAAGACATTTGCTTGGCCAACAAATAGACGTTAATTGCTGGTGGTCCTTTTGTACTTCCTCTTGCGCACAAGCACCAAGTGAAGATTCTTCCTGCGGATTCAGAACATTCTGCCATATTCCAGGTGTGCACCTATGTATTTTGCTGTGTTCTGTATGCTAAGACTGGGAATCAGTTGCTTTTAGATCATAATTTGAATTGATAATTGTTCAGTTCGAAATCTTGTTTATTCAGTTGTCATTTCCCCTTATTTCCCTTGTAATCGTGAAAAATACTTGCTAACAAAAAGACCTAAAATTTGCTTCAGTGTATACAAGGTCTGCCTGAGGGTGCTCTTCGACGTATCATTTTAACAGCATCTGGTGGTGCTTTCAGGTATGATATATAAATTTCTATGGAAGATTTTGCAAATGATCGTTAAATGTATTATCTTGTAGATACTGAACAACCTTTTTATTAAATTCTGATAAATTTACTTCCAAAGCTTGTGGAGTTTTTGATGTTTATACTCCCTCCGTCCCACTTTGATAGTCCTGTTTCTTTTTTCACACAGTTTAAGAAAAAGTAGTTAATTTTGTTGAAAAAGTAAATTTAGATTGCTATTTTCTTAAAACACCCTCACATTAAATATGGTACAACTTTATGGGAACTTGAATTGAAGGTAAAACAAGAATCAACCCTCATTAAATGGGGTAGGTTTATAGTAACAATAACTTACATTGAATAAGGGTATTTTAGGAAAATTAAAATACAACTACATTCTTCAATTGGAAAGTGGACTACAATAGGACTATTAAACTGGGACGGAGGGAGTAATAACTAGGAAAAATTATCCTCCAACTTTCCAATCTCAGCGTGCAAATTTAAGTTCATATAAACTTGGGATCTCATATTTTTCTTCTGAGAGTTAAATGTTCTGAATCAATGCAGTTTTTTAAGTTGCACATTATTCTAGTTTTGCATTAGGTCGACCTAAATTCGAGATATTTGTGGTTTCTTTTTCGGCAGGTCAGGGAACAGCTGTAAAATTTCGTATGAATGCTCTTAAAAATCTCTTAATTCGTACACAAAAAGCAAAATAAGCTCTCATGCCTGGAACAATGAAAAAAACTCCACCTCCTATTTTTTCTCTCAGTTTCTGTTTGTGTTTGAAATTTAGTTCTCTTTTCTTTTTGCTGGAGTTGTTGAACTGAAATTTAGTTTCTATACATCATGAAAAAAACTGCACATCCGTATCCGTTTTCACTCTCAGTTTCCGTTAGTGTTCAAATTTTGTTCTCTTTTCTCATGCTGGAGTTGCTGAAATGATATTTGCAATCTGTTATGCTCATGGTTCAAAGTCGTGGTCGCGGTTGCGGTCGCGGCCCGAGCCGTTCCACATCGGTTTCAGCATATCAGTTACGGTTTCAGTAATATGTTGATTTATCAAGACACAGCCGCAATTCTTGACCTTGGATGGCAGAATTTTGCGTCCCACATCGAAGATCAGAAACGGAAGGCTTCCCTCTTGATTCTTATAAATAGAAGAGGCCATTGAACGTTTGATGTGCACCACTCAAGAGAGTTATATGGGCTATTAGTTTCTTGAGTCATCTAGCCCATTCAGTCAAATATTTTAGGCTCTCTTGTTTTGAGTTTAGGAATATTTTCTAAACTCTTTTGTAAGTGCCTATTGGCCTAAGAACCACTTTCCTACGGTCTTTTGTATTTCTTCTTCATAGTAGAAATATTGCTCCTCCCTCGCCCGTGGACGTAGGTCAATTTGACCGAACCACGTAAATCTTCTGTGTCTTTTATTTGCTTTGTTATCCGTCTTTATATGGTCGATTTTACCGCCTAATTATTATATGGCTGGTATCTACCGCCTATCTATTATATGGTCGGTTATACCGCCTACTTTGTCCTAACTTGGATTTGTCTATTTCCTGGGCCGGTCCTAACAAACTGGTATCAGAGCTGGTTATTATATTTTGCAAGACAGGTTCATCTGGTGGGGTCCGTTCATCTGGTGGGGTCCGTTCATCCTGTGTGGCCCACTCATCCTGTGGGGTCCGTTTATCCGTGGGGCCCGCTCACCTTGTGGGGTCCTTTCATCCCGTGGGACCCGCTTATCTCGTGGGGCCCACTCAAGAGACTTGCATATTCGTTTGGCCAATTTTTTGAGACAAATTTTAAGTTACTGATTTTGTGGCAACAATGACGATAACAAAGACGGTTGTCGAGAAATTCGACAGGAATGTCAACTTCGAAATGTGGCAGCTCAAGATGGAGGCTATTCTTGTTCAAGACGGAGTTGATCTAGCGATTCACGGAATCGAGAACAAACCAGAAGATGTAAAGGATGCGGATTTCGCCGATATGGATAAGAAGGCCAGATCCAGCATAATCTTAAATCTCTCCGATGAGGTATTGCGTGAGGTAGCAACGGAGACTTCGGCCAAGGCTATGTGGGATAAATTGAAAGCCTTGTATATGAAGAAGACAGTCGAGAATCGGCTATATTTGAAGCAGAGTTTGTACATGCTTCGGATGTCTGAAGGTACATCTATACTCTCCCATCTTGATAAATTTGATTCCATTATTATGGATTTGGGGAATATAGATTCGAAAATTGATGATGAAGATCAAGCCCTATTACTTTTGTGTTCCCTTCCCCAGTCTTTTAAGCATTTCCGCGATACTATGATTTATGGAAAGGAAAAAATTAGTATCGGGAAATTAAATCTGCATTAAATCTAAAGAGTAGATAGATAGGGACATTACTAGGGAAACTAGTGGGAGTCAAGCCGATGGCTTGTTTGTTCGGGGTAGATCTGAAAAGAGAAACACAGAAAATAGAAGTAGATCCAAGTCCAGACATAAAAATGTGGTGTGCAATTATTGTAAAAAGAAGGGCCATGTTATCTCTGATTGCTTTAAATTGAAAAATAAAGAAAAGCAAAAGGGGAAATTTGTTGAGAAAAATACTGAATCCGCTGAAGCTAGTATAGCAGCTGATGAGAATGATGGAACCATTTTCTGTGCAACAAAAAATATTTTTAGATCTAACAATGAGTGGATTTTAGATTCGGGTTGTTCATATCATATGTGTCCCAATAGGGACTGGTTTTCAACATATGAATCAACTGAAGGTGGAGTTGTCTTAATGAGCAACAACGCTGTTTGTAAAGTTGTTGGCAAAGGCACAATCCGGATTAAAATGTACGATGGTATTGTGAGGACGCTCACAGATGTTAGACATGTTCCAGATTTGAAGAAAAATCGCATCTCTTTGGGCACTCTTGAGTCTATTGGGTGCAGGTATTCAGGTGGAGATGGAGTTCTCAAAATCACTCGAGTAGCTCTTGTTGTTATGAAGGCACACAGATCTGGTACTCTATATATTTTGCAGGGATCTACTATTACAGGTGCTGCTGCTGTTTCTACATCAACTTTGTCTGATTCTGATTTTACCAAATTATGGTACATGAGATTGGGGCACATGAGCGAGAAGGGCTTATCTATTTTATGCAAACGAGGTCTTCTTGGTAGTCAAAGTATTGGAAAGATAGGACTCTGTGAACATTGCATTTTTGGAAAGCAGAAGAAAGTTAGCTTCCAGTTGCCGGCAGTTCACAGGACAAAAGGAACTTTAGACTACATTCATTCAGACCTCTGGGGGCCTTCTCGTGCTTCTTCTAAAGGAGGTGCCAGGTAAATGTTGACTTTCATTGATGATTATTCAAGGAAAGTTTGAGTATATTTTCTTAAGTATAAAAATGATGTTTTCCTAACTTTCAAGCAATGGAAAGTTTTGATTGAGAAGCAAACAGGAAAACACATTAAGCGGCTCAGGACAGATAAAGGCATGAAATTTTGTGAAGGTGAATTTAATGAATTCTGCAAGAATGAAGGAATTGTTCGGCATCACACCGTCAGGATGACGCCTCAATAAAATGGTGTGGCTGAACGTATGAACAGAACGCTTTTGGAGAGAGCAAGATGTATGATCTCCAATGCAGGGTTGACAAACGACTTTTGGGCAGAGGCGATCAATATGGCCTGTTATATTGTCAACCGTTCTCCTTCTGCATCTCTTGATTTCAAAACTTCTGAGGAAGTTTGGTCAGGTACTCCTGCTGATTACTCCAATTTAAAAATTTTTGGATGTCCAGCATACATGCACGTGAATGATGGAAAATTGGAGCCTAGGGCTAAAAAGTACATTTTTCTTGGGTATGCTTCTGGGGTGAAAGGATACAGATTATGGTGTCCTGATCCCAAATCTCCAAAATTTGTGATCAGTAGAGATGTTACTTTTGATGAATTGTCTATGTTATCTTCCAAGAGGAGTTTTCTAGTCCTTGTACTACTAATAGTACACAGAAGCAGGTGGAGCTTGATATTGGCAGTTCTGGTCCTTCTCAGTCCAAATCTTCTATTCAACAAGTGTCAGTAGATACACCTGAATCTACTGTTGAAGATAGTTCAGAAGAAGAGGAGTATTCCATAGCCAGAGATAGACAAAGGAGAGACATTCGACCACCACAAAGATATGTAAATTTAGTTGCATATGCTTTATCTGTTGCAGAAGAAACTGATGCAGTTGGTGAGCCTTCCACCTATTCAGAAGCAGTTTCTTGTGATGATTCTGCAAAGTGGTTGATTGCGATGAATGAAGAAATTGAATCTCTTCATCGTAATGAAACTTGGGTTCTTGTAAAGTCGCCGTCAAATAAGAAAATAGTTGGTTGTAAGTGGGTTTTCAAGAAAAAACAAGGTATTCCAGGGGTTGAAGATGCAAGGTATAAAGCACGATTAGTTGCAAAGGGCTATAGTAAGGTACAAGGTGTTGATTTTAATGATGTGTTTTCACCTGTTGTTAAACATAGCTCTATTCGTGTTTTACTTGCTTTAGTTGCCATGTATGATTTGGAGTTAGAGCAGCTTGATGTTAAGACAGCTTTCTTACATGGCGAACTTGAAGAACAAATTTATATGAAACAACCCCAGGGTTTTGAAATTGAAGGTAAGGAAGACCATGTTTGCTTATTGAAGAAATCCTTATATGGATTGAAGCAGTCTCCAAGACAATGGTATAAAAGGTTTGATTCCTTTATGTTGGGTCATGGTTATTTGAGGAGCATGTATGATAGTTGTGTTTACTTCCGGAAGTTAAATGATGGTTCTTTCATTTATTTGCTGTTTTATGTTGATGACATGCTCATTGCTGCCAAAAATTTGTCAGAAATTCACACTTTAAAACTGCAGTTAAATAGTGAATTTGAAATGAAAGATTTGGGAGCAGCTAAGAAAATTCTTGGCATGGATATCAAGCGAGATCGAGGAGTAGGGAAGTTGTTCTTGACCCAGAAAAATTACCTTGAGAAAGTTTTGGAGCGTTTTGGCATGAAAGATGCTAAACCAGTATCTACTCCTCTTGCTAGCCATTTTCGGCTATCTGTTGCTCAATCACCAAAGTCAGATGAAGAGGAAGATTATATGGCACGGGTTCCTTATTCCAGTGCAGTCGGCAGTGTTATGTATGCAATGGTTTGTACTCGTCCAGATATTGCACAAGCAGTCAGTGTTGTTAGCAGATATATGTCTTGCCCTGGTAAAGCACATTGGCAAGCTGTGAAGTGGATTCTCAGATACTTGCGAGGTACTTCAAATCCATATTTGGAGTTTGGAAGAAATAATAACACTTTGGTTGGTTTTGTAGACTCAGACTACGCTGGGGATCTTGACAGGAGAAGATCACTTTCAGGCTATGTATTTTGCATTGGCAGTTGTGCTGTTAGTTGGAAAGCTACTCTACAACCTGTCGTAGCTTTGTCTACTACTGAAACAGAATATATGGCTATGACCGAGGCAATCAAAAAAGCCTTGTGGTTGAAGAGTTTATTTAGCGAGTTAAGTCTATATCAAGGTGTTACTGATATTCACTGTGATAGTCAAAGTGCCATACACTTGACTAAAGATCAGATGTATCATGAGAGGACGAAACATATTGATGTGAAGTATCATTTCATTCGAGATATCATTGCTGAAGAAAAAGTCCTTATTCAGAAAATCAATACCAAGGATAATCCAGCTGACATGTTTACGAAACCTCTTCCAGTTTACAAATTCAAGCAGTGCTTGGATTTGATTGGTGTTCATTGTTGGTGATTTACGCCCATTGGGGCTTATGTGGAGAAGGTGGAGTAATTTTACTATTGTCGATGGTAGAACTAAAATTATGCCAAGGTGAAGATTTGTTGATTTGTCAAGACACAGCCGCAATTCTTGACCTTGGATGGCAGAATTTTGCGTCCCACATCGAAGATCAGAAACGGAAGGCTTCCCTCTTGATTCTTATAAATAGAAGAGGCCATTGAACGTTTGATGTGCACCACTCAAGAGAGTTATATGGGCTATTAGTTTCTTGAGTCATCTAGCCCATTCAGTCAAATATTTTAGGCTCTCTTGTTTTGAATTTAGGAATATTTTCTAAACTCTTTTGTAAGTGCCTATTGGCCTAGGAACCACTTTCCTACGGTCTTTTGTATTTCTTTTTCATAGTAGAAATATTGCTCCTCCCTCGCCCGTGGACGTAAGTCAATTTGACCGAACCACGTAAATCTTCTGTGTCTTTTATTTGCTTTGTTATCCGTCTTTATATGGTCGGTTTACCGCCTAATTATTATATGGCTGGTATCTATCGCCTATCTATTATATGGTCGGTTATACCGCCTACTTTGTCCTAATTTGGATTTGTCTATTTCCTGGGCCGGTCCTAACATAATATGCAAATTTTTGAAATATTTAATATTGTAAAAATTGTAAAAAAATATAATTAAAAATAATTAAAAATTAGCGAAAATAATAAAAATTCGACCTTATTCGGGATGACTCGGGGCGATTCGAAGCGACTCGGCCGTTTCTATCCGTCTTGGAGACGTCTCGGTCGAGTTCTCAGTGACTCATTATTTCGGAGTCATCTCATCCTGGTATCGGATGGGGAAGGCCCGTTCTAGTGACAACTCGGCCGAGTCATCTCAGTCTCGGCCGAGTCTTTGAACCTATCAACACCAGGGATTGGCCAGTTGAGAAATTGAAAGACGTTAAAGTAGCAAATGCGTTGAAGCATCCTAACTGGAACATGGGAAAAAAGATTACAGTGGATTCTGCCACCTTATTCAATTAGGTGATTTTCTGGACTTTTTTCTGGTGTATTCACCTGACCATGACAATTGTTTCTTCTTGAACTTTCTCATGAACCCCAACGAACCAAAATATTTGGATAGCTTTGTCATGGAGCATTTTTTCTTTACAGGGACTTGAAGTTATTGAAGGCCATTATCTTTATGGGGCCGATTATGACAACACTGAAATCGTTATTCATCCGCAATCTATCATCCGCTCAATGGTTGAAACACAGGTATAACCCTCTCGTGTATCATCATTATATTTTCTCAAGAGTTGAGCTAAAGTGAGGTTCTTGCTTTGCAAGGTTATTTATTCTTAAGGGTTGACTTAAAACATTTTCCACACATTTGTTGCTAATTAGGATGGCCTGGTATGCGGTTACCCATTCTTTACACAATTAGGATGGCCAGACAAAATTTACTGTTCTGAGATAACTTAGGCCACGCCTTGCCTTGATCTTTGCAAGTAATTTTCCTTTTGGTTTTCTGTTTATCATTTTGAATTTGTTTCACACTTTGGCCTCGGACATGAGCATTTATCAAATTGATGTCATTTTCATGCTATCTACACCTTGTCATTTTCATGTATTGTGTACCATTTCTTGTTTCAGAATCGGCTATCTGGACATTTTCAAGGTTGTGGAGCTAACATGCAACAAGCATCAAGCAGAATTGGTGTCCTCCCCATCCCTCGAGGAAATTGTACATTACGATTTGTGGGCACGTGACTATGCAGCAACTTTGCAATTCTCTGCTGGCTTAAGGCCTGCTCTTGTATAAGGAACAAGGCGGCTTTGATGCAAATCAGAGGTATCTCTTCTCATTGTATGGCAGATCTTGCCTAAATTTGATAAATGGGATAGTGGAGCATGATGCTCTTGTATCATGGATTTCAGGGATGAACTGCATGAGCATCTCTAATGTTCCATCATTACAGATTATAAATGTCTTTTTCTGCTTTCCTTAGCCTGTGAAGCATGGAGATCTCAAAGATTAGTGTTAAAGAAAACATTTGTGTGGGGAAACAGATAAACTTAAGAATCTGTTCAACTTTAAAAAAAAAAAGAAATGCAAGCACATATTTACACGCACAAACACAAACGCACACTTTACAGAGCATTTGTTGAAGAAAAATGTAGTAAATTTGAAGTTACAGCCGAAATGAAAAGCACCTTCATTTCTCTAATTTGAAGCTTTTTTTCTTTTTGTCTTTGTTCTACATGTTATTGCCTTCTTATTATCAGCTCATTGAAATTGAGTAAGTGCAAATTGTAGATTTGCAGGAAAACGTTAAAGGAAACAAAATATGCACAAAAAATAATTTCCTTCTTTGAAAATTGAAACAGTTGAAACGTAAATTAAAATAGTTCATTTTTTTAAAGCGTTGGTTTAATCCAGACTACCGAGAGATAGGGGTAAAAATAGACAATTACAAAAACGGATTTATGAAAAGCAAAACTCCTGTTCTCTGAGACTGGCAAATTTTGCACTTATTCAAGAAGGCTGAAAATGGACACAACGCTTAGGAAGTTACATCAAGAAAACAAGGAAAAAGCTCATCCACAATTTATTGATAGTTAGGACACCGAAATGGATAAGATAATCACTAGATTTAGGAAGGGTAAGACTCCATACCATTGGATAGACTTTTTATCAAACACCATTACCGAGAATTAGGAGACTTAATATTGACAAGATATCACAAGATGAAATTAGAAAGGCAATCCTTGCAACTGATGAGACTTCAAGGTGGACAACAACATCACAAATCAAGTTAGAAAAAGCAAGAATGCAGGCAACTACCAAGACTTAAAAATGCAGAAGATTCATCCATACAAATACCTAGATTTGCTAGCAGACCATCAAGAAAAAAAAAGAAAGATTTGCTAGCAGACCAAAAAAGAAAAAATTAGCTATGGAAAGTTTTGCAATGCAGAAGCATTTGAACTCTCTACCACTTCTTCTACCTCCCAATGTATAAAATGAAGATGTAAAAACATAGAGAATTGGAAGACTTTTTCATCTATTATACATAAACAAAGGAAAGACTTTAATACAACTATATTTGCTAAAATGAACAGTCAATATGAAGCCTTTAACACAACCATATCTCTTTTTTTTTTTTAAAAAAAAGGAAAGACTTTTTAATTTATTATATAAAAAAGCAAGGGTAGATTACACTTTACCTCTTATATTTTAGTATTTTTTCACATGATTCTTCTATAGTTTAGAAAGTTATACATCACCGATCACTAGCTCATGATTTAGACTAAAGTGTCAAATTGATGAAATCGTCGTGTTATAATGAACCAGTTTAAACTTCAAGATTATCCTTATTTAGAAACTAAAATGGTTGTATTCAAGATATGTTAATGTAGTATACATTATACGTTAATCCCCTATAATCTAGTCCTATTTCACGTGATCCTTTTATTATTTTCAAAATCTATTCGTAACCCTCCTATGGCTAGTGAATATTTTCTATCTTGACATTGGAGTACTTTTGACAATTAATTGCAGATTTCAAATTTTTACACTTGTTAACAACTACAAAGCAATAAGACTAAAGTCTCCTTGGTCAAATGATTAAGGTTAAGGCTTTAGGACCTAGAAGTTCTGCATTCAAATTTCCATTCCCCTTTCTTATTTCTTAAATCCTACCCTTCTCCAATTTCCATTCCCTTTTTCCATTTCTTAAACCCTACCTTTTCCCACTTGCTGGAAATGTTTTTTTCAATAAAACTATGACCTCAAAAAACCGTTAGAGCTCTATAGATGTATAGAGCTAGGAATGCCCTGTTCAGCATAAAGGTTTAAAGCTTCCTGTGATGATTTGTAGCCTTTCCATCCAGCCACCATACTCAACTAATAAAAGCATATGCATTGGCTGTCACTTAACTAATACAAGAGTAGGTTAGTTTAGTAATCATTTTAGCTAAAGGAAAATTCTTGATATCAAATAGGGAACTTTCAACAGTTCAGTGGCTATTTCCATATTTGCTTTTATCTTAAAGAGGAGAAGCGCAATGATTTGCATCCTTGTATTTAGTTATATTCGTGAGTCGAAACCTTCACTAAAAGCCATGCATGTAGATAATCAATCATACTTAGGAAACCTAATAATGCAAAAATGCTAGCTTTCAAGGGGGCCAGGATTTAAAGAAGCAAAAGCCAGGAGCTCTGGATTTTACTCAAATATAGCCATGTCATCTTCTTTTAGGTTTACCTATGCTTCAATCCCATCACCGCTCCTTGTATCCATTAGCCATGCTATACGTTCAACTCTGGATCCATATATGTTTCTGTTTTTAGGGCCGAAGAAAGACCAATTGGGATTTCCCCATCCAAAATCAACTTCAGGAAAAATAGCCTTACAAAGACCACTGATCATAAAAACTTCAGCCGCGTTGTTGGGGTTGCAAATCAGTTCTTCAAAATTTTTTAATGTCTCCATCAACTTGTGATACCCATCTTCACCTTTCATACCTTCAAAAAAACCTAGTGTTTATATTAGCAATGGCATTCGTTATGTAGTTAACCAGTAATTGCAGCTCTGGACTGAATCCTGTCCCTTGTTGGGTATATGCCAGCCAAACGAATGACAGTGTAAACAGGGAGAACTGGTAGGGGAGAAACATCTCGAGAGAATCTATCAAAGAACCTAATATGTAACTGACCTAAAAACTTAAGTCATAAGATCTTAGGCCCTTACTTACATATTAACTATTTTTTCTTCATTTCTCGGACCAATGTGGGACGTAATCTTTTACTCATGAACCTAGCAAATCTCCTCCTATTAGGATGGTTATCTAAATTTAACTATTGGTGAAAACTATCACCTATTAAATCCAAAATCTATATGGCGATTATTAAGAAATATATTAACAGTAAAATAGCGGAAGCGTACCTGGATTCATATCGACAAACTGATATATGAATCTCCAAGGATATTGGGGTGGCTTTTCAGGTCAACACGTATTCGTCGATCCTTAAGAGAGCCCTTTAGTATCTCTCTGGTATCTTTCCTGACGATAGGATATCAGGGAAGAGCTATCTTTTGTGGTACTAGAAAAAACGACAAATAACAATGATATGTGTGATTTGGGGACCATGACCCTATTTATAGGTAACATTCCTGTTACCTTTTGGAATCCTATTTCAACCCATCATAGAAATAGGAGCTCTTAAGTCTCTACACATTAAAGACCCACACCCTATTAGATACATTAAATTCAAACTATATTTGATCACTTTAATTGGGTTTAATCTTAATTGACAGTTTGCAACACATAATTATTCACATTTAAGTCCAATGTTGGATTAAGGATCCAACAATCTCCCACTTGGACTATATGTGCAACCTTATAATTATGTTTCGTAATTAATTGTATGAGTTCAACTTTACTATTATTATCATAATGTATCTGTAACCAATTCGATCCATCAATCATACCAACATAGGATCAAAGCGGTTTTTGTTACAATTTCGTAACTCGACCCATCAATGATCACATATATTGATATAATTGAATGATATGAATCATGATGTGGATGGGTAGCATGAAAATTTCATATAATATGATCAAAACATGCTTATTTTCAACTGGTCCACCTTAAATTTTCATGAGATTAAACCATACCAAAATCAGAGTGTAAAATAAATCCAAACTTTATTTATGCATAAAATATTTTTAAATCATTAATAACCGAAAGGTATTATAAGAGCATCTAAAATAACAAACTCCCATTAAAACTGTACATCATTTAATAACATGACACCCATACGAGCAGTATGCTTATGAAATATTTTGGGTGGCAATCCCTTAGTAAGCGGATCTGCAACCATGGAGTTTGTCCCGATATGCTCTATCGATAACTGTCCACTCTGTATTCTTTCTTTAACAGTCAGGAACTTGATATCTATATGTTTAGATTTCGTCGAGTTCCTGTTATTATTGGAATAAAGAACTACTGACTTATTGTCACAAAATAATTTGAGTGATTTTTCAATACTATCCACTACACGTAATCCTGTGACGAAATTTTACAGCCAAATTTCTTGGTTGGATGCCTCATAACAAGTTATAAACTTTGCAGCCATAGTGAAAGATGCTATAAGAGACTGTTTAGCACTCTTTCAGGATATGGCACCTCCAGCCAACAAATACACATAGCCTGACGTTGATTTCATAGTATCTTGGCATTCAGTATAATCGGAATCAGTATACCCAATGATTTCTAACTCATCTGACTTCCGATATGTGAGCATGTAGTCTTTTGTTTTCTGTAGATACCGTAAGACCCATTTGGTTACTTTCCAATAATTTAATCCAAGATTACTCAAATATCTGCCCAACATTCCAGTAATGTACGTAATATCCGAACGCGTACATATTTGAGCATACATTAGACTCCCTACTGCTGATGCATAAGGAATCTTTTACATCTTTTTTCCTCAAAAGTATTCTTAGGACACTGTTCAAGACTAAATTTGTCTCCTTTAGTCACAAGGGTGTCACCTTATTTATAATTTTACATGCCATATCTTTTAAGAATCTTTTCGATATAACTCTTTTGTGATAGTCTTAAAATACCCCGAGAGCGATCCCGGTGTATCTGTATGTCTAACACAAAAGATGTATCACCAAAATCTTTCATCTCAAAATTTTTAGTTAGAAATTTCTTGATTTCATGCAATAAACCAATATCGTTGTTGGCTAGCAAAATATCATCAACGTACAATACCAGAAAAATATATTTGCTCTCAAAGAACTTATGGTATATACAATCATCTACTAAATTCATCTCAAAATCAAATGAAATGATCAATTGATGAAATTTGAAATTCCATTGTTTGAGCCCATAGATGGATTTTTTAAGTTTGTAAATCATATTCTTTGGATCTCCTGATATAAAGTTTTCTGGTTGTACCATATAAATTGTCTCATCAATGTTATCATTGAGAAACGTTGTCTTTACATCCATCTGATATAACTCAAGATCGAAATGCGCCATTAATGTCATGATAATTCTAAAAGAGTCATTTGAAGAGTTGGAGAGAATGTTTCTTTATAGTCGATACCTTCTTTTTGTGTAAATTCGTTAGCGATAAGATGAGTTTTGTATCTTTTCACATTACCTTTCGAGTCTCTTTTGATTTTAAATATTCATTTACAACCAATGGGTTTCGCTCCTTCTGGCAATGGGGCAAGATCTCAAACATCATTGTCCTTTATGAATTTAATCTCTTCATACATGACATCGATCCACTTTTGAGAATTTGAACTTTTCATGGTTTGACGGAAGTTGATTGGATCATCTTCCATAAATTCAGAGTCATCCTCATGTTCTTGGAGAAAAATAATGTAATCATCTGACACTGCACTTCTCCTTTCTCTAGTGGATCTTCTTAATGACACTGATTTTTGGAGAGAAAGAGTTTGTTCTTCTATAACAGTTTTTTTTTCGACATTGTTTTGATTTGTCATGTCCTGAACAAGATCAATGATACCTGTGAAAATATTAATATATTCCTCTTTAAAGACAATGTTTCTTATTGTATTTTCTTCCCCAAACTCGACATCCTCAAAGAACCGGGCATTTTCTGTCTCAAAGATTGATTTAGTTGTGAGATCATAAAACTTGTAACCTCTGGATCTTTCAGAGTATCTAATAAAATAACAACTAACTGTTTTTGAATCCAATTTCTTTTCATTTGACCTGTAAGGCCTTGCCTCAGGTGGACACCCCCAAACATGCAAATTGTTTAAATTGGATCTTTTTTTTGTCCAAAATCCATAAGGGATTTTGATAGTTGCTTTAGTTGAAACTCTGTTAAGGATATATGCTGCAGTCTTAAGTGTTTCTCCCCAAAGTGACTCTGGTAAGGTAGAATGACATATCATACTTCTTACCATGTCTTAAGCGTTCTATTTCATCTTTCAGTTACACCATTCATAGTGGGTGAACCCGACATAGTGTATTGTGGGACGATACCGCATTCCTCTAGGTATTTAACAAATGGTCCTGGACGTTGTTCACCTGAATCGACATATCTACCATAGTACTCACCACCACGGTCAGATCTGAAGTTTTTAATTCTTTTGTTGAGTTGATTCTCAACTTCAACTTTAAAATTTTTAAATACGTCCAGTGACTGTAACTTTTCAGAAATGAGATATATGTAACCATATCTTGAAAAATCGTTTATGAACGTTATATAATATTATTGACCATTTCAAACAGGTGTAGAAAATGACCCACAAATATCCGTATGTATAAGTTCTAAGACGTCTAAGAACCTATTGATTTCAAATCTCCTTTTATTGGTTTGTTTCCCCTTTATACAGTTAATACAATCATCAAAATCTGTAAAATTCAAGAGATCGAGAATTTCATTTGACACAAGTCTTTCTATTCTCCGTTTGGAGATATGTCCCAATCTCTTGTGTCATAATGCGGTTGAATTCTTATTGATTAATTTTCTCTTTACTCCTCTAGTACTCAAATGCAGTGATTCATTAAATGAGGCAATTGCATCAATTAAATATAGATTATCGTAGTGCATTAAAGAACCAGAACCAACCAATTTTGAATCATGAAACAATTCAAATTTTTCATTTTCAAATGAACAAGAATAACCAAATTTGTCCAAAACAGAAATAGAAATTAAATTCCGTTGAAAAGACGGTACAATAAATGTCTAATTGAAATCCAAATAAAATCCGATCTTTAACAATAATCTAAAAACTCC
The DNA here is from genome assembly GCF_003713205.1 of Coffea eugenioides. Lineage (NCBI taxonomy): Eukaryota > Viridiplantae > Streptophyta > Magnoliopsida > Gentianales > Rubiaceae > Coffea > Coffea eugenioides. The sequence continues at coordinate 13,579,257 of NC_040038.1, read as the reverse complement.
AATTGCCTCAACTTGAACTGTTTTGCCATCGCCCACGTAGATATATCTTTCATTATCATTAGACTTTCGGCAATTCAGGAAACCCAGCATAGACACACTGATGTGAGTTGTTGTATCAGAATCTAACCAACCATATGTGTCTAGATACTGAAATTAAATTAATCTCAGAACAAACCAAATTAAGAAGCATATCTTTCTTAACACGTTAAGCGTGATAATTGGTGCAATGCTTCTTTTTATGTCCTTCTGTTCCACAGAAGAAACAACTATTCTTTCTCTGATCATCTGATTTCTTTTGTTATTTCTTTTGTGGCGCTGTACCTGCGGCTCCTTTTTCCTTCTTTTTCTTAAGTCCCTTACTTTTATTATTAGTAGTTGATACCAGATGAGTACTTTCTGTCTGATCTTACTTCAATCTTTCTTCTTCCTCTACATAGTGCGAGATGAGTTCATTTAAAAATCAAATCTCCTTTTGACAGTTGTAACTCACCTTAAACTGGTTAAACTGTGCAAGAAGAGATATTAAAATCAAATGCACTAGTAACTCTTAAGAAAATGTCAATTTAAGTGCATTTAATTTTAAAGCAAGATGAGACATTTCCATAATGTACTCTCTGATATTGGATTTATCACTATATTTCATTGAAACTAGGCATGTCAAGAGCGTACTAATTTCAGTTTTTTCGTTCTTGACAAATCTTTTTTCAATGCCCTGAAGGAACTCTTTAGCGGTTACTTTTGTTTCTGACATTGTTCCTCTGAATCCTTCTGGAACGGCCTTCTTAATGATCATCAGACACAAGTGATTTGATCTCTCCCACCTTTTCTTATCCCTCTTTTCATCAGAGATACTCTGATATATAAGAGGTGGGGGAGAATCATCCCTTAACGCAAGATCAAAATCCATTACTCCAAGTACTATCAAGAGATTTTCTTTTCAAGATTTGAAATTTGTGCCGTTCAACATAAGAATATTATTAATGTTGGTAGTAATATTTGTAAGATCATTTGCAACTGAACAGGAAAAAATATCAAATAATTGAAACTATGCTCACATAAACCAAATAATAATAAATTCAAATAATGGTAGCCCCATTTCAAAATACCGATGTTCCATTAATATTTTATCTTTGGACAAAATATTAACTTCTAAGTGATATCTTGGAACAGTAATAAACACTGACAATAATAATATGTCAAAAAAATAAATTTTTCTTTGGACCAATTTATAATTTACATGTAAAAGCCGAATAATTATCACGTATTTATTACCACAAGTGCACAGGTAATTTTATTAAATATTGACCTTCCTTTGGGTCGATCAATATTCATAAAATTACAAGTACCAAACTAATTATATTTTAAAATAAATTAATTTTCATAATAGAGGTCACTTTGGTGGCATATTATTTCAATTAATTTATTCCAAAATATATATAATCATACCAATATTTAAATTTAAAATTATCCAAAATAAATAAAAATTTTGATCAAAGTCAACTTTGGTCAACTCTGGTCAAACCAGTCAATTAGATCAAGACTTATTGGACCAAAGGTTCATATCCATAATTTGACCCAAAATTATCATTCAAGCCCAAAAAAAATTTTTCTTGAAATCCATAAATACTTTATAAAACTACATGTTTAATGGGCCACACATATGGATTTTATAGGGTTTAAATGTCTTATTTAACTTTATTAGGGTTCAATTAAATTAAAGAAATCCTAATTTTCTTAATATATTAATATATACATATTTATTCTTGAACATGAAAACAAGTCATAAAAGCTATATAAACAAGTTGTTTGATATGCAATCCACGGTAAACCACATAATCCATAAATCCTTATGTAATTATAAATGGTCCCCTTATTTATCGATATCCTATGAATAATGAATAAAACAAGGAAACTTGAATCATGGTTGTTACTGTTTAAGAACCATGGACTATCTTGACTTTATATTATTCAGCAAGTACGATAAAAGCATGAAACACGGCACGAAACCTGGATTCAAATGGTTAACAATTGACCATTATAATAGCATAAGAAAGTAATGGATCGGCTTGACTAAGGTGGACCCACTGAATTCCATGTCATCAAAGCTATGAATCAATGGCATGAATAACATATAGCAATCAATCTGTACATAACGACAAAACCATATCATGACATTCATCATGTGGCCGACAGATGCATTTATAGTCAAAACTCAAGACAGCCACGATGCACCAAGAATTTTCTTGTTTAATGGCCTATATGCATATATATATCAAAAACGAATTCACAAGACAAAAATATATGTATGTTTATACATAAATTACTAAATCTAAATTATTTCCCAATAATCAACCAATGGGCTCTGATACCACTTGTTAGGGTGGTTATCTAAATTTAACTATTGGTGAAAATCATCACCTATTAAACCCAAAATCTATATCGTGATTATTAAGAAATATGTTAACAGTAAAATAGCGGAAGCGTACCTGGATTCATATCGACAAACTGATATATGAATCTCCAAGGGTATTGGGGTGGCCTTTCAGGTCAACACGTATTCGTCGATCCTTAAGAGAGCCCTTTAGTATCTCTCTAGTATTTTTTCTGACGATGGGATATCAGGAAAGAGCTATCTTTTGTGGTACTAGAAAATACGACAAATAACAATGATATGTGTGACCTGGGGACCATGACCCTATTTATAGGTAATATTCCTGTTACCCTTTGAAACCTTATTTCAGCCCATCATAAAAATAGGAGCCCTTAAATCTCTACACATTAAAAACCCACACCCTATTAAATACATTAATCCCAAACTATATTTGATCACTTTAATTGGGTTTAACCTTAATTGACAGTTTGCAACACATAATTATTCACATATAAGTCCAATGTTGGATTAAGGATCTAACACCTCCTTCATGAGTAACCCCTCACATTAAATCCAAATTCAGAAGTTCTTCTTTGAACCACTTTAATACTCAATGCAAGCTCACCTTATCACATAAGGTCATCTTTTTTCCTAAATATGAACCCACTCTTTTTCAATATCTAAACTGTATTCGAGACCCCTGCCAACCTTTGGATCCTTCATCTAACACCAACCGGACCCTCTGCAAACCCATGGCACACCTGGTCCAACATCTAAACTGTATTTGGGACCCCTGCCAACCTTTGGCTCCTTCGTCTAACACCAATCGGACTCCATCAGTCAAACTCTTTGACACTTCAGTCCACCATCAAGAAGAGAATTTTCATCGGTCCAACTCCAAGAAGAATCCACTTGCTCATGAGTAGCCCGGTCTCACAACTTGAAACTCTGATACCAATTTGATAGGGGAGAAACACCTTGAGAAAGTCCACCAAAGAGCCCAATATGTAAGTGAGTAACCTAACTCTGACCTAAAAGCTTAACCATTAGGTCTTGGGCCCTTACTTACATATTAACCGCTCTTTTTCCATCTCTCGGACCAATGTGGGACGTAATTTTTTACTCACGAACTTAACAAGAACATCTTGTCCTTAGATTAACTGAGATCAGCAAACTCAATTCCTTCTGAGTGTCCGATCTTACTTGGGAAGCCGATATGGCAGATTTCCATAGAAGTCCCATAACAGCTGTGACTGAAGTTGGGTTTAGAGATGATGTCCCTGCTTTAGTTTTGAGGACATCCAAGGTTAAGTGGTCGAAAAAAAGTATCTTTGTTACATAATTGTGCTCGTCTAATTGGCGTTTGGATAGCACTGTTGACATACCTGTAACTAACTTGGAATAGTTAGATGTACAGGGGGGAACTTGGCGAAAGAAAGAAGAGGAAACAAAGATGGGATTTATTTGTTCTGAGGATTCACGTGCTATACCAGCCCAAGCATTCAAAAATTTTATCATTGTGAGGCCGTCAACAATCTTTTGAGAGGTGCTAAGACCAACGGCAATGCCACTGCAAGCAAAAGTGTTTACTTGGACCATGACTAAATAGGTTTGCGACATTATTTATGCCAAATTTGGATTGAATGCAAACAGTCAATTTATCAACTCATTCTCAGACTCTTTGAGGAAATCTGAGAGTCGAATACTTACTTGAGCGTCAGTATGGTAAACTCCATCATCATTACAGCCAATGTGCAGATTATCTTAGACCTTTCCAGCTAGCGGATAAAAAGGTACTAAAGTTCTCGATAGTGATTGCTTTAGACGTTGCCTTTTTTGGAAATAACATCATTTAGCATGGTGCTTTGATTCATCGGCGAGAAGAAGTACACAAGATAAGAATATTCATGACGAGCAAGCTGATCAAGGAGTGAAAGTCTAAAGGTTCTCAAGTGAGGTGGAGTTGGAGATTCTGGTTTGACTTCTTCCTTGGATATGATCTCTATTTCCATAGCTGTAGTTTCTTGGCTGTGACTCAACTAGCTGCTGCAGATCAAAGGTGTTCCAAAAGTATTTCCTTACACAATATCTAATTGAAATTAACAACTACAAAATCCGCCTGATCAATTCTCAAGACTTAGTTACAGTAGAAATCTTTTCTTTTCTTTTTTTTCCCATCTACTTAAGAACACTTTTTTTAAAGTTGCAGTCATATTTCTCTCCTTTTTTTTCATCATCTACTTTAGTTTGTTGGCACTTACGAAGTTTTGTTTCAATATAAATTGTGCTAATCATATAAGGTTATGCAAAGCACTAAAATTAACACATTAGAGATGAATACCAGCTAGTATTGGAAGGGAAAATACCTAAATGGCCCTCAAACTTTCATGTTCTTATACTTTTAGCCCGCTGTGACTATTAAATGTTTTTTTTTTGCCCCCTGAATTCTTAAAAGAGTGTTCCTATAGCTCTTTCCTCGATTTGAGGTGTTACGGCTAATGGATAAAGCATCATGCATGAAAGAGGAGCGAAAATGGAAGGCTTTTCTTTTGGAATAATAAATAGAATAACCCCAAAATTAGGGTGTTTAATTCAATACAAATTTGGCTAATATATCTGGAATCTCAATAACATGAGGAGTTCATATTGTGTTGACATATTAAAAATTATGACACCTGTTAGGCCTTCAAGTACACAAACAAATGTTGAAATAGTGCTGAGTTTTGTCATAAAAATTTAGAATATTTCATGCCAATTTCTTTCTCTATTTTATCTCTTCTCACTCTCGGGAACATTTTGGTATAATGTGGTAATCAACCCTCGGTCAACAGGGTGGGCAACCGTTCATTGGCGGCAAATAATTGTAGCGATACATAGTTGGATGATTAAAAGATTAAAATAATGTCTTTTTGAAATATATTCCATTAGGTTTATGGCTCAAATAGATAGAAGGGGCGAATTTCTACTAATATTGTTAAAATAAAAAAAAAGTTCACAAAAGTGGTGTAAATTGAAAGTTCATTCTACATTAAGGGTTGCCGCAAATGGTATCAGAGGCTTCTTTAAAAATTTTTTTTTCATTTTTTCATTTTTTCCCTCTACGAATCTAAGGAGTGGTTTTTTTTTTTTTTTGAAAAGCCTTCACCGCTCGTGAAATGAGCGGTGAAGGCCAAATTATTATTTAATCAAACTACTTCGCCGCTCGCATTATGATGCAATTAAGAATCACCGCATAGTTGATATGCGGCGATTCGTTTAAATTTTTTCCCCTAAAACCTAACCCTATTTCTAATCATAAACTTAACCCTAAACTCAAAAATCACTACACCTTAACACATAATATAAATCCTAACCATGAAATCTAAAATTTAATTTACCTATAAGAATTGTGCTAATCATGCATGCTGTTAAATGAAAATAAAATATGCCCAAGTCATCCCTTTTTAATATTTTAGTTTTAATGTTAATTTAAGTAATGATAAATAATGTAGCATTCAACCATTTAAATGATAAATGAGTGCAATAATTAGCACATGAACTTGAATGATAATAAAGGGAGATTTGACAAGAAAAATTCATAAAATATGAATATCACCCACCAACACGCATCTTGCACTTATCGCGCAAAATGGTAAAGTAGCCACATTTCCATTGTATCCTTCCATGTGGTGGATCTCATCTCAATTGTAATCGTTTAGACTTCCGAAGTGGTGCCTGCACTTGTTCAAGCATTTGGTCCTGCTCATCATTGCCGGGGGGGTCTAATACAGGAGTCTGCCCGCATCTAGGACAAGAACCATGTATAGTCGTCTGAAAAAGAGCATTAACGAAAACGCTGTCGTCTATATGAAAAATAGGTGAAAAGCCTATCTTTTTTTTTTTCCGAAACGTTAGTTTGCTTGCATTGAACTATACAAATAGAGTTAACAAATCGAGCAAAGGCCCGAACATATGTACATCACGTGCTCATTGACACGGAGGAACAAGAGCTTCCTCATCCAACAAAATGCCTAAAGTATAAGAGCTAATATTAGCACAAACATCCTTATCATCATAATTAACTAAGCTAAAGGAGCACACTCGAAACAAAGACTTTAAACACAATATATTTTCAAGGATTGTTGTCAATCTGCAGTCTGAGGATTTGCCAAACTTGAGGCGCTTCAGTAGGTCCTTGTTGTGAATTTGTATACTGATGTTGCTCCAATGTCTGTCCAAAGCTTTGCATAAAATCAATTGAACAGCTGCGGCATCATCAATATTTTGGTCACCCGAGCTTCTGTCTTTTAAGGCCCACAACTCCTTTGCCTCCGTTTGCATCCTAGAAATGTCAACTCCAATTCCTAGCACTGCATGTCTTTGTGATCTTCTGGTTGCCATCTTCAGAATGATGAGGTCCTGGCTTTGTTGTGCATGACAGTCCTCTTCCAAAGTCGTCAGTGTTTCTGTTGTACTCCTAGAGTTCTTCATAGGCTCTAGATCCTCTAGTTCTAGCCACTCCTTGTGTGCTTTTTGAATAACACTACACGGATGGCTGCCAGTATGATGCTCAAACTCCCTCTTATTTCTGTCCTTCCATATCTGCCACAGTATATTAGCCGTAAGTCCCATGTGGCTTCTCCCTTCTTGCCTTTTCCTAGCCTCAGTAATTGTACTCCATCATCTTTGAAAGTTCCCTGTCTGGTCTTTAGCTCCATCCCATACTAATGGAGCTACTTTTCAAATCTTCTGTGCTAGAGGGCATTGCAGTAAGGTATGCTCAATTGTCTCAGGCTCTTCTCCACATCCTTTACACACTGGATCCCCTAATGCAGCTCTCTTGTGTATAGCCTCTCTGACAGGTAAAACACCATTGATACACTTCCAGATGAAGATTTTAACTTTATGCTTGATATTGAGCTTCCACAGAGTGTTCCAAAGATGTTTGTTTTGGATACCACCAGCATCAAGGCTTGTTCCTGCATTCTCCATATTTGTTTTTGTGCCTGAACTATCTTCCATTAATCTCTTGTAGCCTGATCTTACTGTGTACACACCCCCTTCACTGTATTTCCAATAATTAGAATCTGCTCTACCAGCTAGACTTATTGGAATACCGAGTATACTTTCTGCATCAGATTTGTTGAAGAGTCTAAAGATTATATTTGTGTTCCATCTTCTATTGGTGATGAGTTGTTGGACTGTGTCATACTCACAGTTTTGGGGTCTTGGAGTAGAAGGCCTGCCATTCGGGGCTTTTGGTATCCACTTGTGATCCCATATTTTAGTGCTGCTCCCGTCACCAATTCTCCGCAGTACACCTTCTTCCACCATCTCCCTCACACTTATCAGGCCTTTCCAAAACCAAGACGCACAGCCTTGCACTTTGCAATTAAAGATAGACCCCTTAGGAAAATATTTGGCTTTCAGGACCTTGCTCATAAGTAGATTAGGCTTGGTGATTATCCTCCAGATCTGTTTACCTAATAGAGCTTTGTTGAAGGCCTCCAAATCCTTGAACCCCAGTCCCCCTTCCTTTCTGTCCCTAGCCATTTTCCGCCAAGAAATCCAGTGCATTTTGTTTTTCCCATTAGCTTCCCCCCACCAGTAGTTTGCCATAGCTGAACTGAGATCCTTACAAAGTTTCCTTGGCAATTTGAAGCACGACATAGCATATGTGGGCATGGCCATTGTGACAGCTTTAATCATAACTTCCTTTCCTGCATTGCTTAACAGCTTATTCTTCCAGCCTTCCAATCTTCTATTGATGTTTTCTCTTATGTATCCGAAGATTTGGTCTTTTGTCCTTGAAATCACCATGGGTAGACCAAGATACTTTCCTTGCTTCACTTCTTCCATACCCCCTAGTATACTGCAAATCTCACTTTTCTGCCTTCTCTCTACATTCTTGCTAAAGATCACAGATGACTTCTCTAAGTTGATCAATTGTCCAGAAGCTTGTTCATAGACCTTTAAGATTCTCATGATTTCTTCAGCTTGCTGCTTATCAGCTCCACAGAAAATGAGTGAGTCATCCGCAAAGAAAAGATGAGTAATATTTGGTCCCTGCCTACTAATTTTCACGCCTTTCAAGCTCCTATCATCAACAGATCTTTGGAGTAAGTTTGAGAACCCTTCAGAGCAAATCAAAAAAAGATAAGGTGACAGTGGATCACCCTGTCTTATCCCTCTACCTGGCTTCACATATCCTTTTACCTCCCCATTGCAGTTGAAAGAGTATGAAACAATCTCCATGCATCTTGCAATCCAGTGTACCCATTTTTCACAAAAACCCATTTTAAGCATCATAGCTTTCAAGAAGTGTCATTCCACCCTATCGTAAGCTTTAGCCATGTCTAACTTGATAGCCATATACCCTTCTTTCCCAAGCCTTTTGTTTTTCAGATATTGCATGTATTTCTGAGCTATAATCACATTATCAAGAATTTGCCTATCCGGGATGAAGGCAGACTGATTTTTACTGATGCATTTGTCAAGAACTGGTTTCAATCTGTTAGCTAAAATTTTGGAAATGATCTTGTACAAGACACTACACAGACTTATAGGCCTATAGTTTTTCAAGCATGTGGGATTCAGGACCTTGGGAATCAGAGAGATAATAGTGTGATTAATGGACTTCAGCATGCAACCAGACACAAAAAAATCTTGGACTGCCTGGGTTACATCCTTCTTGATCACGTTCCAGGATCTTTGAAAGAACAGGGGGGTCATTCCATCTACACCTGGTGCTTTATCCGGGTTCATGGAAAAAATGGCAGATCTTATCTCCTCCTCAAGAACTGGTCTGGTCAGATTGAAATTCATCTCCTCAGTAATAGAATGAGTAATACCCCTTAAAACCTCAGAACTGTCTCCTACCCCATCACTGGCAAACAGATTTTTATAAAACAAGGACATCTCATCCACAATATCCTCCTATCAAGGTCCCTAGAAAGTGATACATATAGTCAAGATTATCTTGGAACTTATTTTGTGGACGAAATGATGTATCACCCTAGAACTTATTTTGGTCTTCCTACGGAACAATGGCCACTTCGGGCAGACGAAGAAGATGAAGGGGATTTGGATGGGGTTGTGCGAGAGGGAAATAAAAACGTTTGAAGTTGGGGTTCTCAGTCGAGTGAACAATAAAAGTGAGTGAACAATGACTAGTTTTATAGAAAATTGTCGACATAAATTGTTATTTTGATACAACAATAATTGTAGCAATGTTACTTTGACTCAAAATTTCTTTGACTGAAGTTGTTACCATTGATCTCGTTGTGTCTTGTATGAATGGATGATCCATAGTTGCTATATTTAAAAAAAAAACTTTTTTTATTCACCGTAGGTCCAATTTGCGGCAATGTTTTTAGAACCGGACCGAACCGACCGGTTCGATTGGTTGGACCACGAACCGGACATGTCGCCCGTCTGGTACTAAAGCTGCAAGTTAATGAAAAACCGTTGAAAACCGAATGAACCGTTCGAACCGTAAACCGGCAGTTTTTTAAAATTTTCAAATATTCATCCAAAACTCAAACCGATAATAGGATTGGAGCTCCTGGCATTCGAACCCAAGCCTCCACAATCACAACAAAGGCTTGTTACCACTGAATCACATTCATGGGACAATTTTTTTTTTTTTTTTGTGTACAATGCTACTTATCTTATATTAAAAACTAAAATCTAATTAAACAAAAGAAAATCGTAGCACTAAGACACAACACCTTTTGGCTTTTGCTTCCCTTATCCTTGATTCTTTGTCTCTGCTTCTTCTCCTTTTTTTTTCATTTTTTTCTTTGTAACCTTTCCACCTCCAAATCAAATACCCATGACAAAATCTTTCTCAAACCTTCCCCATACTCATCAAACTATTATCTTAGCTGATTTATAAGCAAGTTGGAAGCTTCAACTTTCATAAGAGTTTTTTCATTTTGATGAGTTTAATTTTTTCCTTTTCAAGATTTTTGTTTTCTATTTCTATTTGCAAATGATTCAGTACAAATATTTTACAATTTTTTTGGAGTTTCATGTATAACTTTTAGAAAATTTATTATTATCTCAACTTAAATTTAGTTTTAAATTATATTGCTGAATGCATTTTAGGGACTTAAGTTATCAATAATCATGTTAGACTATGCATCAGCTGTCAAATTCAAGTGTAAAGTGAAGACCCGTGAAGTACTAAGCATTGAAGTCGCAAAAAAAAAAGAGAACCGGTGAATCGGCCGATCGAACCGGCCCCCTATCCGGTTCACTGGCCAGTCCGAGATTAAAAACATTGGTTTGCGGCAAATAAAAAAAGTACGGAATCGTTGATCTCATTAGCCGCAAATGACCTTTGCGGTTTACCAAAAAAAAAAAAAAAGCCTTCGCCGCAATACAATTTGTGTCACCTTCACCACAAAGGTCATTTGCGGTTTCAAGAATTCTGCAAATGGCGATTCTCCACTGACCGTTGATCAAGTAGATCAACGGTCCACAAATTTAGTCTTGTGTGTCATTAAAAAATAAAAATTCCTTCACCGCAAATTTTGTCTGCGGCAATAGGACTGAAAATTTTTTCCTCCAAATCATGACCGTTGAAATATGTTAATCAATAGTGATATCTGACTGAAATATAAAATTGTACCGATTCTTAAGAACATAAGAAAAAGGAATAATAGGTTGGATTTTTTGTTGGGCTGATATTCCCACCTGCGGCGGCCCTTATATCATCCCACAACACCACTTTTGTGATAATTTTTTATTTCGACAATATTCCAAAAAATTTGCCGATAGAAGGCTTATGAATATATGTTTTTAAAGAGTCTAGAAGCCAAAAAGATACCAATAATAGTTAAAGAATTAAAAGTATAAGATCGTTAAAGTTTGAGGTCCAACTGATTAAGAAGTATTGGAGTTTTTGGTATTGGTGGGTTAAAATAACTACTACATAGTTTAATCCTTTTTCACTAAATTTGTCACCAAAATTACTTACACTCCCTAATTCATAATTTTTTATATAATAATGATGATGATAATGATAGTTATTATTTTTTCCCTCTTGCTGATAGGACCAAATTTCGGTACGCCAATTTGCTTCACTATTATAACTGATGTTTAGTACAATTTCAGCTACTGTTCCTGTTTCCTTAATTGATTATGGTAAAATTACTGCTATAAAATCATGGAGAAAAAGCCCGAGGAGAGCTACCATTTTTGCACACTTCTTCTTTCTTCAACTGGATTGCCCTGCAATGCTATCCATCGAGATTCCGGGCTACTAAAGAGGGTTGTGCTGCAAATTATCAGCCATTTCCTAGAAACAACTAGCAAAATAAAGAAAAAAAAAAGAAGGAAAGCATTTATGGATTAATGATTCAAATAATGTTAATGTAACACGAGAGGGTTTAGATTTATGAAATAATCATCCATATTCAGTTTGGAATCTTTTTGCTTTTTTAATTATAAAATGAGGTATAAATTTATACTTGATCCTGTAAAGGATTTTTTAAAACTACAATGTCTGCATACTTATAATCAATTTTCTCAACAATTTATCGAGTCATGTGATTGAAAGTAGAAAGAAGATTTAAGTAGGCAAATGAACATAACATACAACACATATTCTTCTTCTTTTTTCACAAAATTTAGGATCTTCCCACTTAAATTAATTACATGAATGATGGTTTTAAGCAGAAAAAGAATATCAATGTTCCATTTTATTTTATCCAAATGATTAAAAAAATATAACATACAACACGTATTTTTCTTCTTTTTTCACAAAATTCAGGATCTTCCCACTTAAATTAATTACATGAATGATGATATTGAGCAGAAAAAGAATATCAATGTTCCATTTTATTTTATCCAAATGATTAAAAAAATAATCATTCTATAGTAAAAATCATATCTTGTAATTTTAACATTCCAAGAACCTTGGGGTCTTTCCTTATAAACTATGCAGAAGGACACTTTCGTTAACTCGACTATTTTAATGGTTAATTTGATTAGTTGGACTAAAATAGAAGGCAAAGTGAGAAGAAATAAACATTAGGTGGTGAACTACAACCTTAACCAAACCCCAAAAGGAGTTTTTATAATTAACCCTTCTTTTAAAACTTTTCTTTCCACTCCAATTTTCTAGTAGTTCACAAAAAATTAAATAATTTTTCGTTTATAAGCAAAAATACACTTGCTTTTTTTGAGAAGCAAATACATTTCCTTCAAGACGATACATGTTATAGAATCAACTAACTAGTAATCACGAAGAATTAAAAGGGAGTGTCAAACTTATAAACTGCATACAATCTTAGATCATCCATTACACACGACAGTCGTACTAATTTTTGTAAAAATGGAATTACTACGAAACACATTAAAAAAATAACATTACATGTAAGAATTATTATAAATGTCTATCATAATAAATAGCCTACACTTGTGCCAGTATTCAAAAATTTTCCCCTCTGTAATGTTTTTCCCTTCAATGTTTATCCTGATAGGTTGCAATTTTACTATTTATTTTATTATTAATTTCCCCTATTACCTGACCTGATATGGATTAATTGCTGGATTCTACTCACTTTTCGTAATTTGCACTTATTTCAGGGAGTAGATCAAAAATACCACAATCACTGCTATTTTGACAGTCATTGAGAAAGAAATAAAATAGAAGGCTTGGAAGGGCATTTTTGGAAAAAAGGGACACAAGCCCTTTTCGATCATTTTGGCCAAGGGTTCTTTTCCTAGGAGCCGCCGCAAGGAGCAGGACTATATAGAGGAAAATTGTGCAGAATAAAAGGGGAGTTCGGAGCTTAGCATTAGATTTTGCCTTTTTGGCCTTTGAGTAGGAAACCTCCTGCGGGCATGGCAGGAGCAAAAGAAAACTTAGCTTAGTTTTTGGTTGACTTTTCCTGGCTAGCTTTATAGTAGCTATATCTTTTGGTATGTCAGGCGCAATTAGGACCTTTAACTTAGCTTTTGTTTTGGGACTTTCTCCTTTTGATTGTTAGTGGATTCCTCCTACGCATGTCAGGAGCCATTGGAGGACTTCGTCATCTTCTGTATTTTACGTTTTCCTTCGCCAATTGAACGGTTTGAACTTTTCTCAATTAGGGAGATGGCCGCTGCTTTCTTTCCACTTTTGTATGGGCTTTGTTCATCGATCATGAACTAATTTCACCACTCTAGTCAAGGAGCAACGAAGGCTCTGGTTCGCCTAAAAATTGTGAGATCGATTTAATTTAATCTTTTTCTTTTATTTATTGGTATTCGCATATTCCCTGGTTACAGTGCTTATGATTATTTAGTTGATTGATTGTCTTGGATCCGGATAATTAGTTAATTGGATAATCTATTGTCAATTGGGACGTTAAATCCGTAATTGTTTAATTGTCTCAAAATAGTGATAACTGGCATGATTGGGTTTGTGTCAGGGGAATACGCGGGCTAATCTAAAATAACCCTGGTAGTGCGTTATTTGGTTAGAATAGGGCTCCTCTAATACGTAAGGCAATTGGGGAATTAAATTCTACGGACGTACCTAGAATTATTTCTCAATTAGGGCAGTGATTAACGGGCGTACCTTGATCACCGACACAGTAAGGAGGGGTTGACTGCCATCGCTTGTTTGGTAGTTATAACCTATTTATTGATAAATAATTGGAATTGCCTTTATTTCAATGATCAATTAGGTGCACCATTGCTGAAGTTATTCCTTGGCTAAATCCTTAATTATCACTCATTTGATTTTAGTAAATTGTTATTTAATTTCTAGTTGGCTATTTTATTTTTATTATTTTACTTTTAGTTGAATTGTTTAAATTTTACCCCTGATATAAAAATACCCCCTTGTCACTGTGAATTTGGAAAGGAACAAGTACTCCCAGTCCCTGTGGATTCGACCCTGCTTACCACTATCTACAGAAATTAATTTTAGTTTGAGCAGGTTTTATTATTGCACAGGCTTCGACAAGCTGTCAATTTTTGGCGCCGTTGCCGGGGAATGGCGTTATTATTTGTTTCTTTTTAAATTCATTTTTTTTTCTGTCCTAATTTTCTGGTTTTCTTCTAGTGTATGCCTTGATCTTCTCGTACAGGTGATTTGATTTTTGACCCTGAGGTAGAGAGGACCGTGCGTAGAACGAGAAAGGAAACCAGACAGCTCAGAGAGGAGCACTCCAGTGCTGCATCTCAGAGACCTGAGCCAGGAGTTGACCCAACAGATTCGTTTGGTGACACTTCAAGTGACTCTGACCAGGAGGAAGGAACCATGGCTAATGCACGAACATTAAGGGAGTTGGCTGCCCCTAATTTAAATCAGCAGCCTCTATGCATTACCTTCCCCACCTTAAATGATAACACTCCATTTGAACTAAAATCTGGTATGATTCAGCTTTTACCGTCTTTTCATGGTTTACCAGGTGAAGAGTCGTATAAGCATCTGCAGGAATTTGATGTCGTGTGCAACAGTATGAAGCCCCCGGGAATCTCAGAAGAGCAAATAAAAATGCGGGCATTCCCTTTCTCATTGAAAGACTCTGCAAAGGACTGGTTATACTACCTGCCACCAGGTAGCATTACCACGTGGGATCAGTTGCAGAGAAAATTTCTAGAGAAATATTTTCCTGCATCCAGGGCTGCAAGTCTAAGGAAAGAAATTTGCGGGATTAAGCAGCACCCAGGGGAGTCACTTTATGAGTACTGGGAGCGATTCAAGAAGTTGTGCCATAAGTGCCCCCAACACCAGATAAGCGAGCAGTTGCTCATACCGTATATTTATGAGGGGCTCCTTTTCAGAGACAGGAGCATAATTGATGCTGCAAGTGGAGGGGCACTGGTGAACAAAATCCCTCGGGAAGCAAGGGAGTTAATAGAGGGGATGACAGAGAATTCACAACAATTTGGTACGAGGGAGGATGTCCCAATACGCAAGGTGAATGAGGTAGAGACATCCTCTATCCAGCAGCAGCTAACTGAGTTGACCTCGTTTGTTAGGCAACTGGCTGTAGGAAATGCATCTCAGGCCAAGGCGTGCGGGATTTGCCCTGGTATGGGTCATTCAACAGACATGTGCCCAATGATTCAAGAAGAAAATGTGGAGCAAGTGAACATGGCTGGTTACGCGCCCGCGCCAAGGAATCAATATGACCCATATTCGAATACCTACAATCCTGGTTGGAGGGTCCACCCCAACCTCAGTTATGGAGGGAACAGGCAGTCCAATTTCGTACTAAATAAGCAACCAGGGTACCAGCAGCAATACCAACCCCGACCACCTCCGCCCCCAAGCTCTGATCCATCTTTGGAGGAGATGATGAAACAGATGATGGCAACCATTACACAAAATCAGCAAAGGATGGAAGCAACCATTACGCAAAATCAGCAAAGGACGGACTCCGAAATGCAGGCAATAAGAAATCAGATGAGTCAAATGGCCACAAAAATCAACCGTTTGGAGTCCCAAGTAAATGGAAGATTGCCATCCCAACCTGAACTGAACCTGAAGAACGTAAGCGCAATGACTTTAAGGAGCGGGAAGGAAATTCAGGGGCCTGAACCTATGATCACTAAGGATAAGGATGAGGAAAAGATCGAAAATGAACTTGAGAGGGAGGACAGCAATGGTGCAGATCTAAAGGTACTTCCAGACCCAGTAATTACAGTTAAAACTAATCCCCCTCCATTTCCTTGCAGGTTGGAAAAATCGAAGAAGCAGGACAAGGAGAAAGAGATCCTGTAGGTGTTTCGCAAGGTAGAGATCAATATCCCCCTATTAGACGCCATCAAGCAAGTGCCGAAGTATGCAAAATTTCTGAGGGACCTATGTGTCAATCGAAGGAGGCTGAGGGGAGATGAAAGAGTTATTGTTGGGGAGAATGTGTCAGCAGTTCTCCAAAGAAAGTTACCACCAAAGTGTGGGGATCCAGGTAGGTTTACTGTCCCATGCAAGATAGGTAATACTCTGATTAGAAATACCTTGCTGGACTTAGGAGCATCGATCAACGTAATGCCAAAATCTATGTATGCTTCTCTGAATCTCGGTCCATTAAAAGAAATCGAGATAATAATTCAATTAGCTGACCGAACAAATGCATACCCTGATGGGTTGGTCGAGGATGTGCTGGTTAAAGTTAATGAATTGATATTCCCGGCTGACTTTTATGTACTTGACATGGATGATGATCATTCCCCTGACCCCTCACCTTTGCTACTAGGTAGACTCTTTTTTAGCACAGCACAGACAAAAATTGACGTTAATAAGGGTACATTGTCCATGGAATTTGATGGAGAACTAGTCCACTTTAATATTTTCGATACAATGGAACATCATGTTAACTCTCACCCTGTGTTTGCTATTCATGTTATTAATCCCTCTGTGCAAGAATTTTCTGAGTTTGCTTGTAGGAATAAATTCAAACTTACTGAGAACAAGTATAAGGGGATGAAAGCACTGTATGAGGTGAAAAGGAGTAGAAAATTAAGAAAGATGGCAGCACTCAAAGGCTATTTGGATCCTGGAGGAGGGCCACCGATTTCCAGGAAAATTGAGTTACACCCAGATTGAAGAGTGGTGTTCAATGTCTAGCCAAAGACAATAAAAAAAGGCGCTCGTTGGGAGGCAGCCCAATTGTTTCTTTTAATTGTTTGTTTGATTTCGTGTGATAGTTTAAATATGTTTTCCATGAATTTGACTGATTTCGGATTTCAATTTTCGTTTTTGGTGAGTTGTAGGTGTCTATCTGACTCGGCGCGCCCGCGTCATGTCGCAGGAAGAGCTCACGGTCAGAGAGCTCTCTTGTCCTCTTGACGTGCCCGCGTCATGACGAACGGAAAGCTCACGATCAGAATCGTCAAAAGGGGTTCTTGCCTTCATGACGTGCCCGCGTCACGTTTGCGGGACAGGTAAGGATTTTTTTTAAAAAAAAAGTTTAAAATTAAAAAAAAAATCAAATAAAAAAAAAGAGAAACTAATAAAAAAAAAGAATTTTTAAATAAAAAAAAAGGGGGGAAAGAAATATCTTCTAATACGCAAAAAAAAAATTTTCCTTTCTTCTCACCGTGGCTTAAAGGGAGCACGAAAATTTTTTTTTTTTTCTTTCCTTCTTCTTTTCTTTTCTTTCTTTTTTCTTTCTTTCTTCTTCTTCTTCTTTCTTTTTTCTTTCTTCTCCCATTTTCTCCTGTCTGACACCCGAAGCGTCGTGCTCCACCGCCATCTCCACCTCCACCGCGCGCCACCCTCTTCCTCGATCTCACCACCACACGTCGCCGTTTCGGCCAGCCACGCCCGCGCCAGCTGCCGCCGCCCCCGTGCGCGCCTCACTTCCCCCCCCACCACCGCAGACCTCTCTTGCATTTCTCTCTCCCTCTCGGTCACTCGCGCAGTCGCGACTGACCGCGCACGAGTCGCCCGCAGCAGGACGACCGCCGCCGCCACCCTCCACCTGTGGGTCGCGAGCTACTGTCCATCGTCTCTCTCTCTCCTCGCACCTCCAGCAAAACGACCAGCCCTGCGCCGCCGTTCTTCCTTGGCCGAGACCCAGAGGCCCTAGCGCGAGACCACGCCGCCGCTGCCTCCCAAAGCCACGAACGCACGCTGACCGCTGCCCGCTGCTCTGTCCGCCACCCGACGTGGTACTGGTGGAGGTATCTGGCTTTTATCTCTCAATTTCTAGTATTACTGCCCCTATTTGTTTGGTTCACACACTTGTTGGAATTGGTCGTGCTCTAGCGTAGTGTTGGGGGTCATTGGCCTATTTGGTTGAACTGCTGCTAATTTTGGGGTATTGCTTGTGACTAAGGTGATAAATCTCTAAATTTATGAGCTACTCTTTTGGGTTTGCAACGGCCTGTTGGATTGGGTGGCATTTGTGCCATTTGAGTTGCTTGTTAAAATTGGGCAAATTTATTGCAATTGTTTGGGGTGTTCTGTCCATCGATTCCAGTTCTGATTTCACGGGGGTCTATTTCAATTGCCTGTTGATTTACATCATTGATTTGGAAAGAGCTTTATCTATGATTTTGGGTCTAATTAATTGTGCAAGCCTCTGCCTCCTATCCGGATTGATTTATTCCCTGGATTGATTGTTGACTTCAGTGAACTGAATTCCACCTAAGGCCCCTTTACTTGCTTTGTTCCTTGGAAATCTAGTCCTCTGTTGCCTCTCTTTGGAAGTTTCGAATCTTTCTTGTGACTGGGTTAATACTTGAGGCTACTGCTTTACTACTGCTTTGCTTTGCTCTGGCAATTGGTGAAATTTCTGGGGACATTTGTTGAAACTCTAGTTGGACTGAGTTTACTTTCGACTGTGAGTTGGGGCTGTTGTTACTTTGGGTCAACATCGACGCCAATGTAGCCGGCATGGTGCAGAATTTGGCGCAGTTTCTGCTTCATACGGGTTTCGCTCCTCCATTTCCACCTCGCCCACCACTTTGACCCGGCTTCAGGGAAGTTTGGTTGCTCTCTCTCCCACTTTTGTCATTTATTTGTCACATTGGGGACAATGTGTCCTATAGGTGTGGGAGAGGGGTCTAATGGGGTGCTAGTGTTTTTAGTTTTTAGTAGTTTTTAGTTTTATTTCTAGTTGCTCATTTTCTTTCTTTCTTCTTGGTGCTTATCTCTCATGTGAATGCCAAAAATTGGATGTTGGTTTATTGACTCTAATTCTACTTTTGCCAAGTTTTTAAAATAAAAATGTATCGGGTTAATGTGGTTGAGTCCAAGATATCTCTTTGGTGAATATCGGACTGCTTGACTCTTTTGATTTCTTTGATTAACTTTTCTAGGCATAGGGAATGACTGTTGGCGTTTTAATGTGAACTGGTCCGATATTGACTCCAGTTCTCCATGTTTGGCAATAATGAGGCGAGCTGCTCCTATGCTTGGATTTTGGTGTTGTTATTTTGCATTTTTGCGTTGTTTGGCTGTGAATAAGCTTGACTGTACTCCGCTAATAGTTGCTACTGAGTAACCGGGAATCTGCACCTAAAAGTGTTGATTCTCGCGTCAAAAGGTGGTACTTTTTATGAGTACGTGGTCGTATAGCGGTGAGAGCTGAGTAACCGGTCTCCTTCATCTAAAAATATTGGAGTTCGCGTCAAAAGGCTCCAACGGCTAGAGACTAAGTCTTTTTGTGTTATTGTTATTATCATTGAAAAAAAAAGATGAAAAAATGAAAAAAAACAGAAAAGTGCAGGTTATGTAGTATGTTAGAGGTCAGCTTGCCCATTTATGGACTGAATATGGAGGCTTTGGTTAATATTTGAATTGTTTGCTGATAAGTGTTATGCGTCATTTCTTTTTCTTAGATTAGCTAATTTGGAAATTAAAGGAGTTTGCAGTTTAGAGGCTAACTGGGGGGATGCTTCTCGGATTTTGATCATTAGTGCTGGATATATAGTCTTTCTTGATATCTTGGCAATTTGGTAGATAGAACAATGACTATTATCAAATTTTGGTGTTTGTGTACTCTTCTTATGCTTGAGGACAAGCATGATTTAGGTGTGGGGGGAATTGATAGGTTGCAATTTTACTATTTATTTTATTATTAATTTTCCCTATTACCTGACCTGATGTGGATTAATTGCTGGATTCTACTCACTTTTCATAATTTGCACTTATTTCAGAGAGTAGATAAAAAATACCACAATCACTGCTATTTTGACAGTCATTGGGAAAGAAATAAAATAGAAGGCTTGGAAGGGCATTTTTGGAAAAAAGGGACACAAGCCCTTTTCGATCATTTTGGCCAAGGGTTCTTTTCCCTAGGAGCCGCCGCAAGGAGCAGGACTATATAGAGGAAAATTGTGCAGAATAAAAGGGGAGTTCGGAGCTTAGCATTAGATTTTGCCTTTTTGGCCTTTGAGTAGGAAACCTCCTGCGGGCATGGCAGGAGCAAAAGAAAACTTAGTTTAGTTTTTGGTTGACTTTTCCTGGCTAGCTATATAGTAGCTATATCTTTTGGTATGTCAGGCGCAATTAGGACCTTTAACTTAGCTTTTGTTTTGGGACTTTCTCCTTTTGATTGTTAGTGGATTCCTCCTACGCATATCAGGAGCCATTGGAGGACTTCGTCATCTTCTGTATTTCACGTTTTCCTTCGCCAATTGAACGGTTTGCACTTTTCTCAATTAGAGAGATGGCGGCTGCTTTCTTTCCACTTTTGTATGGGCTTTGTTCATCGATCATGAACTAATTTCACCACTCTAGTCAAGGGGCAACGAAGGTTCTGGTTCGCCTAAAAATTATGAGATCGATTTAATTTAATCTTTTTCTTTTATTTATTGGTATTCGCATATTCCCTGGTTATAGTGCTTATGATTATTTAGTTGATTGATTGTCTTGGATCCGGATAATTAGTTAATTGGATAATCTATTATCAATTGGGACGTTAAATCCGTAATTGTTTAATTGTCTCAAAATAGTGATAACTGGCATGATTGGGTTTGTGTCAGGGGAATACGCGGGCTAATCTAAAATAACCCTGGTAGTGCGTTATTTGGTTAGAATAGGACTCCTCTAATACGTAAGGCAATTGGGGAATTAAATTCTACGGGCGTACCTAGGATTATTTCTCAATTAGGGTAGTGATTAACGGGCGTACCTTGATCACCGACACAGTAAGGAGGGGTTGACTGTCATCGCTTGTTTGGTAGTTATAACCTATTTATTGATAAATAATTGGAATTGCCTTTATTTCAATGATCAATTAGGTGCACCATTGCTGAAGTTATTCCTTGGCTAGATCCTTAATTATCACTCATTTGATTTTAGTAAATTGTTATTTAATTTCTAGTTGGCTATTTTATTTTTATTATTTTACTTTTAGTTGAATTGTTTAAATTTTACCCCTGATATAAAAATACCCCCTTGTCACTGTGAATTTGGAAAGGAACAAGTACTCCCAGTCCCTGTGGATTCGACCCTGCTTACCACTATCTACAGAAATTAATTTTAGTTTGAGCAGGTTTTATTATTGCACAGGCTTCGACAACCTGTCATATCCCAAACAACTTAAGTGAATATATTGTTATTTGATTTTTACATGCTTAAGTTTTTTTTTTTTAACATCTTATATGTATAGTGAGTAGTATTTAGGAAGCAATCAATCCTCACTTTCAGATGGACCAACACTTTATATGGGATGAATTCCTTGATTTGTTTACTAACTTCATTATTTCCTTGTTCTGTTTTTTAGTTTGAGCAGCATGGGAAAAATTAGAATCAACCAAATACCTCTAGATATTTTTAATGAATTAGACATTTCCAAATGCCAAGCGTTTACTATCAGGATTTTTGAGGCCTACCGAAGACATGAACTGTTTTTTAAAATTTATTTCTACTTGTATTAATATGATATATATATGCAATGTAAATTGCATTTGTAAATTGATAGAGAGACATTGCATTTGTGTAGACACTGTTAGTTACCCACAAAATCATTAATGACAAAAGAGTCATTCCTTCTTTAATAGTGGGATAATTAAAAAAGCAAGCATTCAAGTGTGAGATTTCAAATAATTAAAAAAAAATGGACTCAAAAAGCTGGTCGGTTGGTCTGAATTATGTGACGAAAATAAAGACCGAAATAGCGGCAAAGCAAAGTATGTTGAATTAGGGGGAAACAAAAGTTATGTTGAATATGAAACATTCTTTTTATTTATTTATATATTTTGATAAAAACTTGAAATAATTTTGTTAAACACTACACTACATACCTTCCATTCCATGCGCGAAATACAAATACGGACTTAGGTTCTAGAGTCAAAATATTCTGAGGTTAGGGACGCTGGATACCATGTCCGCATCAAGCCCACTGATGAAATCTTCTGGCATGTCCACAAGCTCAAGCGCATCAAGACTAGATATGTGCTTCAGCTCTTCCGGCAACTTTTCTAAACTGTAGCACTCCCTAATTCTCAGGCACTGGAGCTGTGGCAATGCACCTTCCTCCACCTTTATTTCATCCACTCTTAGGTATCTGAGCTCAAGGAATTTCAATTGGTGAAACCCATGCCTAGAAATGACCATATGCTGTGGTCCCCTATATGCATCTTTCATTTTGAGAAACGACAGCTGTCCCAACTTCTCTAGCACTGGCATTGGGTCATTCCTGAGGAATGTGTTTTTCAAAGACAAGCGAGAGAGATTTGGAGGGAAATCAGGAGGTAGCTTTCTCAAAAACATCCCGGATAGCTTGAGCTCTGTTACATGATGGAGCTTAGAAAGTCCAGCTAGAGATGGCCACACTGTTGTTATATTACGATAAAGATGTAACGTCTTTAGGTTTTCAACCTCAGATAAATGCAAGCAGAGTTTGTCAATCTCTGACCTTTCACCCACCCAAATCCCCAGTTTCTGAAGACTTGTCAAAGTTATCATGTTATTGTGCATAATGTCATCAAAGTTTACGCCTAACAGAGTCTGGAGATTCCTCAATCCATCAATCTTAAGAGGCACATCGCACTCCATACGACACGCATATAGATGCCGTAAACTTTCAAGCTTCCAAATGAAATTTGAAACTCTCACTGGGTAAGAGTTCCGTATGTCAAGAGTTTGTAGGTTTCGTAAGCAACAGAAGGAATGAGGGAGCCTTCCAATGGATGTGCGTCTTAAACCGAGGTACCTTAGAAGCCTGACTTCACCAATTCCTTCTGGCAAATTATACGACATCTTAACATTCTCAAGATCTAGTATCCTAAGCTTTTTGAAACTTTTGAAGTTAAGACTAATGTTTTTCCTGTAATCGTGGACATTGAAAAAAAGTAGAGACCGGAGAGGAGGGGTCGAAGACCCAACATACTTTTTATCCCAAGGGAGACTATGAACAGCAAGGTATCTGGATTTGGCTGATATTTCATCATCTCTGGTGTCATGGATCTGGAAAAAATTTTCGTCCTTTGCCTTTCTGATTGCAACCTCTCGCAATAAATCATGGACTCTACAGCTTTTAATCCTCTCATCAACAGTCATTTCAGCCACCTGGACCATATTTCTGCTAGAAAGTTCTTCCACATCATCATATGCTGCAGTTTCCTCCAAATTTTCTGTATCTCTTTTCTGCATTATTCCCTCTGCAACCCACATATGGATCAACTTGCGCACAGAAATCCCGGAGTCTTCAGGAAACAAACCCAAATACAAAAAGCAAAATTTCAGATTGGCAGGAAGGTCTGCATAACTTAATTCCAGAATTGCTGATACCCCACTCTGGCTCCTTGATAAATATGTGCTGAAATTGTTGAGAATTTTCTCCCATTCACTCCTCAACTTTTTCTTTGCCAGCAGCAGGCCACCTATAACCGTGATGGCCAGCGGCAGACCATCACATCTTCTGGTAATCTCTCTGCCCACTTCTTCCAAATCGGGAGGACACCCAGCATTATCCCCATGGCCTAAGGCCTTTCTGAGGAACAACTGCCAGCTGTCTTCCAGCCCCAAAGTTTTCAACTCATATGGGTGGCTATAAGCATCTGCGTGTTGGGCAACATCCCGATCGGGACTTGTAAGTAGCAATCTACTTGATGTGCCAACATCAGGAAAGGCCCTAGCAAGACAATCCCACGCTTCTTGCTTCCATACATCATCAAGCACCACAAGATAACATTTATCTTGTAGATCTTGATGGAGCCTTCCTTCCAAGTCTTCCTCTTCCATCTTCTCAAGTTGCTCATTACTCATTTCATTCAATTGCTTTATGATTGCCCTCAGCGTCTTTTTGTGATCGCAGCTTGAAGAGACGCAGACCCAAGCACAACAGTTGAATCTCTCCCTGACATGAGCATGGTTATAAACCTTTTTTGCTAGAGTTGTCTTACCAGCACCTCCCATGCTGACGATTGAAACCACACGGCGGTTTCTGTCCTCTTTCAAAAGTTCTGCCACCAGGGATTTTGTTATCTCCTCGAAGCCCACTATATCCTTGTCCTCGCTGAAAGGAAAGGATCGCCGGAGCCGTTGCAGCTCTTCTCCATGTGTAGTCATCTCCTCTCCAAGATTTTTTATACCATACTCTTCGCGGCAATCAGCAATCTCCTTGAGCCTCATCCGTAGGGATTCAATCTCTTTACCTATCTTGTAGAGGTTCACAATTTTCAAGGGATAATACTTCAATTTGGTGACGAGTCCCTTGTCCTTTGTGAAGAACTCAACTTTGCTGGCAAAGATCTCAATGATATCCTCCGCATCGTAGGCCGCAGCTCTGATTTCAGAAACCCAGTTGCGGATCCTCGCATCTTTATCTTGCCTCTGATCAGCATCTTTCAGGAAACACCGCATCCGGACCAGATCCTTTTGAAGTCTCTCAACTTGTCGTCGAACGCCTTCCAGGAAAACAATTTTTTGAATCAGCAGATCGCCAGTTCTCTCAATAACAAAAGAGAGAGCAGGGTCAGCCATCGTGGTAAAGTGAGCTTTGCTTTCAACAACTAGTAA
Source organism: Coffea eugenioides (assembly GCF_003713205.1). NCBI lineage: Eukaryota > Viridiplantae > Streptophyta > Magnoliopsida > Gentianales > Rubiaceae > Coffea > Coffea eugenioides. Next base: position 13,554,484 of record NC_040038.1, on the reverse strand, counting down.
AGGAGGAGAAGCTTTTGCCTGTTAGGTGCAGCTGCAAAACTTCTAATCTCTGTTGTTTTTAACTGATCTCAGCAGAGAGGCTCGATTCTCACGTGGTTCACTTCCTCGATTCACGTGATTCACAAAACAGGCGATCCTGGTAAGATTGTTGTATCTCACAGGGTTTTCTTTCCTTTTTTCTTTCGGAAATTATTGCACCGTGAATACGATTTTTGTGTGAGAAAAATCACTGGGCAGCCACAGAAAGCGGACGGCCTAAGTGAACGTCAAACGGTCTCTCTCTTCTCTATATCCACTCTCCATACGTATATGTGTGTAGTTGCTTTTCATGCATAATAAGACTAGTGCTTACACTTTCTTTTTGTTCAATCTAATTAATTTGCAGCTCAGGCACGTCCGCTGGAGAGCCAAAGTTGATGCCATCAATTGAAGAAGATCTTGACCGACGAACCTTCTTTATAATCTCATCATGCCAATAATCAACCAGTTAGATACCATTCACATTATCATTGTGTTCTCCTTTCCTTCTTCATGTACTACTTGGATGATCTCTCCTAAGTGATGATAGTAAATATTTACCGGTATCAAAGGGCAAAAAGTCAACTCTATATATATGAATTTTCAGATTCCACAGTATAATTAGTTTTTAAAATTTAAAGTTGTCTAAATTTTTAATTCAATAACACCTTCTTACCTGAATTTTTAAGTGCAAAAAAAACTTCTAAAGAGAACAAATTTTAAAATTGGAGCTTGACTTCAACTTGTGCGGTCCACGAAATTATCTTCAACAAACAAGTTTTGCTTTATACCTATGTAATATTATTAAAAAAATTTTAATTTTCAGCATCACCATTCCTAAATCTATATTCATGAATGCGCAATAATTATATAGTTGATGAATTGGGATTTCGCTATATTGAATTCTGCAAGTTCAAATGAATTTGCACTTTTAAATTGCAATAAGTAGTATAGTAGCTTAGTAGGTTCCATTTGACAAAGTTTTAACAAATTCTATCCTTCAATTAAATTTGGTTGCTTGAGTTGGTTCAAGCGGACTGTAAGGGACTAAGGGCAGTTGCCCTGGAGCATGTAATCTGTCATAGTTTATGAATGAATAGTTGCCGTTGGAAAAAAAAAAAAAAAGTTCAGTTTTTGGTTTTGGTTTTCGTTCTTTTTCCCTTTTAAATTTGGTTTTCCGTTTTGGCATGCTTCGGGTTTTGGGTTGCATTCTTCTCAAGGTCACAGCCTTGATTGCCGTGTTTGTGTCGGCAGAAATTTATTGGGTGGTAGTAATTAATACCGGTTTTCCGTTTTGGTTTGGGTTGCATTCTTCTCAAGGTCACAGTCTTGATTGCCGTGTTTGTGTGTCGGCAGAAATTTATTGGTTTTGGATCAATCAATTTTCCACTTGGACAGGCAACCATCAATTTTCCACAGGCCATGATCAGAATAAGTGAGCCAACAGCCATAATAAATGATTTAGATGGGCATTGATTAGTTATTTAACAGATATAAGTGAGCCAACAGCCTCTTGCTTGGTAACTCCAAGACTTATAAGTCTTGGGTCCACTAAATTTGTCATTTAATTGTAATTGTCACTTTCGAATGACTTCATCGTCCACTTTTCCTCTTCTTAAATTAGGTTAGAATATATTATATAATTATTATCGTTGTAACAAAAAAAGAATAATATGCATAAATGAGTCAATTTATTTATATTCATTTAATTAGATAGATATAAATAAATAAGTAAAAAAATAAATTAGATAACCCAATTATCCATTTATAATTTATTTATTTTAACTTTTTGTAAACTCATTTAAATTTATTTTTGCAAACTAAATTATTAATTTATACCATCCTTTACACTCATCATTAGTTTTAAATATTTACTTATAATGTTCAATAAACCTAATTACCAATTTTTTTCTCATTTGTATTCTATGTCGCAAAATTACATACTATTTAATAATTGAACAATAAAAATATAAAATTTTGACCTAAATACTATAAAATTTAACATAAAAATTTAATCCAAAAATTTTAAACTCCTAAAATTTTTTTTCTTATGTAAGTTTAAAATTTCATTTTGAAAAAATAGGAAAAGAAATTAAAACTTGTCATAAATTGGTAATGCTTAAAAATGAGCAAGTTAATAAATTAAGATAAAATAAAATGATAAGATAAAATCAACAAATAATAATAATAATGAAACAAAAGTAGTTAACATCATGACAAAATGAAAATCTAAAAAAAAAATAATAATCTCCCCTATTTCTCCTTCTCTTTAGGTCACATACCCTGTTGCTCGCTGGCGTCCCGCATTCACCAAGCGTTGCACGCCACACCAACAAAACCTCCAGCACCACCACATATCTCCCTCACTCTCTCTCTCTCTCCCCGCGGTCACTCAGCCGCCGCCACTACAGCCGCGTGCCACTGCTGTCCTCCACCCCACTCATCGCCGCCACTGTCACTTGGACCAAGACGTACGTCGGAGCTCTCCTTCCCTCTGCAATCCGTCACTGCCACACCCTGCTGTAGCACCATTTTCACTCCACCATTCCCACCTATTCCATAGCTGCCCGAAACCCTCCACCACGTATTCAGGGAAGTGCCCTATTTACTTTCTTTGCTTTATGATCTCCATTGAGGATAATGTAAGATTTAGGTGTGGGGGAGTAGTATATTGATATTTTATTGAAAAAGTGCAAGTGTAGGCATTTTTGTTGGAATTTTTTGTTTGACTTTGTCAAATTTTATCCAGTTTTTGCCTATCTTTGTACATATTTGTGATTATTCCTGAAAAACGATGGATAGATGTCTCAAAATTTTCTATTGCTAAGATTTTACACTCTAAGGTGTTAAGTATGACATGGTCAAATCTAAGGGTATATCTTTGGTGAATATTTGAGATTTTGTGACTTTTGCACTTTTTGGTTAACTTTTCTAAGTATTGTAAATATTTGTCTAGTATTTTTTGTGCAAATTGGTTCAACTATTAATCTTAGTTCTCCATGTTTAAGAAATGAAGCGGGTTTTTGTAATTGTTAATTTTAATTTGGTGCTTATTTATAAATAGTATTCGGCTATACTCCGCTAGTATCGTTGCCTAGTAACCGGAGGTCTTCACCACAATTGTCGATTTTCGTGTCAAAAAGCGACGATAACTATGAGTATGTGATTTTTAAGTGATGATGGCTGAGTAACCGGGCTCCTTCATTTGGCCAATGTTGGATTCCGCGTCAAAACGCTTAAATGGCTAAAGACTAAGCATTCCTCCTGGAAAAAAAAAATCAATCAAGTGTGAGGATATTTTAGAAAAAAATGTGTTAATAGTGAAAAATGTGAAAGTGTTTGAATGAATTGTTAGCCTGCTGATCCATGAATTTTAATGTTGAGATTTTGCTTAATAGCCGAACCATTTGCTTATGGATGCTGGTTGAATATTTTATATTCTTAGATTAGTTAATCATAAATTGAAAGAGTCCTTGATCTTGAAAGCTAATTGGAGAGATATTTTTTGAAAATTGCCACTAATACTTGACATATGTTTTAATTGTATCTTGGCAATAGAAGATTTAAACAATAGCCATTATTTGAATTTGATTATTTGATTTGTTGTTGTCATGCTTGAGGATAAGCATGGTTTAGGTGTAGGAGAAATTGATAGGTCATAATTTGTTGCTAAAATTATAATTATTTTCCCCTTGATTTTAGCCAAATATTGCTTTAATTGTCGGATTCTACTTATATTTGGTTAATGGTGCCAATTGTAGGAAAAGGAACAAAACGTGATTAAAAGTGGTAATTTTCCAGTTCATTGGATGGTGGCATGTTCGGGGCTGGTTTCCAAGTCCGAGTCGAATTCAAGGCAATTTTTGATGGAAGATTTTGAAGATTTTAATCTTCATTGCTAGTTCTAGTTTTGGATTAGGAAACTTGGAATATTTTCTTTTATGGTTTCTTTTTCTATTTAGGAGACTAGTTTTATTTGGTAGTGAACTTTAATTAGGACACAAAAAAAAATAAGAGAAGCCAAATTCCCGTTTGATTAGGCCTTCAGCCAAAAACAAGAGGGGAGTGTCATGACTCTTTCATGAAGGGGCCGCTTGGTCTTTTCTCCTTAAAGGAGACAACGGCTTTCTTGCTCCTCGTTCCTTTGCTTTTGTTTTGCGAAATTGTAAAAGCTTTGGCGTCGGGATTTGTTTCCCAACGATGAGCCACTAATCTTCTTTTCTAGTCGAAGGTCAATTTGAAAGCGCGATTCCAAACATTTGTGAGATCGAATTATTTTATTTATTTTTTTCTTCATTGGTATTCGTACGTTTTCTGATTTAATTTCTTATGATTGTTATGTTATTTGAATGTTAAGGGCCCGATATTCGAATTAACCTAATAATCTACAGCCAGATTAATTGATTAAATCCTTAATTGTTCAATTGATTAATACCAGTGGCGACTAGCGTGATTGGTTTCATATTAGGGAAACATATGATCTAATTTAAACGAACGCTCAAAGCGTGTTTGTTGGTTAGGATTGGGTTTTTCTAATTCTTATTGCAATCGAGAAATTAAATCCTATGGTCGTACTTAGGGTTATTTGTTGGTTAGGAAAATAGTTAATGGTCGTACCTTGACTATCAAAAAGGTAAGGAAAGGTTGGTTGTTTATTGCGTGTGTGACAACTATAACCAATCTAGTAATGAGTAATTGAATTATCTTTGCATCAATGATCAGTTGAATAAATCGTGTCTGAAAAGTTGCACCTTTGGCTAAAGTCGTATTGGTTATTGATTAATTTCTGTTTATTTCTATTAGTTGTTTCATTAGTTAGTTAATTAGTTATTTTATATTCTCCAAAAACTCCCCCACACTTCGGATTCTGGAAGAAACGAATTATCTCCAGTCCCTGTGGATTCGACCCTGCTCACTGCTATATACAAAATTTGTATTTTTCTTGAGTAGGTATTTATTATTGCACAGGCTTGATAACCAGTCATCAGTCAAAGCGAAGCCGTATATTTTTATGTGTTAATAATTCAAATTTTTGTTATAAAATGAAAATAAGTCTGTTTAAAGTAGCAATCTTTCCCACCAAAATGGTATTTTCGCCTCTCAAATTTTTAATGGAGGACAAATTGGTCATTTCATGAATAACTTGGATGAAATTAATTTTCGTGTTATTTTTTAGTTAACCAAGGGTGTAAAGTGTCCATTAAAATATTTTATGGTGTAAAGTATAACTAGTGTAATAGTTCATTGGGATTTTTTTTTTTTTTTTTTGCATTTAACGCAACAAAAAAAAATCAGTTTTATCTTACATATATTCGAAGGTGTATGCTGTGGAGCATCCAACTCCCAGTTTTGCTTCTAACCGCATACCATCAATAGAAATGTCCATATATCTTATTACAGTTCTAAGTGGGAATAGAATTAGAATTAACTTTTTGTACACTGATAGTGTGATAATTTTTTATACTAATAGGTTCAGTTTTAGATATACGTCACATATGCATGATTTGAATTCTAAATTTGAATTTATATTGCAAGGCATGATCTAAACCTACTATTACAAAAAAAAAAATTATATTGACAATGTATAAAACTTTTAGAATTGGAGTAGATGTAGCACATTATTTTTTGTTTACTAGTATTTCTTTTTTTCTTTTTAGTTATTTTTTGTTTCATGAATAAATGGCATGAATGTCTAAGAAGTGACACAGTCAGACGGTCCCCCTGAATCCTTATTATTGGTATAGGGCCGTTTGTCTGACGGCCAACGCGACTTATTATTATTTTTTGGATTTTCGTTGTTATTTACTTTCCTACTTACTGTAGTATTTGTTGCCTGCCTCTATATAGAGTTTTAACAATTGTTACAAAGTTTTTCTAAGTTTTTTTTAAAGTTTACTGGAAAGATATTTGATTGCCCCTTCCTTTGGGTCATTTTGTGTTAGTATGCATTTTTTGTTTAAGGTATTACATTAACTGAATGTATTTCACTGAAAGTCACATTCAATATAAATTTTCAAATTTAATAGATTTGATTTCATAAAAATCACATCAAATATGAATCCTTAATTTTAAATGAATTTGGTTTCCAATAAAATGACTTTCAGTATAGATCGTTAAGTTCAGCTAAGTTTAATTACCAAAATGTCACATTTGGTACAAACATTTAATTTGGCTGAATATGATTCCCAAAAAAAAGTTAGTACAAACTCTTTTAATTTACTTGAATTTGACTTTCTGAAAGTCACATCCGTTCTAAACTCTTATTTATATAGAATTTGACTTTCAGAATCTAACATTCAGACTTTAGTACAAATTCTTTATTTTAATTGAATTTGATTTCTAGGTAGTTACGTGCAGCACAAAATATTAAGCTTAATGGAATTCAATTTTTGATAAATACTATTGATATTACTATTAAATAATTATTATCCTTTTGATAACTAATATTACTAGTAATTACATATTTTTTCTAGCATTATCCCCTAATTTATGTGATTGCATATCCAAATAAAGAATAAAGGCTACTTTCACATTAAAAAAAAAAAGTTTAAGCTATTTTGCGTTGAATACATCATAATAACGAACACATTATTTTCATTTTGAATTTATTTTTCAAGTATTATGATTGTTTATATAATTGCATCCTAAAATTTTTGTTATACATTCGACTATTTTCAGCATTAGAAATTTAAAAAACTGCCAAAACAGTTACTATGCACTTCTATAAATTTCCCATTTTATAAAACAATTGTTACTTTTGCATTGTGATAAGCTTATATATTCACAGCTCTTTTTTCTTAGGCCCTGATTAGGATTGCGCTGATTTATAAAGACGTCTTACACAAATGCTTTTAACAAAAGTGTTTTTAAATTACCAAAAACTCGACTCTTTAAGTTACAGAAAATTAGTTATCAAACACCGTAAAAATATTTTTGGTGTTTTTTTATAAACATATCGTAACCCCAAATGGGGCTAAATATAGTAAAGACCATGAATCATTTTGATACTTACATTCAACCTTCGGTTAAGCAACGAAAGTCGTAATTCTTTAGGCATTTATTGCTTGGTTGAAAGCAAAAGAACATTTGTTCAGTTTTTTCAGAAGCAAAATTCCATTTGTTGTAAAAGAGCATTTATTCTGTTTTTCCATAATTGAATTCCATTTGTTTTTTTTCCCTTTTCTCCAAAATGAAAATTCCATCTCATTGTTCACCTTAGGCGTCCCTTGTTTGATGCAGTAGTATTATAGTAGTTTTTGTGATATAATGAATGTGAGCTTAAAAAGCTTATAGAAAGATAAAAAGATGACTAAAATACGCATTTGTGATACAATCAATTTTTTAAGTGTTGAAGAATAATATATTGAGGATATCTTAACACATAAACCTCAATATATATTCAAGTTGTCAACTGTGTATATGATGAAGATCTTGAAGAAAACAAGTTATCTGACACCGTTAATGTAAGCAGTTGATAAATAACCAAACAAAATATAATAAAAGAAATGTTTTACTCAACCAATCTATCGGGCTGTGCTCTAACAAAGGCAGCAGATTTTCGAATTTGGGCGTGAAATTTCTACCTTTTAAAGTCAATGCTTTCCATGGTCATGTTGGGGACATGGCCGACCTTGTATGAATCTATTCCTTGAAGCCTAGTGATGAATGATTTTGGCGTGGCTGCTCCCTCCATCCTCTCAAGACCTTTCAGGGGCTTCAACTCTCCAGGAAGCATTCCTAAATCGTAACAGTACGTAGTTGATCCGTAAGCACCTGAGTTTTGGCATAGGACCTCTCCCAACATTTATTTGTACCAGATTAAGCAGGTCAATGAGCTCAGTAAACTTCAAATTCTGAAATCTGTTTTCAGAAGTTTCTAATTTCTAATTCTAGAAGCCCCCTCGTTCCTTATAAAGGAGTTGAAAATGGATGCCTCTTATCTTCGTGTCATTTTCTAACTTCTCAATTATCATATCTTGTAATTTGAACATCCCAAGAACATTGGGTTCTTTCCTTATAAACTACTCCCTCCGTCCCACTTTGATAGTCATGTTTTCCTTTTTCGTCTGTCCCAAATTGTAGTTTACTTTCCAATTGAATAATGTAGTTGTATTTTAATTTTTCTAAAATGCCCTTCTTCAATGTAAGTTGTTATTACTATAAACCTACTCCATTTAATGAGAATTGATTCTTTTTTTACCATTAATTCAAGTTCTCATAAAGTTGTATTCTATTTAATGTGAGGGTATTTTAGGAAAATAGCAATCTAAATTTACTTTTCCAACAAAGTTAACTACTTTTTCTTAAATTGTGTGAAAAAAGAAACATGACTATCAAAGTGGGACGGAGGGAGTATGCAGAAAGCGGTTTCGTTAACTCGACTACTTTAATGATTAATTTGATTAGTTGGACTGAAATAGGAGGCAAAGTGAGAAGAAATAAATATTAGACGGTAAACTGCAACTTTAGCCAAACTCCAAAGGGAGTTTCTATAATTAACCCTTCCTTTAAAACTGTTCCTTTCACTCCAAGTCTCCAATAGTTCACAAAAACTAAATAATTTTTTCTTTGTAAGCAAAATTGTGCTTTTTTTTTTCTCAACAAGTATATACATTTCCTTTAAGGAAATACATGTTACAACATTGAATAACTAGTAATCATGAAAGAATTAAAAGCGAGTGTTAAACTTATAAATAGCAGGCAATCTTTGGACTATCCATTACACACGACATTTGTACTAATTTTTGTATAAATGAAATTACTACAAACACATAAAAAAAATAACATTACGTGTAAGAATTATTATAAATGCCTTTCATAATAAATAGCCTACAGTTGTGCCCATAATAAAAAACTTTCCCCTCAGTAATTTTTCCCCCTTCAATGTTTATCCCAAACAACTTAAATGAACAGCTTGTTATTTGATTTCCGCATGCTTAATTTTTTAACATCTTATATGTATAATGAGTAGTATGTAGGAAGCAATCAATTCTCAATTTCAGACGGACCAACACTTTTATATGGGATGAATTCCTTGATGTGTTTGCCAGCTTCATTCTTTTCTTCTCTCCCAGTACATGAATAGGGGCTTTTATTTCCTCGTTCTGTTATTCAGTTTGGGCAGCATGGGCTTGATTTTGTAATCATGCTGTTGATTTCGGAAAAAAAAAGGATTTAGAATTTTCCTTATTGGTATTTTGGATGTGCAGGAAGCAGAGGAATAGGATGTGGAAGAGTAGATAAACAGAACCCAATGAGTTTGGGAGAATAATTTTCCTTATTGGTATTTTTGCTCCAAGCTTGTACATCTACTTCTGAGAAGGTACACACATCAGCTTGATATTCGTTGTTTTATTGAGCATATACTTCTACAAGAAAATTTTCAAGGTCATATGTGTTTCTTGTTTCTAAAAGAAAATTTTGCTTTATTGCCATACGGTGAAAAGTTGTATCTACCGAAAGGGTATTCATTTTGTTCATTTTGCGACTATCAGATTTCCTTTGTTTCTAATGTTTAGGGTTCTAATTTTCTGCAGCATATGGTTTGGACTTAAACACCTTTAGTGGAAAATTTGGAGGTAAACCTTTGGCTTTCTTTTGTTTGGATATCTCTACTTCATGAATAGTTATATTGTAGCTGTTAAGTTGGACTACTTTGGTAGATATTAGTCTCAGTTTTTTTTTAAAAATTTTGGAGTTTAATGATTTGAATGGGATTTCTTTTTTTCTTTTTTTTTTAGTTTTTTTTTCACTATATAATTTGCACTCTTTTACTATGTTAGGGTATAGAAAATCTCATCGTGTGAGATTAAGGAAGTTGAATTCTTTTCTACAACTTATTTCAAGTATTTTATTTTTATGTATTTGAGATTTTTATTTGTGCATCCTATCATATCACATACTATTTGAATTGATTTAAATCTTCCAATTCAGTTTTCTTTGGACTGCACCTTCCACGAAAACAAGCAAGAGTTCTATTAGTTTCCCTCTCTACCTCTCCTACCCTCCCTCCCTTTTTCTTTTTGTAAAAGAAAAAAAAGATTTACTATTCAAGTAAATTGTCCTTGTTCTACTTTTCTTATTAGTATTGTTATTTTGGGAAATTTGTTGCTGATAAGAAAGTTTCCCCCCAACTTTCATAGACTGCTATGGTAATTCTACCAGAAGCAATACTCATGAATCAGATATGCATATTCACAAACCTGTAAGTTTGGCTTCTTGAACCTATGTCCATATACTAGCTCTTTAAGGAAAAAAGAAATATTTGGTTTGATTTTATTTCTCCCTTAATAGGGTTATACTGCATATGATTAATTTTGTGTTAAATTATGCTAAACTGGAAGAGTCCCTTATATCTAACTTCCTATTTTTATGCTGGTTTTTCTTTGGAGGGGAACAAAGGGCTTGTCTTCGAACTCTCCATTGATGGCTAATAGAAATGCATTTTGGATTTTAGACTAATTTTCATAGAAATTTAAGCATTAAAGACTTTCACCACAATCTTAGGGGTGTTCAACTGTTCATGGCTCTATTTTGTCCTCAAAAATTACATTTTTGTCAAAAGCAAATTGAGATCAATTCAACATATTTGCTTCAATGTATTACATATTTCTCAGCCTCTGAGACAATATTTCAACATATTTGTCAAACACAACAAACTGATTTTCAAGCTATGGATTAATTAGTTTAACATATAGCATTAGAATTAGTCAATACATTCCCAACAATAGAACGAAACACCTTGATCATCCTTCCTTACATCCTTGAGATAAGAAAGATTCCTAAATCTTGGACACTACTGTGAAGAACTACCATTATTTAGCCAATGTTGTTGGAACCTTCACAAAATGCCACTGTTAATTTGTGTGTAGCTATGCATGATTAAGTAGATCTAAGTTCCCATTGAATCATTCAGTGGACCATGATGAATACTCAGTAAAATAAAGCCAAACCATTTTCAAATGAGCGAACAAAGTGCATAAATATTTTTTTCTAAAAATAAAAAAGAATCTCCAGAGCTTTTCTTTGATTCATTGTTCCCTAACGGACAAAGTAGTGTGCAAGAGGCAAGATTTTAAGACTGAACTACTACTTTTCCAGCAATCGTACTCGTGGGTTATGGACAACTTTTTAAAATAATGAGAAAATCGTTAGATGCTTTACATGTATTACTTAACATTGGTACCTGGTGTATTAATAGCATTAGTAACTTATCACTAGATAATGATAGTAAGTCACGTTTTATAATAGGCTAATATTAATAGTTTATCATCAAAATGATGGTAAGTCATAGTATTTTATTTAATATGTGATGTACAAGGTGGTGAACTAGGATTAGTACTATAGCTTATGAAATTGCACATTGAAAAGCATCTTGTTGAATAGCTTATGCCTTGTAGACATTTCCTATAAGCTTAGCATTGAGTTGAGCTTATGCTTCATTTAAGGTGTAGATAATGTGAAATTCAGAATTAATGGGGATTATTTATTTAAATAGCACAATATACATAAAATAAGATTTTTCAAGTTGTATTAGACCAGCACAATGTAGCTTATACTTTTATAAATGTCCTTATAGTATGTTCAAGAAGTAGAGGATAATAAATATCCTAATAGTATGTCTGTTTTACTTTTGCCCAGACAAATACATGCAACGGCTTCTACTGTGACTATTTCTCCCCAAATAAGGCTTATTAACCCAAGATGTGGTTAGAAACCTGAACTAGACGGTCAGTTATTGCTTCTTCTTTTTTTTTTTTTTTTTTTATAGAGAGTTACACGTGGTTCTTGGAGTTTTATGACAGGAAGTGACTCTATTTTTATCCATTTTTTCCAAATTTATTGAATTCAGAGGTGTAGTAACTTACCATCCGGCTAAAGACTTGGCATTTTCTCTTGCAGAATTTATTGAAAATGGGGCTTTTTAATTAACTATTACTACATGGTAAAGTTTAGTGCTTTAAAAATTATTTTTCCTCAAATTCCTACTAAATTACTATTGTGATTGTCTTCTTAGTTTCTTGTCTTTATAGCAATATCATGGAGGAACAAACTTGGGCAGGATAGGTGGTGGACAATTTATTGCCACTAGCTATGATTATGATGCTCCTCTTCATGAATATGGTATGTAGATTGTGTCAGCTCCGAAACTCATGCCCTAAGATTGCCGTATTCACCTCGTTTCATCTAGATGCTAATGTTTTCTATATTAGTTTGAATTTTGTTGGTAAATTAGCTTTTGGGTTGGCATTTGTTTTTATAGTGGCCATACTTATCAGCAGCTAAGAAACCTCAATCTGCCATGGCATGTAAACTGGACATTTGTGTCATTTGACTAAGAGAGAGAGAGAGACCTAAGAGAGGTATATTTAGTTCAATTTCGCCTTTTTAAATTGTTTCATGTAATTTCTTACTCTCGTATTTGCTCTATAATCATAATTATTCTCGCATTTTTGCTTTTAGGCATTGAGGTTTGTGTATATTTCCTGGCAGGAACGATGAAAATCTTTTATTGAGTTATTGATGGTGAAATGCATAGAGGTAAATTCAAACCCATATCTTGGCTGGCAACCCAGATGGCTTCTGGGATGAGATGGAACTCATTCGCATATGTAACTGAGAATTTGCAACCATGGTGGTGCCTCCCTCCATTTTGCCTCCTCTTGTTACAGATCTAAGCCTGATTGATCATTTTGTGTATCTTCTCTATATCTTTTAATTAATCAATTTTTTTTGTTCCAGTCTTGTGGTATGTTGATTTATTGTTGGATGAATTCCATTGGAAACAATACATTGATAGACCTAGAAACATCAATTTCATTAAGCTAGGAGGAACCCAGAAATTTTATGCAGCAATTATATGTTATGAAACATTAATTTTGCCGTTAACTGCATTGTCGTGTTAGTGACTGTCGTGGTTAGGACCAAAGACCAGTCAAAGAATACTTTCTCAGCTCCTACCGTCTTGGTTTTAATTTTTCACATGTTTTGGGGATCAATAAGTAGAATCTGCAGTCAATCATCATTTGTTTGATATAATTTGGTTTTTGTTTCAATTTTGGTTTTAGGAAGTTGATGCTGGTCATGCACTGATTAATTTCTGTCATAGATAAGCACTTCTAAGTTCCATAACTTAATTCTTTGAAAGGGGATTATTCACTAGACAGATCCTAACTGGAGTGATAGAGACTTTTAACATATCTCACTCTTCAATCATTTTGTTGCAGCTATCTTTGTTATATTTGTTTCTCTGGTTTTGCGCATGGACATGAACTTTGCTTTAATTACCCTGCTGCTATAATGGTTTGCTTCAGTGGGTATCGCATGAACATCTCTGAGGGCACTTTGGGCTTTGACGCTACAACTTCTGGTTAACTTCAAATATCAGGTGTACTTTGTTTCTCCTCTTCCCTTCTCCCGGAGCTGTGTTGCCTGATTTTGGTAGCGTTTCACTAAGTTCAACTAATATCAGTTTCGAAGAATTGCAAGATATTCAACATTCACATTTGGATAATCTGCACCGTGATATCTTAGAAAAGAGATGATGTCAAGATGTAGTAAAAAATTAGCAAAAGCCTTAGTTATGTTGATTTACAATTTTTAAACAAGACAGAGCGTAATTGTTCTTTATTGCTATCCTTTGTTGTTTAGGTTTCTATGACCCTCTGTGGAGCATGCATCATGATATATTGATTTATGCCTTTTAATGTGCCTTGCATCGCGCTACTGTAATTATAATTCAGTAGAAAATATTATCATTCAGGAGAAAATATTCTCTACACAATCAATGGCCTTTTCAACAGGTCTAATACTGCCACGCATTGTGTGGGAAACAATTCTCTAGTATTTTGATAAATCTTGAAATACACTACATAACTTCCATTCTGCGCGAGAATTACAAATATGAACCTCCTTCCTTCTGCGAAATCCCAGAGTCAAAATATTCTGAGGTTAGGAACACTGGATATCATGTCCGCATCAAGCCTACTGATCAAATCTTCTGGCATGTCTACAAGCCCAAGCTTATCAAGAGTAGATATGTACTTCAGCTCTTCCGGCAACTTCTCTCACATCAAGCCTACTGATCAAATCTTCTGGCATGTCTACAAGCTCAAGCTTATCAAGAGTAGACATGTACTTCAGCCCTTCCGGCAACTTCTCTAATGAGAGGCACTTCCTGATTCTCAGGCACTGGAGCTGTGGCAGTGCACCTTTCTCCACCTCTATTTCCTTCAAACCATGTTGGAAGTTGAGCTCAAGGAATTTCAATTGGTGAAACCCATGCGTAGAAATGACTAGCTGTGGTCCCCAATATGAAAATTCCATTTTGAGGAACGACAGCTGTCCCAACTTCTCTAGTGCTGGCATTGGGTCATCCTGGAGACGTGTGAAACTCAAAGACAAGCAAGAGAGATTTGAAGGGAAATCAGGAGGTAGCGATCTCAAACCCAGCCCGAACAGCTTAAGCGCTGTTACATGCTGGAGCTTAGAAAGTCCACCTAGAGATGGCCACTCGCTTCCTCCATCAAAATAAAGACGTAGCGCCTTTAGGCTTCCAACCTCAGATAAATGCATGCAGAGTTTGTTTATGTCTGATCTGTCATCCACCCAAATCCCCAGTTTCTGAAGACTTGTCAAAGTTATCATGTTATTGTGCATAATGTCATCAAAGTGTATGCGTGACAGAGTCTGGAGATTCCTCAATCCTTCAATTTTAAGAGGCACATCACATTCCATTTTATACGCATATAAATGCCGTAAACTTTCAAGCTTCCAAATGAAATTTGAAACTATCACTCGGTTAATGTTCCGTATGTCAAGAGTTTGTAGGTTTCGCAAGCAATCGAAGGAATGAGGGAGCCTTCCAATAGATGTGCGTCTTAAACCGAGGTACCTTAGAAGCCTGACTTTACCAATTTCTTTTGGCAAATCATAACCCATCTCAGCATTCTCAAGGTCTAATATCCTAAGCTTTTTGAAACTTTTGAAGCTAAGACTAATGTTTTCCCTGTAACCGTGGATATTGAAAAAAAGCAGAGACCGGAGAGGAGGGGCCGAAGACCCAAAATAATTTTTATCCAGAGGGAGAATATGAGCAGCAAGGTACCTGGATTTGGCTGATATTTCATCATCTCTGGTGTCATGGATCTGAAAAAAAATTTCATCCTCTGCCTTTCTGATTGCAAGCTCTCGCAGTGCATCATGGACTCTACAGCTTTTAATCCTCTCATCAACAGTCATTTCCGCCACTTGGACCATATTTCTGCTACAAAGTCGCTTCACATCATCATATGCTGCAGTTTCCTCCAAAATTTTTGCTTCTCTTTTCTGCATTATTCCCTCTGCAACCCACATATGGATCAACTTGCGCACAGAAATGAAGGAGTCCTCAGGAAACAAACCCAAATACAAAAAGCAAAGTTTCAGATTGGGAGGAAGGTCTGCATAACTTAATTCCAGAATTGCCCCTGCTTCACTCTGGCTGCTTGATAGGTATGCTCTAAAGTTGTCGAGAACTTTCTCCCATTCACTCTTCAACTTTTTCTTGCCCAGTAGCAGACCACCTATAACCGTGATGGCTAGTGGCAGACCGGCACATCTCCTTGCAATCTCTCTGCCTACTCCTTCCAAATCCGGAGGACACCCAGCATTAGCCCCATGACCTAAGGCCTTTTTGAGAAACAACTGCCAGCTGTCTTCCTGTCCCAAAGTTTTCAACTCACACGGGTTGCTAAGAGCATCTGCGTGTACGGCAACTTCCCGATTGCGACTTGTAAGCAGCAATCTACTTGATGTGCCAACATCAGGAAATGCCCTCCTGGATAGACAATTCCACGCTGCTTCCTTCCATACATCATCAAGTACTACAAGACAACATTTGTCTTGGAGATCTTTATAGAGCCTTTCTTCCAACACTTCCTCTTCCACTTCCATCTTTTCCAACATTTCAGATAGCTTGTCATCGTTTGGATTTAATTGCTTTATGATTGATCTTAGTATCTTTTTGTGATCATAGCTTGAAGAGACACATACCCAAGCACGGCAGTTGAATCTTGCCCTGACATCAGCATGGTTATAAACTTTTTTGGCTAGAGTTGTCTTACCAGCACCTCCCATGCCAACGATTGAAACCACACGGCGGTTTTCGTCCTCTTTCAAAAGTTCTGCCACCAGCGATTTTGTAATCTCCACGAAGCCCACTATATCCTTGTCCTCAGTAACTGGAGAGGACCGTCGGAGCCGTTGAAGCTCTTCTCCATGTGTACTCGTTCCCTCTCCAAGATTTTTGATACCGTATTTTTCACGGCTGTCGGCTATGTCATTGATCCTCATCTGTAAGGACTCAATCTCTTTACCTATCTTGTAGAAGTTCACAATTTTCAAGGGATAATATGTCAATTTGGTGACCAATCCCTCGTCCTTTGTGAAGAGCTCAACTTTGCTGGCAAATATCTCAATGATATCCTCCGCATCGTAGGCAGCATCTCGGATTTCAGAAACCCAGTGGCGAATCCTCTCCTCTTCATCTTGCCTTTGATCTGCATCTTTCAGGAAACACCGCATCCGGGCCAGATCATTTCGAAGTCTCTCAACTTGTCGTCGAACGCCTTTCAGGAAAACAATTTTTTGAATCAGCAGATCGCCAGTTCTCTCAATAACAAAAGAGAGAGCAGGGTCAGCCATCGTGGTAAAGTGAGCTTTGCTTTGAACAACTAGTAAAGGAGGAGAAGCTTTTGCCTGTTAGGTGCAGCTGCAAAACTTCTAATCTCTGTTGTTTTTAACTGATCTCAGAAGAGAGGCTCGATTCTCACGTGGTTCATTTTCTCTTCCAGTCAATAAGAAAGCAGTTCGATTTACATGGTAGGGACGTCTGGGAGCCCTCCAAAAAAGATAAAGGTGCTGCTGCTGTCGTGTTTTGGGACGGTGGAATAATTCATCTTTATCCTTGCCTTCATTTTATTATTTGCCTGAGATCCTTTCTTTCCATCATGTTCACCTTTTCTACTGACCTAAATAAGCTACAGTAATCAAGCGCATCTTTTCCATTTCATAATCTGGACACATTATTGAATTTTGCTCCTCGGTTATTTCATCCCGTCGATCCTGTCATTGTACTTTAGCTTTATTTATACTACCTTTTGGAGTGCAAAATCTTTCAAGATATTTAAGACCTAATTAATGGTACTCATTGTAACATCGCAGACATCTACCAACAACTTTGTGCAGAGACCAAATAACAATTTTCATGGTGAAAATTAGGAACATTAGAAGCTGAACAACAAACAGGGCCCTTTGAATTTCTTTCCTTTCAACAAGAACCTCTCAAATTAATCCTTGTACTATCAAGTGTTAATATCTATAAAGCTGTTATCATTTGTTGAAAAAAAGGAAAAAAAAAAAAAGAACCTCTCAAATGCTTGGAGTGATCAAGAAGCTAGATCCACTTGTCTACTTTATTGTCATGGTATCATATCCTGTAGTAGCAAAAAAAACAAAGAGCCAGTTGCTGCACAATCCAAGAACTATCCCAGCAAACTTTTGCATCTGAGATGAGATTACCGAAACAATGCGACGCAAATATCGTCCACTTTCAATTGTAGGTTTGACGTTTTCTGGAGACATGCCTTCTCTTTTACATTTCTTTTCAGCTTTTCTAATTTTTCTTCTCCCCATTAGATAAAAGGGGGATAAAAAAGGTAAAGCAGACGAGACAAGGAATGCTAGCGCAAGCACCCCGCCCTGAGACTGAGACGTGAAAGAAATGATTATTAGGATTGTACTAGTAACATATTACCACTACTAGTATTGGGACGGTGGATATCAAACAAAGTATGCGAAGGATGAAGAATGAAATAACTAGTGTTTAATAGTTAAATTTCTCATGCACTAATTCACAGTTACAAGTTTTTTTTTTTTTCAAAACTAAGTTACAATGATTTGAAAACAAGTTTTTTTTTTTTTTAAGAAACATTCAAGTGGAATCATGATAGATTCAAGATGGCTTTGGGGTGGATCATTAACAAACAAGTTTTGCTTTATACCTATATAATATTATTAAAATTTTTTAATTTTCATTCCCAAAATCTATATTCATGAATGCGCAATAATTATATAGTTGATGAATTGGGATTTCTCTATATTGAATTTGCACTTTTAAATTGCAATAAGTAGTATAGCAACCTAGTAGGTTCCATTTAACAAAATTTAATTGAAATTTGGTTAGTTTAGTTCAATAATAACTCCGTTTTTTTTTTCAAACTATTAGTTCGTCTATTCGTGAACAGATATGAATAAATTTAATTAAATAAATTTATTTGCTACCTATAACCATAACCAAGACGCTTTTATAGGTCCACGGTTTTGGATACTACAGCAAAGTCTTGGCCCTTGGAATGAACATAAAATGATCAATTTTCCACAGGCCATGACCAAGACATTTTTATAGGTCCACGGTTTTGGATGCTACAGTAAAGCCTTGGTCCTGGTATGAACAAGCAACGATCAATTTTCCACAAGCCAAAACCAAGGCACCTTTATAGGTTTTTTTTTTCAGACACGATATATTATAATTTAGACCTACTCCTAGGGGATGATCAAAGGGGTTAAGAGGGGAACTGAGCGGAACTAAATCACCAATACCACTAATCTGATCAGACAAAACTTTTCAAGAAATTCTGGATCTAGACTTACACAAGCACCTTTATAGGTGGAAAAAGAACAAAAATGTACTAGATTCCTCTCTTATCAAGTCAATTTTCCATCATTTACCTCTGCTTTCTCTTTTTTGGAGCAGAGTGGGAATCTGACCTCATTAATACCCCACCTATTGACATAACATTTGCCACATAATTGATGATGGAACTAATTAACATGCAAAGATAATTAATGTGTATGGCATTTTTTGTTGAAAAAATGACCTATTTCATTTTTTACTTTTGACAAAAAATATTTTTTATCTCTCATTTTTAAAATGCTACAAGCTAGTTCCTCACATTTTAAAAATGAAACAAATTAGTTCCAGATTGATAATATAATATAGATTTTAGATATAAAATTGGAACATCATCTTAGTTCTTCCAAATCTAGCTACATATAATGCGTACATGACATTAAGTCACTATAAAATGAAAAAATAAAAATTATGACATAAAAAACAAACATTTCTGCCTAAAAGAAGTTAAAATTTTTTGAGGCAATGACATTAGTCAACACAAAAAGAAACAATCAAAATTTTATAATTCAAAAATTTTAAAACTTTTTAGAGTGAAGGGTTTGTTTTTGATGTTATAATTTTTAAAATTTTCTTCTTTTTAAAGTGAATGGTTTGTTTTTTATGTCATAATTTTAATTTTTTTTATGTTAACCTAATATCACTTTCTCAAAATTTTTAATTTTTAAGAGAGAAGGTTTTTCTTATGCTGTAATTTTGAATTTTTTTCCTTTTTCTATTGACTTAATATGATGTATATGTCAGATATACTTAGATTTGGTTAACACTAAAGTGATGTTTCAATTTTACCCTTGAAATCTATATCAGGTTGTCATTTTGGCATTGATTTGCATTGTTTTAAAACTGTGAGGGATTGATTAGCTTCATTTTAAAAGTAAAGGACAAAAAAATAGTTTTTTTCTAAAATTTGTGAGATGAAACATATCATTTTAATTTTTTGGATAAAATACAAAAAAGTCCCTATAATTTCAAAACATACATTCCAATACCTTGTAGTTTGAACTACTTTAAAAAAATGATAGAAATCATCTGAATTAATCCGTTTGAGATACACGCACCTCTTTTGTGAGTATTTACTGGAAACAAATAAAAATTCTGATGATATACCTATCATATCCTTAAAGTTAAATAAAGTTAAATAAAATGGTAAAATGCAGAAAGCCCCTTATGATTAAGCAAACCTATAGAAAAAGCCTCTTATGATTTCAAGTCATACAATTTAGTATTTCGTGGTTTGAACTAACGTGAAAAATCAACAAAAATCATTTAAATTAATGAGTTTGAGATAAACGTGCCTCTATTGCAAGTGCTTGACCTGGAAAATAATTTTTTAAATCAAAGTTTTAGCTGATATACCTATTAAACCCCTTAGAACTTATAATATTCTCAAAAACAATCCAAAACTCCTAAATACAATTCATCTTATTTCTATACATAAAATAAATAAAAACTCTCAAATATAACTCACCTTATTTCTGTACAATAAACAAATAAATAAAAAATTTCAAATATAACTCATCTTATTTCTATACATAAAATAAATAAATAAAAACTCCTAAATAAACTCACCTTATTTCTATACATTAAATAAATAAATAAAAATAAAATACTACCCCCATCTCTTCCTCCACCACCACTCGCCTCTTGCCACCACCATTCTCTTCTCCATCACCACCTTTCTTGCATCCCGCTCCCTTTTCTCCTTTCACAGCCATTTCTTCGCATCCTTTCTCCTTCCAATGACCATAATTTGTTGTGAAAGAGAGAGAGAAGAGGTTGTGACCAAATCACCCTTTCCTCAAAGCCTATCCTCTCTCTCCTATGTTAAATTTAGTCATAGAAAGAAGGTGAGGAGGTGCAGGAAAGGGGTTGCATAGGAAGGGAAGGGGGTGCAGGAGAGGGAAAGGGAGAGGAGGAAAAAGGGGACAAAGGGGGTTGTGGTGAAGGGGAAGGGGACGATCGAAGGTGGAGAATGCTAATGACAACAATCAGTAATCATCATAGAGCGTTCTTTCATAGGTTGGCTTAACAATAAAGTGTTTCTCCATAAATTTAATTAATTAGGATGGTTCTTGGAAAGTTTGTTTTGCTTGAATATATTAAGATAATTCTATCATTTCATCTGCCTCAATTAGTTTTGATGATTTTTATTGCTGTTTCAAATTAGTTCAAATCTTGAGAAACTGGAATGTATGATTTGAAACCATAAAATGCTTTTCACAGGTTAGCTTAATTATATGAAGTCTTTTTTTATATATATATTTTTTGCCCTTTTTTAGGTAAAATACCCGTTACGTAGGAGAGGGATACTAGCCTAATCTGTATGGCTTATTGACTATATGTCATGTAATAACACCACCTCTCTCAGCCCACTTAATTCCCTTCAAGGTTAAGTATGTTCTCACCATCCATATCTTTAATTTTAATTCTAAATATTAGATTTGTGGCATTTGCCTTTGAACGTTTAAAAATGCATTGCACTGTCAAAATAAAAAGAAAGACATGTTGGGGAAAACCAAAAAATCAAGATGTATCAAACTTATAAAATATGAAAGGCACAGCCAATTAGATTAATCAATATATTTCTTTTTTATTTTTCCTTGACTTTTTGTTTGTCTTACACTTTTGCCTTTTCTTCTCCTTTCTTCCTTATCATAAGTGTCCTTCCCAACCATTATCGGACTAGAAACTTAAAACTGGATGCACCCTAAATTTCATTTTCAACTTATATTCTAATTATAACCAACAAGTTCTGTAGGAATGCAAATTTTTGTTTTCTTTGAGTCATAAATCTTTTTATTCATTGTGAAAAGAAATTATTTGTAAGAGCAAAGGTTCAATAAAGAAGTTGTGTTAAATAGAAAGACACTGTGTAATCTTTCCACTAAAAAGTTAGAAATACGATATTTTGGGGAGTTTTTATTAGTTAGTATAAGTGCAGATAAACCCTTTTGATTATGACCTTTTGTCGACTCAACAATTATATTATTCAAATAAGTACTTAAGTCACAAAAGTGGTATACAAATTTTGTTAATTGTAAGGTTATTTATGTCAGTTCAAGAGATTTTAGTATATTATTTGTGTATCTTATTTTTTTTGCCGTTTTCCTGTTCTTTTATATTCTTTTTAGGCTTTTACTGCAATTGTTTTATATCCTCCTCTGTCTTTTCCCTTTATATATATGTAGTATCTCTCTTTGGAAATAGCTGCCTATATATATGTGTTTATGTAAGGTTCCTAGGCATTACTTGTTTGATGTGTTAGTAAGGACTTTTATGACTTTGCATACTTTATATATTCAATTGTTCTCATTTTACGCCCCAAATTTAATATCTTACACAATTTGCATCATAATATTAGTTACCAACAATTAGCTAGTTACAATATAATTGCTTGGACACATTCCAGATTTACCAACTATTCTCACGTACATGAACATATGAAATTTGTCCCGTTACTAATGTTGCTCAATTTCAAAGCGCCTCTCATCATAATATCTCAATGGCGAGTTGACGAGTAAGGGGCTAAATTCACCTTTCAAGTTTCAACTAATTATTCTTTACATTATTTGTTCAATACATTTGTACAAAGAACTAATTTAGTATTCATTGTAGATAGATTGGAACATAGCTAACTTCCTCCGCCTCTGTCATTCGTACTTATGTTTTCAAAACTTACCATTTACCGGAAGAGCCCCTTCTAAATTTTGGAAACTTCTTTTAACCCCTATAAAATTTTAGAATAGTTATATGAAGGCCTTCTCTTGTTCTCTTAAAATCTTAATCTAATACCATATATTGGTTAATTTCCTTCACTTTTTCTTATAGAAAAATTCAATATTTTTTTTAAGACTTGCAAAATATTTATATTTACTTTTCAAGAGTTTCTCCCATTCCCCAAAAACCCCCCCACACTTCATACATTCCCAGCTCTCCTACTGCATTATCGTATCACTACTACCATACAATATATTTTCTGAAAAATTGATCAAGTTATGTAATTGTAAGCCGATGTGGAATTGTTTAAACGAACAGGAGCAATAGGTGGAAAGCACTAGTACATGTAAGTTGCAATCCATACCATGCATTAAGAGGCAGTCCGTGCCTTGTCTATAGGTTGGGACTAGGAGCCCAAACACGGTTGTCAGAAAAATCGTTGGGATCAGTTTTGTTCAAAAATATAGCATATAATTTTATTTTTTTCAAATATAATTCATTTCCAAAGAAAAATCAAAGAAGATTACTTAGTTGATTTAAATATTGACAACACATTGGGGGAGGCAAAGTGACAAATTTTGATTTAAAAATTAATGCTTCATTTATAAATTTTAGAAAACTTTAAGGGGCCTATATAGGTTTTACAAAATTGTAGGGAGGGGAGACGTTGGTTGCCCCTGCCCACCCTCTCTAAATCCATCCTTAATGGCTGACCATAATAAAAGGAAAAATGATGCAAATAGTCCCTCACATATTGCATTTACATCTTTTTAGCCCTTCACTTTTAAAATGATGAAAATCCATCCTTCAGATAAACAAAATATGTCATTTTAGTTCCTATATCCATTTTGATGACTTTTTAGTTAGAAAAAGGTCATGTGCTACCATTCGATAATGATTTTACGGGTAAAATAGACATCACACCCTATTCGCACCAAAATACACCACATCTAGTAAAACTAATAATTAAGAAAAAGTTTAACTGTTATTTTGAAAATTCTTGAGGACTTTTAAAATAGGAAAATAAAATATTCCAAAGAAGAAAGTTAACCCCAAAATAATATTTAACAAATGGAAAAGTGAGGATAAAAGTTGCAGTGAAAACAAAGTTGATGAAATATCAAAATAAATGCAAAATATATAAAAAAGTAAAAGAAGAACATAGAGAACAAAAAAAGAGCACATATCTCAGGACATGTGTTTGGACTTCAGATTTGCCGTCATTCTGACATGGAAAATTCAGAAATTTAATTTTTAGTTGAAAATAGGATATAATATCTGTTTTGCCCTTGAAATTATCATTACGTGGTGGCACATGACATTTCCTAGCCAAAAAGCGCTTGAAATGAGTGTAAGGAACAAAATGTACATTTTGAATATGTGAAGGATGAATTTACTTCATTTTGAAAGTAATGGATGAAAAAAGTACAATTATAATATGTGATGGACCATTTATGTGATTTTCCCTTAATAAAACTTGGCTGGGAGAATTGGCCCATGTTGTGTGAAGTCCAGAGGCCAATTTCTTACCCATTTGAGTTCTCATGCACCATTGAGAAGTGATTGTTGGAGTTAGAATTTAGAGGCACTTGATGGCGTGATATGGGGCATTTTGAGATTCAATTGGTTATGATTAAATTGCGCACAGAAATTTGAAGAAATGTATAAGTAACTTTGGATGAAGTATAAAGAACCGGAAAAAAAGGATGAATTTATTTGGAAATTTTTTTTGGACATTCTTAAAATATGTTTTCTCATTACTTCTTATTTTCTTACTACTTTTTAATCTCACATACATCATATGGTTAATAGCATTCAACATCTATGATAGGATGATTAGACTTCTTTAATGGGGTGATTTGCAGTTTGCCACCTAGTACTATTTCCCAAGCACTTCTTTACCGCTCCTCGGCAGTGAAAATAAGGCTTGACCGTTATATAATGCCTTAATTTCAAATGTTGCCCTCATTTTAATGCTAACTTGCAATTTCCCAATAAATATAACCTTATTTGTAGTTTGCCTTCTAAAGAATTTTAAGGCAGCTTACACTACTGTTATTTCAATTACGTTTTGTTTTTTCTGTCACTTATTTTTCTTTATATATACATATATATATATATATATATATATATATGCCATCCGCTCTATTCACTTCAAAACTATTACATAAGTATTGATAATTGCCTAATTTGAGCCTTTGAGCCTCTAACCTATGTTTTCAGAATCGGATCGGGTATCGACTAGGTCGAGGTCAGGGGTCAATAGGTTCAACCGGGTTCGATCAGGGTTGAACCGGATGACGTCATAAATAAAAATTATTTAAAAATTAAAATATTTTATGTAAAATACCTAATAACATGTTAATATTAATAAAGGTATATTCATATGTATTTAATGTTTTAAATATATTTAACAAGAAAATACAAAGAAATTAGAACAATCAAGTAGCAATTTATGTTATTTAATGAGCATTAAGAAGTTTAGAATTAAAATTATGGATTTAATTGAAAAATAACACCAAGCTTTAAGACAACATTTATAAAGTATGAAATATTTGAGATATATTAATAAATTTTAACAACCTAGGGGTCAAAACATAATATTTAAAATATTTTGACCTTTACAAAAAAGTAAAAAAAAATCGGGTCTTTTTTCCAGTCAAACCCGGGTTTTGACCTGGTTTGACCGAGTTTTGAATTTTCCGGTTTTTAAAGTTAACTCGGATAGGACCATTGGCCGATTCCCGGTTCGACCGGCCGGTCCGGTCCGAGTTTAAAAACAGAGCCTCTAACTTATATTTTTAGATTTATGTATTTTCATTTTTAAGTTATATATGCTTTGTCATCCACGTAACAAACTAACTACAACATACAGCAAACTTAACATCAAAACTTTTATTAACTATTGATAGTGAAAAAAGAAAAACAAAATAACCTTTGACACTTGAAAGAATGTTGGAGACAACTAAAAAACTAAATGTTACAGCATAACTGTATTCATGTCTTCTGCATTTGAAAGCGTATTTAATTTGGGCAATAAATTATTCAGACATGTATAAAACATGGAGTTTGTGATTAAAAAATTATTGACAATAAAATAGCAGCTTTTTTTAGTAGTTGCTAATAATGATAAAAATAAGGGAAAAACTAAAAGAGAGAGGGAAATGAAATAAAGGGAGAAAAAAGAACACTGTGAATAGGTAAAATATCAAAGATAATCTTATCCTTCAACATAAATTAGGAGGTAAATTGAGTATAAAGTTCTTTTGGGGGGCGGAGTGCAACTTGAGTTGTAGTTTGTAGGGAAAAACTGCAATCGCTAGCTTGAGGGCGATTATGTGTTTTTACTAGACCTTTACCTTTGGTTGTTAATCTAGGAGGCAAAGTGCTTAGAAAAAATATTAAGGGGCAGAATCCAAATCAGCTCAAATGTTAAGGGCTGTTCAATTCTATGAACCCTACATAATATCACAAATAAGTGCTAGATAAATCAAAAGAAATTTTTCCAAAATAATCTCCAGTTGAAATGCACATATTATTGTTTGAATGAATATATTTATCATTTAAGGTTTTACACTACCCAATTCTTTACATAAATATGTTTTTAATGGAATTCCATAAACAAAGATGACCTTGGAAGTCATTGCCGTTTTGCATTCCATGAAGAAGTTGAAGGATTTGATTAACTAGTGCAACTACAGGCATTAGTGGCATTCGTCAAGACGGGTTTTAAGCGTTAGATTTTTGTTGAAATAACTAGTATGCACAGTCAGTGGCCCATCGAAGGATGATGCATTTGTTGTTTTGATATTGGTTATGGAATTAGTTGTATTTTTGAACTTTTAGTTATATTTCTAATAGATGAGAAATAAACCACCATTCAATCATCAACAACAAACCAAGCAAAGTAAAAAAAAAAAAGAAAAAGAAAAAGAAAAGCCAGTCAATGGTAGCCAGATCTGGGCTGCACATGCATCTATACTATTAAAGACACTATTGAATTGTAAAAAGCATACTTTAAAGCATTATTAATGACGCAGAAGAAGCATCCTATTGATGTCTGCACAAACACATGATACTGTTTATACATGTCCTAATTGTGGATAATTTGCAGTTGTCATGTCAGAGTCTCGGGTTATCCAGAAGTGCCTGTAGAGAATTTAACCAGACAGACCTCAGAGCATCTTAGATGAAATGATTATGCTGCAAATGCAATACAAATGCCAAAACTTATGCATTTTAACTCAGACACATATTTTCATGTGCGATAACTTCCTTCTTTTTTCAAGTTGATGAGTTTGAGAAATTACTGATTATCAGTGATACTTAAGATTGGTAGAGAGTGGAGCACTCAGAAATCTCTCTTTCAAAATAATACTACTCAATTGAAAAAAGACAGGCTCTAGAAACAAGAAAGAAACATTGCATTAGAACATGAATCTTAATTTTCATGGATGATCATGTGCTTGAGACACGACTAGAGTTCAGCTTGCTTATGCTTTAATATCGCTTTGAGTAAGCATCGATTTTGCTTTCTTTGCTAGTTGCTTTTGCACGTGGGGATTTCCTGTTCTATTTGTGAAGCTCATGATTCAGTAACGAGTCCTTTGACGTGTGAATGATTTATTCCTTATTGCAGCCGACTGTGGCTGCCATAGAAGCGAAAGACATTTGCTTGGCCAACAAAGAGACGTTAATTGCTGGTGGTCCTTTTGTACTTCCTCTTGCGCACAAGCACCAAGTGAAGATTCTTCCTGCGGATTCAGAACATTCTGCCATATTCCAGGTGTGGACCTATGTATTTTGCTGTGTCCAGTTGCTTTTAGATCATACTTTGAATTGATAATTGTTAAGTCCGAAATCTTGTTTATTCAGTTGTCATTTCCCCTTATTTCCCTTGTAATCGTGAAAAATACTTGCTAACAAAAAGACCTAAAATGTGCTTCAGTGTACTGCCTGAGGGTGCTCTTCGACGTATCATTTTAACAGCATCTGGGGGTGCTTTCAGGTATGATATATAAATTCCTATGGAAGATTTTGCAAATGATCGTTAAATGTATTATCTTGTAGTTACTGAACAACCTTTTTATTAAATTCTGCTAAATTTACTTCCAAAGCCTGTGGAGCTTTTGATGTTTATAATAACTAGGAGAAATTATCCTCCAACTTTCCAATCTCAGCGTGCAAATTTAAGTTCATATAAACTTGGGATCTCATATTTTTCTTCTGAGAGTTAAATGTTCTGAATCAATGCAGTTTTTTAAGTTGCACCTTATTCTAGTTTTGTATTAGGTCGACCTAAATTCGAGATATTTGTGGTTTCTTTTTCTACAGATAAGTGAACAGCTGTAAAATTTCATATGAATGCTTTAAAAAATCTCTTTATTCCTACACAAAATGCACAATAAGCTCTCATGCCTGGAACAATGAAAAAACTCCACCTCCTGTTTTCTCTCTCAGTTTCTGTTTGTGTTTGAAATTTAGTTCTCTTTTCTCATTGCTGGAGTTGTTGAACTGAAATTTAGTTTCTATACATCATGAAAAAAACTGCACATCTGTTCTCTCTCTCAGTTTCCGTTAGTGTTTGAAATTTTGTTCTCTTTTCTCATTGCTGGAGTTGTTGAACTGATATTTGCAATCTGTTATGTTATCAACACCAGGGATTGGCCAGTTGAGAAATTGAAAGACGTCAAAGTAGCAGATGCGTTGAAGCATCCTAACTGGAACATGGGAAAAAAGATTACAGTGGATTCTGCCACCTTATTCAATAAGGTGATTTTCTGGACTTTTTTCTGGCGTACTCACCTGACCATGACAACTGTTTCTTCTTGAACTTTCTCATGAACCCCAACGAACCAAAATATTTGGATAACTCTGTCATGGAGCATTTTTTCTTTGCAGGGACTTGAAGTTATTGAAGCCCATTATCTTTATGTGGCCGACTATGAAAACATTGAAATCGATCGTTATTCATCCCCAATCTATCATCCACTCAATGGTTGAAACACAGGTATAACCCTCTTGTGTATCATCATTATATTTTCTCAAGAGTTGAGCTAAAGTGAGGTTCTTGCTTTGCAAGGTTATTTACTCTTAATGGTTGACTTAAAACATTTTCCACACGTTTGTTTCTATTGCAGGATTCATCGATATTGGCACAATTACGATGGCCTGACATGCGGTTGCCCATTCTTTACACAAAGTCCCGGCCAGACAGAATTTACAGTTCTGAGATAACTTGGCCAAGCCTTGATCTTTGCAAGTAATTTTCCTTTTGGTTTTCTGTTTATCATTTGAATTTGTTTAACAATTTTAAGGTTTTCTGATATCATAAATGCATGATAGTTCCACTTCTCTACTTTTACATTGACCAAATTTTGTACAGTATATAACTTAGAGAACTCATGATTCAGGCTTGGGTCTCTGACATTTAAAGCCCCAGATAATGTCAAGTATCCATCAATGGAACTCGCATATGCTGCTGGGCGAGCAGGAGGGACCATGACTGGAGTTCTCAGCGCTGCAAATGAGAAAGCTGTCGAAATGTTCATCAATGAGCAGTACGTCTCCTTCAATTTTTTTTTTTTAACATATCAACCACAAGGTTCTATTTCTTCCTTGTGGCTGCTTCACTTGCAACTAACCGTTCTCACTAATATTTGCCATTCAACCAATCGTCACACAATAACATAGAAAGTTTGATATTTTGAGGAGTATCTATCTTCGGAAAGTACAGGCGTACAGCCTATATAGACAGGAGCATGATTGTAAATGGTCCTTGCTTTCATTTTAGCATGATTGTCACTTCACACTTTGGCCTTGGACAGGAGCATTTATCAAATTGATGTCATTTTCATGCTATGTACACCTTGTCTAATGTACGGTGTACCATTTCTTCAGAATAGGCTATCTGGACATTTTCAAGGTTGTGGAGCTAACATGCAGCAAGCATCAAGCAGAATTGGTGTCCTCCCCATCCCTCGAGGAAATTGTACATTACGATTTGTGGGCACGTGACTATGCAGCAACTTTGCAATTCTCTGCTGGCTTAAGGCCTGCTCTTGTATAAGGAACAAGGCGGCTTTGATGCAAATCAGAGGTATCTCTTCTCATTGTATTGGCAGATCTTGCCTAAATTTGATGAATGGGATAGTGGAGCATGATGCTCTTGTATCATAGAATTCAGGGATGAACTGCATGAGCATCTCTAATGTTCCATCATTACAGATTATAAATGTCTTTTTCTGCTTTCCTTAGCCTGTGAAGCATAGAGATCTCAAAGATTAGTGTTAAAGAAAACATTTGTGTGGGGAAACAGGTAAACTTAAGAATCTCTTCAACTTAAAAAAACAAAAATGCAAGCATATATTTACACACACAAACACAAACGCACACTTTACAGAGCATTTGTTGAAGAAAAATGTAGTAAATTTGAAGTTCCAGTCGAAATGAAAAGCACCTTCGTTTCTCTAATTTGAAGCTTTTTTCCTTTTTGTCTTTGTTCTACAAGTTATTGCCTTCTTATTATCAGCTCATTGAAATTGAATAAGTGCAAATTGTAGATTTGCAGGAAACCGTTAAAGGAAACAAAATATGCACAAATAACAATTTCCTTCTTTGAAAATTGAAACACTTGAAACGTAAATTAAAATAATTCCTTTTTTTAAGCGTTGGTTTAATCTAGACTACCGAGAGATGGGGGCAAAAATAAACAATCACAAAAAGGGACTTATGAAAAGAAAAACTCCTGTTCTCTGAGACTTGCAAATTTTGCACTTATTCAAGAAGGCTGAAAATGGCCACAAAGCTTAGGAATTTATATCAAGAAAACAAGGAAAAAGCTCATCCACAAGTTATTGATAGTTAGGACACCGAAATGGACAGGATAATTACTAGATTTAAGAAGGGTAAAACTCCATACCATTGCATAGACTTTTCAGCAAACACAATTTCCGAGAATTAGGAGACTTAATATTGACAATATATCACAAGATGAAATTAGAAAGGCAATCCTTGCAACTGATGAGACTTCAAGGTGGACAACAACATCACAAATCAAGTTAGAAAAGGCAAGACTGCAGGCAACTACCAGGACTTAAAAATGCAGAAGATTCATCCATATAACTATCTAGATTTGCTAGCAGACTAAAAAGGAAAAAAATTACCTATTGCAATGCAGAAGAATTTGAGCTCTCTACCAATTCTTCTACCTCCCAATGGATAAAATGCACAACCCAGATCAGATGTAAAAACATAGAAAATTGGAAGACTGTTTCATCTATTATATATATAAAAAAAGGAAAGACTTTAATACAACTATATTTGCTAAAATGAACAATCAATATGAAGCCTTTAACACAACCATATCTTTTTAAAAAAAAAGAAGGAAAGACTTTTTAATTTATTATATAAAAAAGCAAGGGTAGATTACACTTTACGTCTTGTATTTTAGTACTTTTCCACATAATTCTTCTATAGTTTAAAAAGTTATACATCATTTGGACTAAAATATCAAATTGATGAAATCATCGTGTTATAACGAACCAGTTGAAACTTCAAGATTTTCCTTATTTAGAAACTAACATGGTTGAAGTAGTCAAGATATGTAAATGCAGTATACATTATACTTTAATCCCCTATAATCTAGTCCTATTTTACATCATCCTTTTATTGTCTTCAAAATCTATTCGTAACCCTCCTATTGCTAGTGAATAATTTCTATCTTGACATTGGAGTACTTTTGACAATTAATTGCAGATTTCAAACTTTTACACTCGTTAACACCTACAAAACAATAAGACTGAGGTGGCCTTGGTCAAGTGATAAGGTTGAGGCTTTAGGATCTAGAAATTTTGGGTTCAAATCTCCATTCTCCTTTCACATTTCTTAAATCCTACCCTTCCCCAATTCCCATTCCCCTTTTCCATTTCTTAAATCTCACATTTTCCCACTTGCTGGAAAATTCTTTTTAATAAAACTATAACCTCAAAAAACCGTTAGAGCTCTATAGATGTATAGAGATCAATGTTTTAAAACTCGGACCGTTAATTGAACCGGTGAAGTGAAAGGGTCGAGGTTCAACTGATCGGACCGGTTCAACCCCGGTTCAATGAATTTTTTTAAAAATAATTTATATAAATATATATGCACAAATTAAGACATGCAATAGACTAATTTAAAACTTTATATAATGAAAAATTTACTATTTTTGAATAACTTAGATTTTCAAAAATAATTTTTTTAAATTATAAGTTGAAACAAATAAATTTCATCTCAATTTCAATTATATCTACCAAAAAAATCTTAAATCCAACCCAAAAATATCACAATATTTTGAAATTATACAAAATTCATGTCTATAAGAATTTAGACATTGTAAACTTAAATTTTAATTTACGTTTTTGAGATTTAAAGATTGCAATTTAAAAAAGGAAGTTTGGAGTTTGAAAGAAGTCAAGAGAATCGAAAATAGAAATGCAAACTTGATAAGAAACAAAAAATGAGATAAAAGTGAGTGGTTGTGGCATTAAATAATTTCGGTTAAAGAAAAATAATTCTTTTTTTAACTTTTTTCAATTTAATGGACAAAAGCAAAATTAAAAGATGGAAGAAAACATCAATAAATTAAAACGAAAGAGGTTCAATTAAAAAGGGAGTGACAAAAGAAAAGATGAGAGAGAGAGAGAGAGAGAGAGAGAGTTGAATATTAAAAAGAAAGAATCATGAGAGGATAAGATTTTATAAAAAAAATTAAAAAAAAGAAATATGGGAGTTTGTTTTATATAAATAAGTTATCAAAAAAAACTAATAAGATGTGATGGTGCAATGGTTATTACATTGGTCTTCTATTACAAAGGTCTTGAGTTTGAATCTTGATAATTGCATTTTGCAAAACTTAAAAAAAAAAAAAAAAAGAGGGGAAACTTGAAAACCAAAAACCACCGGTTCAATCCGGTTCAACGGTTTTTCACGAGTTGACTGGTTTTGATTGATTTTCTAGCAAAGTCAACTCTAACATAGAATTGGACCGGTGCCATGACCGGTTCGCGATTCAACCAGTCGAACCGGCTGATCTGGTCCGGTTTTGAAAACACTGATAGAGATAGGAATGCCCTGTTCAGCATAAAGGTTTAAACTTTAAAGCTTCGTCCAATGATTTGAAACCTTTCCGTCCAGCCACCATACTCAACTAATAAAAGCATATGCATTGTCTGTCACTTAACTAATACAGGAGTAGGTTATTTGCTGTAAGGAAATACAATTTAATCAGCTGAGTAATCATTTTAGCTAAAGGAAAATTCTAGATATAAAATTGGGGAGCTTTAATTTAAACAGTTTAGTTGCAATTGCCCTGTTTGCTCTTATCTTAGAAAGGAGAAGCACAATGATTTCTATCCTTCTATTTAGTTATATTTTCGAGTCATCAAACCTTTACTAAAACCACGCTTGTCGATAATCAATCATACACAAGAAACCTGACTTTCAAGGGGGCTAGGATTTAAAGAAGCAAAAGCCAGGAGCTCTGGATTTTTCTCAAATGTAGCCATGTCATCTTCTTTTAGGTTTACCCATGCTTCAATCCCATCACCGCTTTTTGTATCCATTAGCCATGCTATACGTTCGACTCTGGATCCATATATGTTTCTGTTTTCACGGCCGACGAAAGACCAAATGGACTTTCCCCATCCAAAATCAACTTCACGAAAACCAGTCCTACAAAGATTGCTGATGCTAAAAACTTCAGCCGAGCTGTTGGGGTTAGAAAGCAGTTGTTCAAAATTTTTTAATGTCTCCATCAACTTAAGATACATATCCTGACCTTTCATACTTTCAACAAAATCACTGGCTGTAGTAGTAATGGCATTCCTTGTGCAGTTAACCAGTAATTGCAACTCTGGACTGGAATCTGTCCCTTTTGAGCATATGCCGGCCAAACTATATTTCCAAATGAATGACTTGGTAAAGGGGGAGAACATCTTGTCCTTAGATTAACTGGGATTATCAGACTCAACTTCTTCTGTGAGGCCACTATGGCAGATTTCCACAGAAGTCCCATAACAGCTGTGCGACTGAACTTGGTTTCAGAGATAATGTAGTTGCTTTAGTTTTGAGGACATCCAGTGCCAAGTGGTCGAAAAAAATCTCTTCGTTACAAAATTGTGCTCGTCTAATTGGCGTTTGGATTGCAATGTGGAGCAGGCGTAAATAACTTGGAATATTTAGAAGTATAGCAGGGAAACTGGCGAAACAGAGAAGGTGAAACAAATTGGGATTTATTTGTTCCGAGGATTCACGTGATGTAGCAGCCCAAGCACTCATAAATGTTGACATTGAGAGACCATCAACAATCTTGTGAGAAGCGCTAAGACCAATGGGAAAGCCACCGCAGGAAAAAATGGTTATTTGAACCATGGCTACATAAGTTTGGGACATTATTTCCACGGAACTTGGATCGAATGCAAACAGCCGATTTATCAACTCATTCTCAGGCACTTTGAGGAAATCTGAGAGTCGAATACTTACTCGAGCTTCAGTATAGTAAACTCCATCATCATTAGAGTCAATGTGTGTTGTAAATAAAAGAGATATTTCAAAAGATCTTGTCCCACATTGAAAAACTAAAGGGACTTATCATCATTTATAAAGCGTAGTTTGTTATTGAGCTTGTATTAAGTTGGTAATTAGTTTGGGTTTACGTGCATGAGAGGGAAGTTGAGTTGGGCCGTTTTGGTTCAAACTGACGGATGTCCCTCCCACCAAAAATAAATTTTACTTTATATTTTTCAATTCAAAATTTGACTCTTTCATCAGTTACAAAGTTCTAATGTTTCATAACGTGCCCTTTTATTTTATCGGTTACTATCTATTAACATAAATTTAACGTTACTTTCAGTTACATAATAAATTAAACGTTACTCTTAACCACGTTTTTTTTTTGTTATATGATATTATTTCTCACCAACGTACACTTTCCGTTGCCTATAAAAAGGAGCTGTGCTTCCATTTCAGAGACACACCAACAGCTGATAGTAGAGACCTTCCTGACAGCTTTCTTCCTCTCATTCTTTTCTTCTCCTTCTTTCCTTCTCTGCTAGATTTAGCCAAAGCTTGCTAAAGTTCTGATCCTTCTTACTATAAACAAGAAGAAGGCTTGTTTAACTCTAAAAAAATATTTCAACCTCATGAAATAGTTTCTTAGGACAATGTTTCTAACCACAACTCAAGCTACATTTGATTAGTTTAGTTAGCGTTGCTTTTTGGCTATTTTTTACTACAATCTAAGAAACTATGGCCTCCAACAATGTTAACGCCTCACAAGCTACATCCGACTCAGTTGCTGTCATGCTACCTTTGGCAAGACCTTTTCCAGACGTCTCCAAAATTGAAGTTTTTGTCAATGAAAACTTTAAAAGGTGGCAAGAACGTGTGTACTCTCTACTGGATGTTCATGGAGTGACCTACGCACTGATAGAAGCACAACCAGCTGCAACTATGGATGTCAAGACGCAAGAATCGTGGCAATATGCCAATAAGGTATGTCGGCATACTATTTTACAAACACTTTCAAATAAATTATTGGGTAAAAAACAAAAAAAAACCCCTGTGCTAAACCTAATATACAAATAAGCCCCCTGTGATTTTAAAATATACAACACGACACCTCATGTTTTGAACTAAATTGTAACCCTAACGGAAATAGGTAAAATTAACGGGCACTGATGAAAGGACCAAAATGTCCTCATTTTTATAAACAAAAGGCAATTCTTCAAAGAAAACGGACTCCTCGCAGTTCTCCCTTTTAAGAGGCATCCGCCCTAGAGAAACTAGCCGTCCCGCATATTTTTTAAGAAGAAAAAGTTGTTTAGAACTATTTGAAAAACAGGAGAGTGTCTCCTAGATGCAAAGAACAGATGAAGTCAGAAAGTTTCTCAATTGAGAAACCATGGGGATGAAGTGTCATGTAAGGATGTAACTGTTAAGATTTTCTCTCGAATAAATCTTTCTCTTAATAGATCTCTTCTTGTTCCTCAATTTTCAGAGAATGCGGCGTTGTATTATTAGAATCCTATTCTGGAAAAGTCCAAGGGCAGACCGGGTCAGGCCGATTGGGGAACTTCCACTTCATAATAATGAGAAGAGCATGTTGGGTTACCTTATTTTCCACCTGAACTTTCATCAGTTCAGTTATCAGAAAAATAAGGAGTTCCCTGCTCTCTGACCCCTTGTGGATCTCCTGTGCAAGTTCTTCCCAAGTGCACCCTCTTGGGAGACTTTCACCCAGGTTTGTTATAGATAGCTGGAGGATTGTGGCCATTGTAAGCCGTAGCTCCTCCAAACTTTGGAGGTCCAATGGAGTGGCTCCCCCAACGGTTGCGGCTTGCTAGAACATAAAGTACGTTGGATTTCTCTACACAAACATCGCTGGGAGTTTTATTGGGGGCTAAGGGGTACAATAAGAATATTTGCTAAAAATTAAGTCAAAGAATTTGTTTTTAACTTCCAGTACATCAGTGCCCATTAATTTTACCAATTTCCATCAGGATTACAATTTAGTTCAAAACATGAGTTGTCGTGTTGTATATTTTGAAATCACAGGGGGTTTATTTGTATATTAGGTTTAGCACAGGGAACTTTTTTGTTTTTTACCCTAAATTATTTGATGTGTACTGTAGCTGCAAGGAAGATAAGACAATTTGGGAAGTCTTGATAACAAAATTCACCGCTGAAGATGCCACCAAACAAAAATTTATTGTGGGAAAATACAACCAATAGTAGATGATAGAAGACAAAGAAATGAAAGTACAAATCACGGAGTACCAAATGCTACTTGAGGACCTCAAAAATGAAGACATAAATTTGCCTGAAAAATTTGCTGTTGGCATGCTAATTGAAAAGTTGCCCGAGTCATGGACCGAACAGGTATACTCACAATCCTAATAGTGAGTATTGGATTGCATTAGTCAAACTAATAAAATATTTAAAATGTACCATGAATTATGGTATCTTATATTGTAGATTGCCCACTGTATTAAAGGGTACAGTGATGCTAATTGGATCTCAAATTCAAATGAGACAAAATCCACTAGTGGTTATGTATTCACCCTCGGTGGTGGTGCAGTAGCATGGAAGTCAGCTAGACAGACAATCATTGTTAGATCAACTATGGAATCAGAGTTTATAGCTCTGGAGTTGACTGGTTCTGAGGCTGATTGGTAAAGAAAGTTCTTAATCGGTATTCCTACGACTAAGTATCTGTTGCCTCTTGTGTCCATACACTGTAATTGTCAAGCAGCAATTGCTACTGCTAAAAATAAATCATATAATTGTAAAAGTCGACACATGAAACTAAGACATGATGTCGTAAAGCAGTTGCTTAAAGATGGAATTATTTCTATTGATTTTGTGAAGTCAGAGTTGAATTTGGCCGATCCTCTGACTAAACCTGTAGGAAGAAAATTAATTCTTCAAACTACAAGGGAAATGGGACTAAGGCCAACAAGTTGACAATAGAGATAGTAACCCAACCTATGTGATTGGTGATTCCATGAAATAGATTCATATGGGTAATAACAAGTCAATATTGACCATAAAGCATTTCAAAATTAAGTCTCTCCGGAGATAAGTGCTTTGATTACTAATAATGGTGAGGGTGACTTTAAAACTCTTAACGAATTCATATCCCTTTAGAGAGATGTATTTAAAACAATATACACTTGATGAATTCACCTATATGAGAGTGAAGTGAGGCCACTCCTATAAGATTTATTGGCCGAATCTTTAGAATTCTCATGAATAACTAGATAGGCGCACGGCCTAAAAGTGCAAAATCGCGATAACAACAAGTTATGGGTTGTAGTGTGATTGATAAAATCTCTGTCATACAACAAGAGTTATTGGTTCATAGAAATTCATATTTCACCAATAATTCTGCAAGTCATGTTTTATCAATCCAAGTTTGGTTCATAGTCCAAAAGACACCAAACTGATTACTTTTCACCCAAATAAATCCAGCAGACTATTTCTTTTGTTTTGACCAAAATCTTTTAAAATAGGAAAGAGATTGTTGTAAATAAAAGGGATATTTTAAAAGATCTTGTCCCAAATCGAAAAACTAAAGGGACTTATCATCATTTATAATGCATAGTTTGTTATTGAGCTTGTGTTAAGTTGCTAATTAGTGTGGGCTCGCGCGCATGAGAAGGAAGTTGAGTTGGGCCGTTTCAGTTCAAACTGACGGATTTTCCCTCCCTGCACATTGGTTAAATGTGGTCCAAGTGAGTTTTACTGCGACCAAAAATACATTTTACTTTATATTTTTCAAATCAAAATTTGACTCTTTCGTTTCATAACGTTCCCTTTTATTTCATCGGTTACTATCTATTAACATAAATTTAACGTTACTTTCAGTTACATAATAAATTAAATGTTACTCTTAGCCACATTTTTTTTGTTATCTGATATTATTTCTCACCAACGTACACTTTCTACTGCCTATAAAAAGGAACTGTGCTCCCACTTTAGAGACACACCAACTGCTGACAATAGAGACCTTCCTGACAGCTTTCTTCCTCTCCTTCTTTTCTTCTCCTTCTTTCCCTCTCTGCTGGATTTAGTCGAAACTTGCTAAAGTTCTGATCCTTCTTGTTATAAACAAGAAGAAGGCTTGTTTAATCTTGGGGGAACATTTCAACCTCATGAAATAGTTTCTTAGGACAGTGTTTTTAAGCACGACTCAAGCTACATTTAATTAGTTTAGTTAATGTTGTTTTTTTGGCTATTTTTGACTACAATGTGCAGATTATCTTTGACCTTTCCGGCTAGCAAATAAAAGGGTACTAAAGTTCTCGATAGTGATTGCTTTAGACGTTGCCTTCTTTTTGAAATAACATCATTTAGGATGGTGCTTTGATTCATCGGGGAGAAGAAGTACACAAGATTAAAATATTCATGACGAGCAAGCTGATCGAGGAGTGAAAGTTTAAAGGTTGTCAAGTGAAGTGGGGTTGGAGATGCTGGTTTGACTTCTTCCTTGGATATGATCTCTATTTCCATAGCTGTAGTTTCTTGGCTGTGACTCAACTAGCTGCTGCAGATCAAAGGTGTTCCAAAAGTATTTCCTCACAAAATATCAAATGAAAAAAAATTTAAATCCGCTTTTAACAACAACTAACCCAATCAATTCTCAAGACTCAGTTACAGTAGAAATCTTTCTTTTCATTTTCCCCCATCTACTCAAGAAACCTTTTTTTTTTTAAGTTGCAGTCATATTTCTCTCCTTTTTTTTTCATCTTCTACTTTAGTTTGTTGGCACTTACGAAGTCTTGTTTCAAAATAAATTGCGCTAATCATAGGATGAATAGCACATTAAGGTTGCGCAAAGCACTAAAATTAACACATTAGAGATGAATACCAGTTAGTATTGGAAGGGCAAAATACCTTAATGGCCCTCAAACTTTCATGTTCTTATACTTTTAACCTGCTGTGACTATTAAATGTATTTTTTTTTTGCCCCCTGAATTCTTAAAAGGGTGTTCCTATAGCTCTTTCCCCGATTTGAGGTGTTACGGCTAATGGATAGAGCATCATGCATGAAAGAGAAGTGAATATGGCAGGCTTTTCTTTTGGAATAATAAACAGAATAACCACAAAATTAAGGTGTTTAATTCAATACAAATTTGGCTAATATATCTGGAATCTCTATAACATGAGGAGTTCATATCCTGTTGACATGTTAAAAATTATGACACCTGTTAGGCCTTCAAATAAGCAAACAAATGTTGAAATAGTGCTAAGTTGTATCATGAAAATTTAGAATATTTCATGCCAAATTCTTTCTCTATTTTACCTCTTCTCACTCTCAGGAACATTTTGGTAAAATGTGGTAATCAACCCTCGGTCAACAGGGTGGGCAAAAAACTCAGTCCGATCCGAAACCCGACTAACCTGATCCGATCCGATCCAAAAATAGGATATCCGATCCTATTTTTTTTAGCGGGACAGACATGGGTCGGGTACTCGCAAAAACGGATACGGATACGGATCAACAAAATAAAAACCCACGGGTACCCGACCCGCAGGATATATTATCTAAATATTAAAAAAATAAGGGTTCATTATATAATTTTATAATTTTTAATCCTAAGTGTAAGTAAAGTGGTTCACAACCTCATATTTTAATCTCATATGATCCGTCTCTCCTCATTTTGTCTAAAAAAAGCGAATATTCTTGGTGAAATCTGAACCAAATGAATAAACAAAGAAAAATTTGTGAAACTCTATCATAAAAATTGTTCGTTCATTTCATCCTTTTTCATTTTTATTTTACTTCCATCGATCTTTCCTACAAATTTTTCATCAATTCAATCAAAAATTTGTGTTTGGAGCTCCAATTTTTTGTTAACTAGATACTTAAAACATTTGTGTCTTTCATTTATTTATTTATTTTATTGCAATTGTGTCTCTTAAATTTGTCTCCTTTTATTTTAGTGCAAGAAATTTATTTTTCTTTTTCATCACCTTTAATGCAACAAGGTCTATTCCAACGATGTAAGAAAGTTGGGGAAAATTTTTCAAGATTATTTTGGTTATACTTTCTTCAAAAATTATTAGCTCTGTTTAATTCTTTTCCGGACTTGATTCCACAATCGACTCATTTTGGATGCAATCTTGTACCATAACATCCTTAAGGAAGTTGAAAAAGCTGCCATATACTTATTATCCTTGTGTTTGTTATATTGTAGAAGGATGAAATGCGTGAGAATGGTGATATATTCAAAATTATCATAAAATTTCGTTTTATCTATTAGATATTATAATTCTAATATGTACTAAATTTATGAAATCGGTTTGATTATTGGAGGAAATATGTGAGAATGGTGATGTATGGATTTTGATTATAATATCTCTACCAATGTTAATTGGAAAGCATACTTTTTTTAATTGGAAAACATGTTGATATTAAGTGAAAAATATTTTTTTATTGAAAAATAATTTTTTTTAGGGGCGGGTACCAGCGGGTTAGGGTCGCAAAATGGTTGATCTGATATTTTAGGATCGGATCAGCCAAATCTTGTTAGGGACGGGTACCCGACCCGTGTCCACCCCATGGGCAACCGTTCATTGGCGGCAAATAATTGTAGAGATACATAGTTGGATGATTAAAAGATTAAAAAAATGTCTTTTCGAAATATATTCCATTAGGTTTATGGCTCAAATCGATAGAAGGCATATGAATATACGTTTCTAAAGAGTCAAGGAGCTAAAAAGATACCAATAATAGGTAAAGAATTAAAAGTATTGGAGGTCCAACTGATTAAGAAGTATTGGAGTTTTTGGTATTGGTGGGTTAAAATAGCTACTACATAGTTTAATCCTTTTCACTAATTTGTCATTAAAATTTGAATTATCCCATAATGAAAAGATAATATGCATAACAATATGCTAAAATACAATATCCTTAAATAAAATTTGTTAGAAGAGTTATTTTATCATTTTTTTTAAAAAAAATTAAACTAGTCAAAAGCTCAATATTGACCCAGAGTACGAAAGTGGGAATCTTTTTTACTACTTTATAAACTTGGAAGATGCCAAATTAACATTAAAATATATTCTAGTGGGGAAAAATAAAATTTGTATTGTCGGGATTCTACCTTAGGGACCAATCAAAACCAAATCAGAAGTTTAAGAATTTAATGGACAGTCTATAAGTCAAGGAACCAAATAGAATCACTAGCAAAAGTTAAAGGACTATTTGAGTCATTCACCAAATAAAATGCAGAA
This sequence comes from Coffea eugenioides, assembly GCF_003713205.1. Taxonomy (NCBI): domain Eukaryota; kingdom Viridiplantae; phylum Streptophyta; class Magnoliopsida; order Gentianales; family Rubiaceae; genus Coffea; species Coffea eugenioides. The sequence goes on along the minus strand of NC_040038.1, from coordinate 13,513,239 downwards.
GGACAAAGGGATGTAACTACCTAGAACTCATAAGAGGATAGTTTGCAAAATAAGAATTTTGAATATTTGAGCGTCACATTCACATGATTGTGTTTCAGATTGAAAAAAGACCAACTAATGACTTTGTCAATCACAATGAACCCATTATACTATCAGTGAGGGACCCTCCTTTATGTTTAGAATTATTGATTTCATGTAATCAAAGATTGGACACAATTGCGCCTTTACGTTAAAAATTTATTGAATTACAAATCCCAATTCTCACCTTTAGAGGAAGCAATGCCGTGATTCTGCCTTGTCATTAGAAGTTGATATTCTTTCAATGAACGATTCCACTAATGAAACGGCGTTGGTCTGCATGCTCCGATGGCTCCACGTGAGATGTGGCTTCCACCAGTCCAGCGGCCAGGCAACGAGAAGAGATGGCGTTGCGAAGCCAGAATGGTTGCCTTAGTCCCGGAACCACTATTTTGTGAGGGAAGCACCTCATGATGACGTGATTATACACAACCTAATGAATGAAAAAGTGCAAAGAAAAAACTTTCAACTTCAGACTGAAGCTGAAATGTTGTAGGATATTCCAAATGTAGCTTGAGATGTAGGGTATTTCATGTTTCACCATGAGCCTTGCTTTATAGTGTCTTTTTTTTTTTTTTTTTTTTTGAGGGATGCTTTTTTGGTTCACGACAACCGTTGAACTAAATGTCAATTACAACCTAATTATGTTCATCTGTCCAAGCCTATCCACCAATAATCCATTTAAACTTTTCCATTAATTTTGAATGGATCTAAATTGTATCTAATTAAACTCATTTAATTGGTTGATAGTGGGTTGACTCGACTCACTCATTTATACTTATTCAAAAATAGTTATACATTTAAACTCAACTTTTAGTAAGTATTAATGAAATAAATTTGATTAATTTCTTACCAATCTAATAACAATAAAATACCATTATTTCTTGTCAAAAACAATAAAAAAAGAAAAAAATAAGTAGAATTTTAAATAATTCATAAATGGGTAATTGAGTATATCCATATCCATTTATTAAATGGGTATAAATGAGTATATCCATTTATTTAAATAGATATAAATGAGTTAATTTAATTATACCTATGACCGAATTATGACCCATTGAATCATCCATTTTGACACCTCTAAGTTGAACCAATCAATTACTGGTGAAGCTCTTTTTCATTAGTAATAAATTCAGCCCATGCACGTACAAAATTAACCCATAGAAAATAAACAAACAAAACAATATAACAATCAATAACCTTGGCAACGGAAAAGATCAAAATTACAAAGACAGAGGAGACAACTTTTATTTCTTTAACTCACGGCTTTTAATATAACAGTAGTGCTTGGACACACGTATACACAATCAATAGAAAAGATCAAAATTACAAAGACAGAGGAGACAAATCTTTTATTTCTTGAACTCAGGGCTTTCTCAGTAGTGCTTGGACACACATAGAGGTATCAAAATGGGTGACTTGGGTCGGTTTGAATTGGTTAAAATGGGTAATGGGTATAAGTGAGTCAACCCATTTATATCCATTTTAATTAGATGGGTATAAATAGATAAGTCAAAAAATAAATTGGGTAATCCAATTACTCATTTATAACCCATTTATTTTAATTTTTGTAGACTCATTCATTTAAATTCATTTTTGCAAGCTAAGTTATCAATTTATACCACCCTTTGTACCCATCATTAGTTTTAAATATTTATTTATAATGTTCAATAAATCTAATTACCAATTTTTTTCATCCGTAATCTATGTTGTAAAATTACATAATATTTAATAATTGAACAATAAGAATATAAAAATTTGAACTAAGTACTATAAAAGTTAACATAAAAATTTAATTCAAAAATTTTGAACCCCTAGCATTTTTTTCATGTGTCAATTTAAAATTTCATTTTGGAAAGATAGGAAAATAAGATAAATCTTGTCATAAATTGGTAATGCTGAAAAATGAGTAAGTTAACAAACTAAGAGAAAATAAAATGATAAGATAAAACCAACAAATAATAATAATAATAATAATGAAACAAAAGTAGTTAATATCATGATAAAATGAAGAATCTGAAAAAAAAAATGGATGGGGAAAGAGAGGAGACTTGGGGGAAGATAATTCTAAATGAATTAATTGGGTTTGGTGAGTTACCCAATAATACCCATATGCAAAAATTTAAGATACCCTTATTCATCTATTAATAGGCGAGTATGGGTAAATTTAACTAAATTAGTTTGTTTGCCACCTATAGACACACGTACGTATAGGGCTGGTGGCTCGAACTCGGGTCGAGTTAGAGGTACTAGGTAAATAAAACAAGTCGAGTTCGAGCATTGTTTTGTGCTACTTAGTTCGGCAAAAGAGGCTTGGACAATTTTAGTGAACTTAAATCGAGGTGCTGCTAACGTGAGAAAAATCAGATTGCGGGAACTTAGGAGACAATTTGAGTTGGCTCAGATGAAATCCATGGAGTCAGTTAAAGATTTTATTAGTACAATTAAAGAAATTGTCAATGATATGGAGTCCAATGGTGAGAATTTGGAAGATGTTAGAGTTGTTGAAAAAGTTATGAGATCTCTAACTGCCAAATTTCACACCAAGAAGACGGTCCTTGAAGCCACAAAGGACCTTGACTATGTAGTAGTTAAATCAAGATTATTATTAGTTGTTAACTTCTATATGGTTTGTCTTGGTTTCCTAGTCAGTATCCAATTGTATAAAAGATTCCCTTTGTGATTCGGAAGCTAAGTTTTAGGAGACTATGTGGTCTATATATACCACTACTAGTAGCCTTGTCCGTTGTGCCATGAATTGAGAAGAATAAGATCTGACTGGTGCCTCCTCAAGCTTTGCTTGTTTTTGTCTCGTATCGTTGCCTTTTTTTCTTCGAGTTTCGTTTCCGCTGTCATACTTATTTCTTTGACTGTGAGATTTGTCTTGCTTTGTTTTATCCTGTGGGTCATATTTCTACAAAGTGGTATCAGAGCCCTACACTTTGATCCTGGGGCTTGTTCGCAAAATTGGGGCTTGGGGTTTGTTTGTGAAATTAAAATATGGATCCACATTATTTACCACGTTGTGGTGTATTTATCTTTGATGGTAAAAACGATTTTGAGATTTGGAGGTCGATGATGAAGAATTTTTTAAAAAATATTAGAGTTTTGAATACTATCCAAAAGAGGTTCATGGAACCTATAGAAGGCACAGAATTATCAAGGGATGCAGTTGAACAATTAGAGAGGAATAGACACTTTAAACTATAAGGCATTATACTATTTCCATACCCAAGTCTAGTTACATGTAGCCAAAAAATTCATACATGTTAAGACAACGAAGGAGGCTTGGAAATTTTTAACAAATTCCTATGGTCATGGTGAAGAAGAAGCAGAAAAAGAAGTTTTTGATGAGGCAAAGAAAGAAGAAATTGTAACAATTGTGGATACACATGAAAATGAAGAAATTGTGATTGAAGAAGAAATTTCACAAGTGGTTGAGAAAGAAAGTGAAATCATTGATCAAATTGAAGATGTGATTGAAGATCATGATGATAGAGAAATTGTTGACTTTATTGAGGTTGATGAATCTTTTGAAGAGAAAAATCAAGTGATGAAATTGGTTGAAATCAATTGTGAGGTGGACAAATTAATTGAAGATTGTGATACTGCAAAAGTTGATGCAGTTGTTAGTGTTGAAAAACTAAAGGAAAAATATGGTGATGTTGAAAACCTTATTGGTAAAAATTATGATTTTCTGATCTTTGGAGACTTTATTGGTGATATGGATGAATTGAATTGTGGAGTATCTAATAAAGAATTGGTGGATATATTTGAATTTTTTTACAAGAGCAATCAAGAGAAGAAATTGTTTGAGAAGTACAAGTTTCGTCCACCATCGCGCGTAAAGATGAAATTAGAGATCAATTACAAGTTGGAATTCCATATCATCTATACAGCAACTGAATTTTTCATGGAGATTCAAGCTAGGGATGGCATTGGAGATAACAACATCAAGAGGTTGGTTTAAGGGAGGCAATGAAGGAAATTAAACCAAGTTATTTTAGTATTTAGTTTCCTAATTCCTTTTGGTATCTTATTTGTTTAGTTTCCATATTAGATTAGGAAATCTCAAGTCAATTTCCAAATAAGTTTTGGTTTACAATTATATTTATTTTAGGAAATTTTAGAACCTATAAATACTAAGTAGCTCGAGTATTTATTTTTATTTATATAATATATTAATTATAATTATGAAATGACCAATAAAGGTTTATAATTTAGACAAATCACACGATGTCTTGTATGCTTGGTAAAATTCTTAAATGGTAAAAAAGTAATATTGTAATTGAAGGAGAGCCGTTGCTTCGCTGGTCCGCCCTCTCCTCTTCCTTTCATCTTCATTGAATTGCGGCATTCACAGGTAGAACCCCGAAATTCTTCTCTGTACTTTCAGTTGCCATGTAGTTTAACTAGAATTAGTTAAATTTTCGTGAATGAGTAACAATATGGTAAACCCTTTTTTTTTTTCAGGAAAAAAATTGTAATTGAAGGAGAGCCGTTGAAGTAGAAGTGAAGAGAATGCAAAATACCAGAAGTGCTACATCACATGGTCAAGCAATTGCAACCAGTAAGCATCACCATTAAATATTAACTTTAATTTTCTAATATTTTTAATTTATTGTAGTAGTATCTCCTGTTTGTTCATGAATCTATCTTGTACATGTAGAACCCCAATTCTGAATCAGTTTTTTTTTTTTTTTGGGAGTGCTTTTTTAGTGCATTTCGCTAAAACTTTTCATCCATATCAAGTTTTGTTAATATTTTGTGAATAATAGTTGTGCTTGGCTAATTATCCAATGTTATAATTGTTAGACCAGTAACATGATCTGCATTTGGACTTTAAACAAGCTATATTTGATGATGGTTCAAAGACAAGATATATTATATCTTAAAGCAGGGGAGAATAGATGTTCATACATTAGCTTTTTATTTTGTTTGGTTAGCAGACCTTTATGTCGTCTTTTTTTTTTCTTTATTCTTTTTTTGCTTTCGTTTGTTAATCCCTGGCAGCTTGCTATTTGCCCCTTGATGAGTGCAGCATGAATTCAAGTATATCTCTAAGTTGTGGGAGCACTTGTGTGAAGCTTAATACTTTTATTATTCGTCCCAGACATCTTGAGTTATAGGTTTTTAGGTGTATAACCATCAATGCATTAGGAGAATTTTGGGCTTTACAGTTTGAACTAATCTAATTATTTGTACCATTGGAAGTAAAAGTTTATTTTTTTTAATTTTGTAATTTTTCATTTGCCGAAGTGTTTGGGATGTATGTCTAGAATCTGGATGCATAATAATTAATTTGAATTTGATTTTGGATGTCAGAATTGACAGATATGGCATACACTACTTAATACAGTACTTAGCATTTACATTATTAATATAGAAAAGATTAATACATAATTGTATACCTATTTGTACCAGATTAAGCAGGTCAATGAGCTCAATAAACTTCAAATTCTGAAATCTGTTTTCAGAAATTACTAATTTCTAATTCTACAAGCCCCCTCGTTGGGATGTTGAAAATGGATGCCTCTTATCTTCGCGTCACTTTCTAACTCCTCAATTACCCTTTCCTTGTTCTTAATAATTCACCACGCTGAAGCCCAATGATACTCGAGTCCCAGGCATCACTTTACAAACCAAATGAACTAGTGCAGTTGGCCACCAGAGGAGGGAACTGAGCCCCTCCCCAGGCACAAGTCTGGGGCTTGAACCCCTTTTGACAGCATTTCTTCTCTAGTACTTTTTGGACTATGATAAAAGGTTATTTAACTTCCTTTGAGGTTATCAATAAATTAGATAGGCTCATTGCCCTCCTTTTCCTCCAGTATAGGACCATTTGCAATAATGTTGTAGTGATGGACTTACTTTAAAAAAAAAATGGTATGGTATCCTTTTATAATGCATTAATGTCATTACTATGTGAATAAGTAAATATTTCCTAGAACCACCCTTATAGCATTATAGTTATTATTTAATCTCTCTAGCTGATAGGACCAAATTTCAGTACACCAATCTACTTCAAACTATTTATAACTGATGTTTAGTACAATTTCAGCTAACGTTCCTGTTTCCTTAATTGATTACGGTAAAATTACTGCTATAAATTCATGGAGCAAAGGGCCGAGGAGGGATACCATTTTCTCCATTTTTGCACAATTTTCTTTCTTCAACTTGATTGCCCTGCTATGCTATCCATTGAGATTCAGGGCCACTAAATGGGGTTGTGTTGCAAATTATCAGTCATTTCCTAGGAACAACTAGCAAACCAAAGAAAGAAAGAAGGAAAGCATTTGTGGTATAATGATTAAAATAATGTTAGTGTAACACAAGAGAGTCTAGCTAGATTTATGAAATATCATCCATATTCAGTTTGGAATCTTTTTGCTTTTTTCTAATTATAAAATGAGGTATAAATCTAGACTTGATCGTGTAAAGAATATTTTAAAACTACAATATTTGCATACTTATAATCAATTTTCTCAACAATTTATCGAGCCATGTGATTGTAGGTAGAAAGAAGATTTAATTAGGCAATTCAATGAACATAATAACATACAATAAATAATTTTCTTCTTTTTCCACAAAATTCAGGGTCTTCCCACTTAAATTAATTACATGCATGATGATTTTGAGTAGAAAACGAAAATCAGTATTCCAATTTATTTTATCCAAAAGATTAAAAAAATAATTATTCTATAGTAAAAATCATATCTTTTAATTTGAACATCCCAAGAACCTTGGGGTCTTTCCTTGTAAACTATGTAGAAGGTGGTTTCGTTAACTCGACTACTTTAATGGTTAATTTGATTAGTTGGACTGAAATAGGAGGCAAAGTTAGAAGAAATAAACATGAGACGGTAAACTGCAACTTTAGCCAAACTCCAAAATGAGTTTCTATAATTAACCCTTCTTTTAAAACTGTTCTTTTCACTCCAAGTCTCCAATAGTTCACAAAAACTAATTAATTTTTTCTTTATATGCAAAATTGTGCCTTTTTTTTTTCTCAAGAAGTATATACATTTCGTTCAAGGCAATGCATGTTACAGAATCGAATAACTAGTAATCATGAAAGAATTAAAAGGGAGTGTCAAACTTATAAATAGCAGACAATCTTTGGACTATCCATTACACACGATATTTGTACTAATTTTTGTAAAAAATGAAATTACTACAAACACATAAAAAAAACATTACATGTAAGAATTATTATAAATGCCTTTCATAATAAATAGCCTACAGTTGTGCCCATATTCAAAAACTTTCCCCTCAGTAATTTTTTCCCCTTCAATGTTTATCCCAAACAACTTAAATGAACAGCTTGTTATTTGATTTTCGCACGCTTAATTTTTTAACATCTTATGTGTATAATAAGTAGTATTTAGGAGGCAATCAACTCTCAATTTCAGACGGACCAACACTTTTGTATGGGATGAATTCCTTGATTTGTTTGCCAGCTTCATTCTTTTCTTCTCTCCCAGTACATGAATAGGGGCTTTTATTTCCTTGTTCTCTTTTTCAGTTTGGGCAGCATGGGAAAAGTTAGAATCAACCAAATACCTCTAGATATTTTAAATGAGTTAGACAGTTCCAAGTGCCAAGAGTTTACTATCAGGATTTTTGAGGCCTACCTAAGACATGAACTTTTTTTTATTTATTTCTACTTGTATTAATATGATATATGCAATGTAAATTGATAGAGAGACAATCCTATAAGGTACAGGTGTAGACACTGTTAGTTACCCAAAAAATCATTAATGACAAAAAAGTCATTCCATGTTTAATAGTGGGAAATTAAAAAAGCAAGCATTGAAGTGTGAGATTTTCAAATAATTAAAAAAAAGGACTTATAAAGGTTGTCATTTGGTCTGAATTATGTGACGAAAATAAAGAGTGAAACATTGGCAAGCGAATACAATAATGACTGCCAGTTCCAAGTCATGTCTTAACTTATAAAGTACTAAAAGATTCCCTAATCACAAAAACTAAGACAAGCCACACTTTTTGCCTTTTCTAAAATTCATTATTGTTTTTGAAAATAAGGTAGGAGTTCATAAACTTAAAGAGGTGAATTTGGAACGGTATAAATTAATGAAGTTGATAAATAAGGTAAGAACTAAATAAAAATTTTAAGCATTTTCTTTTAGGATTTCCTAGTGAGACATTTTTTCTCCCCTAGACTTTTTTTATTGAGAGTTTTTTTTTTCTCCTAGAGTTTCTAGTGAGAATTTTCTTTTAGTTTATTTTTTTTGTCAAATCTTAGCTTTTTTAAATCTGTTTGTCAAATTTGAAATTTTTAAGATCTATCTTAACAAATGAGTTTGAAGCAGTTAAATAGCAAATCTAACAGGCGAGGACATGCACATATATTCTTTGGCTTAAAGGAATTGATATCATATGAATAGATTGGAGATTTATAATATGATACATGCACATATATTCTTTGGGCTTAAAGGAATTGATATCATTTGAATAGGTTGGAGATTCATAATATGATATTGTTATTTGAATTCTCAGATCTTGTATATATGTAAATTCTTCAAATTTGTTATCTCTATGATATATTTGGTGTATCGTTCAACTGTGCAGATCTTATGAATGAAATTGTGAATTTTCTCAAAAAAAAAAAATTAAGAACAAATCAACCATGATTACCATAAGGATCATGATTCATGATTTTTGATGTATTGTATTCACCCAATAAGTCAATTTAAGTTAGTTTCTCGAGACTAACTGCTATTTATTTCCACCAAGACTTACTACTAAGGATGCCCTAATCATGAAAAACAGAACTAGTTAAACGGTTTTTTATTCATCCCTTATTGTTGTCGAAACAAGGTAGAAGTTCATATAATTGTAGAGAGGAATTCGAAATAGAAATTCGAATCCTATCTCTACGTGTCTATTGTATCCTTAAAACATTAAGAGGTTACTTTTATTAAGAATAGAAAAAATCCTTTTACATGTTTCTATTGTATAGTCTAAGATTTTTTTAGTATAATTTTTCTATTTTAATTAAATATACTTGGGTCCTATTATTCCAAAAGTTAAATTCACATGTTTGTTTGATTTAAAGTTTACAAATTATCATTCTTTCAAGCAAGACTTTCCTTGTAACCATTCACTAGCAAGTGTAAAGGCTTTTCCCTTAGTATAGAATAGAAGTAGATATAGAATAGATATTATTGTGTCGATCAAAACAAAAAAATGGGCAAACATTCCTTACTTTACTGGAATTAGCATAAGGTGAAAAATGCTTCTTTTTGTTTTTTTTTTTTTAGTTTGGGTTTTACCCAAAAAGAAGAAAGATGTAGAATTTTAACTTTTGAAGGGACATAAGTTCATTTTCCTTCATTTTCTGTTTTCCCTTTTTATAAACAACTTTTTTTTTAATTTTCTTTTTATGCATACCTTTCCTTTTTGCTTTTTCTCTCACCGACTCTCCATTTTCATCTCAATTTCCAAAAGTTTCTATTTCCTTTTCTTGGCGACTTAATTCTCTCTCACAATTATGATATATTGATATTTCTACTGTTAAATTGTACTTCTGTTGTATGCTTATATAGCTTGAATATTTTTTCCTATGGTATATATGGTGCATGAGTTGTAAATTTTTTTTTATGTTATTAAAACTTAAAGAACAGGAAAAACTATATGTATTAATTGTTGCATAAGGGCGGGGTATAATTTGGAATTGGGATGGGTTTAATGTGGTTATGTATTGTTATTGTAATTTTTTTCAGAATTTGGTGTACGTGTAGAAACCAAGTTTATTTGTATAATACAATGATGTACTTGAATAAAATTTAAATGCACAACAAAGGTACATCAAATTATGTAACGTATACAAGTGCATGAAATCTCAACCAACCGATACCTCACCCTAGATCACTAATAGACAAAAAATATATATTTTTTATCCGGTAATGTATTCTTGAATGCACCTAAAGAAGCTAAATTTGGTCCCGCAAATACGTCCAACAATAAATTCTTGGATACATCTTTCCTACAATATCAGGAACCAAATTGGTTTTAGACGCATTCAAAAAAATAACATATGTAATGGATCATACCTGTAAATTCGACCAATTAAATGGAGTTTGAAAGGAAAACAATTCATCAAAGTCATTGGAATAACATAACTGACTCTTTTGTGTCGATATAGAATTGCAGACACAGAAAGACCTCTATCAGCCATCATGCCAAAGGTAATCCTTCTTGGATACATCCTTATCTGCGCAGAAGATCTAAAGAATGCAAAAGAATTGTATTAAAACTTTATTCGGGCGATCATAGAGATAGAGTGCATTACGTCAAGAAAGAAGGACGTTGTTGTTACCTGTTTTAATTTCAAAGTCAGATAGGAATTGTAAAGACAATGTGGTTTATATGGTATCTTCATGATTAATTCATAATTCTTTTTTTGCTTGTAAGGGTTGTTGGCCATGTTTTGTTTACACCAAGATTAGAACTGTTAATCGAGTCGAGTTGAGTCGAGTATTTGGCTGTCGAGCTCGACTCGAGCTTAATTCGAGCCGAGCTCGACTCGAGTTCGTTAGGCAAATGAGTTTTAAAATGTGTTCAAACTCGACTTGTCAAATGTACATGTGACTCGAGCTTGACGCGTTTATCACAAACGAGTTGAAGTTGTACGAGCTCGAGTTCGAGCTCGTGCAAATTAATCTCAATAAAAATATATAATTTTCAATTTTTATACTTTTGACTTCTAAAATGACAAATATGCCCTTTATTAACGAGTTCTAACGAGTTACTCAAATATCAAACGAGCCGAGCTTACTCGGCCCGTTAACTAAACGAGCACATTTCTAGCTCGAGCTAGGCTCATTTACCGCAACTAACGAGTCAAGCTCGAGCCTTATCGAGCCGAGCTCTAACGAGCTTTCGAGCTACTCGTGAAATTTAACAGCTCTAACCAAGATGCAGCTGCAATAAATGACCACCTAGGCATGCACGGTCTTGCGCCTGATTTTTTGTTATTGTATTTATCATTCGCTCGTCTACAAAAAATAAACCTTATTTATTATTTTAGGAGTTTGACTATATTAAAATGAATGTATTTTGTATTGTTTTTAGAGCTTGGCTAATTACTCGCGTGTTAGTCTTTTCTGGCAATAGTGAAATATTAATTTGAAAAAGATATTTAAATTTAAGGATGAAATATGTATATGTGTGTACATAGATACTTTCAGTGGATACCATTACAAAAATCCCTTGTTTTTAAGGTGTTTGATTAATTGTGTTTGAGTACCTTCATATCGGCCTTTGGTTATATGGTCGATTTCATTGCCAAATACCAAACTATCAGGATATTTGAGGCCTATTCAAGACATGAACCTTTTTTTTTAAAATACTACTTGTATGAATATGATATATGCGATGTAAATTGATAGAGAGACAAATCCTATGAGGTGTAGGTGTAGGCACTGTTAGTTATCCAAAATATCATTAATAACGAAAGAGTCATTCTTTATTTAATAGTGGGATAATTAAAAATAGCAAGCATTGAAGTGAGATTTCAAATTTAAAAAAAAATGGACTTAAAAAGCTTGTCTGAATTATATGACGAAAATAAAGAGTGAAATAGCGGCAAAGCAAAGTATGTTGAATTGGGGGAAACAAAAGTTATGTTGAATCGGAAACGTTCATTTTATTTATATATTTTGATAAAAACTTGAAATAATTTTATTAATCACTACACGACATAGCTTGCTTTTTACGCATGAATTACAAATACCGCCTTCCTTCCTTCGGCAAGTCAAATATTCTGAGGTTAGGGACACTGGATACCATGTCCGCATCAAGCCTGCTGATGAAATATTCTGGCATGTCCACAAGCTCAAGCCTATCGAGAGTAGATATGTGCTTCAGCTCTTCCGGCAACTTGTTTAATCTGCGGCAGTCCTTGATTCTCAGGCAGCGGAGCTGTGGCAGTGCACCTTTGTCCACCTTCATTTCATACAAAGCATATAGGTCATTGAGCACAAGGAATTTCAATTGGTGAAACCCATGCCTAGAAATGACCATACGGTGTGGTTCCCCCCATGCATCTTCCAGTTTGAGGAACGACAGTTGTCCCAACTTCTCCAGTACTGGCATTGGGTCATCCTCGAGTTCTGTGTATTTCAAAGACAAGCGAGAGAGATTTGGAGGGAAATCAGGAGGCAGCATTCTCAAATGCAGCCCGGATAGCTTGAGCTGTGTTACATGATGGAGCTTAGAAAATCCAGCTAGAGATTGTGGCCGCGCGAGTGACTCGTCTCTTAAATAACAATAAAGATGTAACGTCTTTAGGCTTCCAACCTCAGATAAATGCACGCACAGTTTGTCTATCTCTGACCTATCATCCACTATAATCTCCAGTTTCTGAAGACTTGTCAAAGTTATCATGTTATTGTGCATAATGTCATCAAACCATATGCCTGACAGAGTCTGGAGATTTCTCAATCCTTCAATCTTAAGAGGCTCATCACATTCCATACGAGACGCATATAGATGCCGTAAACTTTCAAGCTTCCAAATGAAATCAGAAACTATCACTTGCTCTAAGTTCCGTATGTCAAGAGTTTGTAGGTATCGCAAGCAACCGACGGAATGAGGGAGCCTTCTAATGTGTGTGCCTCTTAAATTGAGGTACCTTAGAAGCCTAACTTTACCAATTTCTTTTGGCAAATTAGAGTACATCCTAAGATCCTCGAGGTCTAGTATCCTGAGCTTTCTGAAACTTTTGAAGATAAGACTAATGTTTTTCCCGTAATCGTGGACATTGAAAAAAAGTAGAGACCGGAGAGGAGGGGTTGAAGACCCAAAATAATTTTTATCTCCAGGGAGAATATGAATAGCAAGGTACCTGGATTTGGCTGATATTTTATCATCTCTGGTGTCATGGATCTGAAAAAAATTTTCATCCTCTGCCTTTCTGATTGCAAGCTCTCGCAATAAATCATGGACTCTACAGCTTTTAATCCTCTCATCAACAGTCATTTTCGCCACCTGGACCATATTTTTGCTACAAAGTTGTTCCACATCATCATATGCTGCAGTTTCCTCCAAATTTTTTGCATCTCTTTTCTGCATTATTCCCTCTGCAACCCACATATGGATCAACTTGCGCACAGAAATCACGGAGTCTTCGGGGAACAAACCCAAATACAAAAAGCAATATTTCAGATTGGGAGGAAGGTCTGCATAACTTAATTCCAGAATTGCTGATACCCCACTCTGGCTTCTTGATAGGTATGTGCTGAAATTGTTGAGAATTTTCTCCCATTCACTCTTCAACTTTTTCTTTGCCAGCAGCAGGCCACCTACAACCGTGATGGCCAGCGGCAGACCACCACATCTTCTGGTAATCTCTCTGCCCACTTCTTCCAAATCGGGAGGACACCCAGCATTATCCCCATGGCCTAAGGCCTTTCTGAGGAACAACTGCCAACTGTCTTCCAGCCCCAAAGTTTTCAACTCATACGGGTGTCTATAAGCATCTGCGTGTTGGGCAACATCCCGATCGCGACTTGTAAGCAGCAATCTACTTGATGTGCCAACATCAGGAAAGGCCCTCCTGGATAGACAATCCCACGCTTCTTCCTTCCACACATCATCAAGTACCACAAGATAACATTTGTCTTGTAGATCTTGATAGAGCCTTTCTTCCAACTCTTCCTCTTCCATCTTTTCCAACATTTCAGATAGCTTGTCATCCTTTGTATCCTTTGGATTTAATTGCTTTATGATTGATCTCAGTATCTTTTTGTGATCGTAGCTTGAAGAGACACATACCCAAGCACGGCAGTTGAATCTCTCCCTGACGACAGCATGGTTATAAACTTTTTTGGCTAGAGTTGTCTTACCAGCACCTCCCATGCCAATGATTGAAACCACACGGCGGTTTCTGTCCTCTTTCAAAAGTTCTGCCACCAGGGATTTTGTTATCTTCTCGAAGCCCACAATATCCTTGTCCTCACTAATTGGAGAGGACCGTCGGAGCCGTTGAAGCTCTTCTCCATGTGTACTCGTTCCCACTCCAAGATTTTTTATACCGTATTTTTCACGGCTATCATCTATGTCATTGACCCTCATCTGTAAGGACTCAATCTCTTTACCTATCTTGTAGAGGTTCACAATTTTCAAGGGATAATACGTCAATTTGGTGACGAGTCCCTTGTCCTTTGTGAAGAACTCAACTTTGCTGGCAAAGATCTCAATGATATCCTCCGCATCGTAGGCAGCAGCTCTGATTTCAGAAACCCAGTTGCGGATCCTCGCATCTTCAACTTGCCTCTGATCAGCATCTTTCAGGAAACACCGCATCCGGACCAGATCATTTTGCAGCCTCTCAACTTGTGGTCGAACGCCTTTCAGGAAAATAATTTTTTGAATCAGCAGATCGCTAGTTCTCTCAATAACAAGAGAGATAACAGGGTCAGCCATCCTGGTAAAGTGAGCTTTGCTTTCAACAACTAGTAAAGGAGGAGAAGATATTGCCTGTTATGTCATATGTGCAGCTGCAAAACTTCTAATCTCTGTTGTTTTAAACTGATCTCAGAAGAGAGGCTCGTTTCACATAGTAGTTCGATTCACATAGTAGGGAGGACGTCTGGGATCCCTCCAAAAAGTTAATTATATTAATAAAAAAAAAAAAAAGGTGCTGCTGGTGGGATGTTTTGGGATGGTGGAATGGATGAAGAATAATTAAATACGAAGAAGAATTAAATAAAGGAAATCAAATAAAGCATACGAAGGATGAAGAATGAACTAACTAGTGTTTAATAGTTAAATTTCTCATGTACTAATTCACAGTTACAAGTATTTTCCTTTTTTTTTTTCAAAACTAAAGTTACAAATGATTTGAAAAGAAGAGTTTTTTTTTGTTTGTTTGAAGAAACATTTAAGTGGAATCGTAAATTCGTGATGGATTCAAGGTGCGGTTGAGGTGGATATTTGAACGTTTTAGATGCACAGAAAGCGGACGGCCTAAGTGAACATCAAACGGTGGATATTTTGCTGTTTTTGTGTGTATAATTAGTTTTTAAAATTTAAAGTTGTCTAAATTTTTAATTCAATAACACCTTACTACCTGAATTTTTAAGTGCAAAAAAAGCTTCCAAAGAGAACAATTGCAAAATTGGACCGGAAGAAGACTCCCAAAAGCAGAAAAGAAAAACAAAACCGCCCTCCTTCAACTTGTGTGGTCCACGAAATTATTGGCTGTGATCCATTACGTCCAAATTGGACGGAATTGATACCGATTTTCCGTTTTGGCATGCTTCGGGTTTTGGGTTGCATTCTTCTCAAAATCACGGCCTTGATTGCTGTGTTTGTGTGTCGGCAGAAATTTATTGGCTGGTAGTAAGTGCCCATGGTTTTGGATGCTACAGTAAAGTCTTGGTCCTTGGTATGAACAGGCAACAATCAATCAATTTTCCACAACCAAGACACCTTTATGGATCCACGGTTTTGGATCCACGAAGACAAACAGCAAGGGACGATGACGTTTGCCTGTTCACGGATGCTGCGATATCAGCAAGGATGATAAGGACGGGACAAGGAATTGTTGCAAGAAAGTGGAACGGAATGATTATGAAAGCAAAGGCAATAGTCAATCAATATAAGGGGGAACCAATGAAAGAAGAAGCTTTGGCAATTAGAAATGCAATGCTGATGGCTAAGCAGGTAGGATGGACTAAAATTAAAATCCATTCCGATAGCAAATCAGTTTTAGACCAGATACATAGAGGCAATGAGTATGATGTTAACATTGCAACTATTCTAGAAGATGTGAAGGATTTGACAACACATTTTGAAAGGTGTAGTTTTGTGTTTATACCTAGAACAGAGAATGAAATCAGCCATGCTCTAGCTAAGTTTGCTGTACAGCTAGTGGATGATATTCAATGGGAACAAGACTTCCCAGTTTGGCTGATGGATTTAGTGAGGAAGCAAATGAGGGTAGTAGCCCCTTTTTGTAATTAATTCTTGTATTATCAAGGGTTTATCATATATATATAACGGTTAACGTTTGTGGAAAAAAAAAAGTAATAAGGTAAATTCTAGGTCTTTGGTATGGTGGACACCTCTATAGTCTATTATCAAAATTGTACAAGTGGTGTGGAAATTAATAAAATATAGAAGAAGAAGTCAGATTAAACCTTGTCAATTAATACAGCAAAAAACTCAACAATAGGCCGCCGGGTGAAAAGTAAAGAAGAGTACTAGTTGTTCAATATAATATGATGCACCGTAGGGGCATCAAAAGCGTCTAAGATGGAATTGAGGGATTCTTCTTGACACATTATTAGAGAGACTTCACCAGATGAAAAATATTAGTTTTACTCCGTGTGGGCATTATCAAGAATGAATAACGAGATGAATTAACTCAATTTTCTCTAACTTCCAACACGATCCTGAGTTCTCCGCGAGCTTTCATTGTAAAACTCTAATTTAATATCAATTTCAAGTTCGAGCTTAATTGAGTTCGAGAAAAAATAATAATAAGTGATTATTATTTTATTTATTAAAATAATAATAAAATAGTCATTTATAACAAGTCATTGGTAAATTAATAGGCATTTATAAAATAAGAATAAAATAGTCATTTATAACATCAATTTGTTAAAATATATTCATTAATAACTTCGAGTTTCCATGTTTTATGTTACCTAGGAAGTTTTAGAAAATAACATCAACTTTAACTTGATAGTCATTTATAGTCATGGTCAAATTAGTTTACAAATTAGATTATATTATAGGGAAATAGTAGAGTCAATGTAGTTGTTAGAATAAAATGTCATTATAGTAATAGAAGTAAATAACCCTAAATTATCATATGATCTAATGGACCAAACGAACTATTTATGAAATGAGAGGTGGTTACTTATCTTCGGATGAGTAATCTTGTTGTCAAACGTTTGGTTAGTTTTACATTAGATGCTTAGTTTAACAACAAAAAACCCAAATTCCTTGTGTTTTGTCAGGAATAGGATGAGATGTATTTACTTACTTATAGACCAAAGTTGCTTTTTGGCAGATCTACTATTAATTCTATCAATAATAGGGGTAAATTAGTCCAAAAAAGTAAAGTTTAATTGTCATGGCCAAAGTATTCCAACGAGCGGGTTTCAGAGAAAACATAATATTATTTATTTCTTTAACATGGGTAAATGCATAAAAAGTTTAGTTTTGTTAGTTGTATGACCACATCGGTCCAAAACCATGGTATATGATTAACATAGATTAGTCCAAAACTTAATTTTTTTCATTCATTTTTTATTACATATATTAATATTAAATTTACAAAAAACATATAGATTTAATGAAAAGGTTATCATTTATAGGATTGCAAAACAAGCTGAATCGTCTCAATTTTCTCGACTTCCAACACGATCCCGAGCTCCACGAGTTTTCATTATAAAACTCAAGTTCAATATTGATCTAGAGTTCGAGCCTAGTTGAGTCGAGAAAAATAATAACAAATAGTTATTATTTTATTTGTTAAACTGAGAATAAAATAGTCATTTACAACATAAATGAATTGTCATTTATAAAAGAAGAATAAAATAGTCATTTATAACATCAATTTGTTAAAATATATTCATTTATAAGTTCAAGTTTGAATGTTTTGTGTTATCTAGGAAGTTTTAGAAAATAATATCAACTTTGGCTTGATAGCCATTTATAGTCATGGCAAAATTAGTTCACAAATTAGATTATGTTATAGGGAAATAGTAGACTTGATGCACTTGTTAGGATAAAATGTCATTATAGTAAAAGAAGTAAATAACTCCAAATTATCATATGATCCAATGGACCAAACGAACTCTTCATGAAATGAGAGGCGGTTTCTTATCTTCGGATGAGTAATCTTGTTGTCAAATGTTTCGTTGATTTTATGTTAGATGTTTAGTTTAACAAAAAAACTAGGTTCCTTGCGTTTCGTCACGAATAGGATGAGATGAAATTACTTACTTATAGACCAAAATTTCTTTTTGACAGATCTACTTTTAATTCTATCAATAATAGGGGTAAATTAGTCCAAAAAATAAATTTTAATTGTCATGGCCAAAGTATTCCAACACATAAATTTTGTATTCGCAGGAGTGGGTTTTAGAGAAAACATTATTTATTTCTTTAACATGGGTAAATAGATAAAAAAAATTTAGTTTTGCTAATTGTATGACCATATTGATCCAAAATCATGGTATCTGATTAACTTAGATTAGTCCAAACTTAATTTTTTTTCCAATCACTTTTTGATTACATATATTAATATTAAATTTACAAAAAACATATAGATTTAATGAAAATGTTATCATTTATAGGATTGCAAAACGAGTTGAATCGACTCGATTTTCTTAACTTTCAGCATGATCCCGAACTCCACAAGCTTTCATTTTAAAACTCGAGTTATCTCGAGTTCGAGCCTAGTTAAACTCGAAAAAAATAATAACAAGTGGTCATTATTTTATTTGTTAAAATAAGAATAAAATAATCATTTACAATATAAATGAATAGTCATTGGTAAACAAGTCATTTATAGTCATTGGTAAAATGTTAATTGTATCACGATATCAGTCCAAAATCATGGTATATGATTAACTTAGATTAGTCCAAAACTTAATTTTTTTTAGTTATAGCAAATAAAGCCAAAATTCTATTATTTTATTAATATGTAGTTAACATAGTTTGTATAGTTATTTGAATAAATTATTATATAGAAGATATTGTATTAATGTTTGTAGATTGTAATAAAAGTAATATAAGGGACACAAATTGATGAAATGGACGGAATCGAAACGTGTACAATTGACTAGGGGAAATATTTTTTGCAAATGTATGGGCTTGTTTTCTACTTCTAAGTTCAAACTAGGAATAAATTTCACAATTGCCACACTTTCACTTCCCACCAGATGCCAATGTGCGGTGGGATCCCAAATTTTGAAACATCAATTAATCTCCTATAGGCTTTGTGCTTGGTGTTTATTCCTTTCCAATGCTAGGGCCGCCATTCCTATAGTCAAAGTCCATGCATTAGACTGTTGCCATCATTCGTTCCCCTGCCTACCTTCGCTTGCTGATCTTGAGGGTCAAAATGGAAACCACAGAACTTTTGACTTGAGTTATTTATGTTGCCAGTTGCAAAACCATAGAACTATCTTCCATTTTTATTCTACAGAACAAAAGATTCACATTATTATATACCATTCATGTCCTGCCAGAATTTGTATTCAATATTCACATCCCTTTTATTAGATTTCATTTCCGTGTAGTAAGACTTAGTACTTCAACTTCACTTGATAAACGAATTCAATAATATAAACACGCCACTTTTAAACTTCGCTTCTTCCACAAAATTCATAATTAAATTAATTATACAAAAATATAATACATGTCATTCCTTTTTTTCCCTTTCAAAAATAATATAATTAAATTAAATCTTTAAACTCAGTCCTACCAAAGAAAAAGAATGGAGTAGCAGGAAAAAACATTGAATTGAGCCCGGCTTCGGAATTAGTAATAGGATTTAAAAGTCTGAAAAAAGGCCTCTATGTTAATTATCCACAATTTTCTCCCACTACCGTACTTGCAATAAAAGTCATAAGTGGACAAAAACAGTTTACTATTTCATCTGGACGCAAACTCATTGGCAATTTGGTTAGTTAATTTCTTCCAATGCTTTCTCCCTTATAATTTCTTCCTATTCTTTCTTCCAAATTTACATATATGAAAATTATGTCCTTATAAAGTTTTTATTGTCTGTCACATTCTTATATTAATATTTTAAATTATTATTATGATGTCAAATCCATGTCCTTAATGGAACAAATAGTCAAATAATGACCCAAAACTTAGTGAAAATAATTAAACAAAAAAATTAGTTGCATAAAAAGTGACTTTTTTGTAGTTCGTAAAAATTAATCAAACAAAAAGGTGCATATCCCGCCATATAATGCAAGACCTGGAGACAACATTTTCCTCTAACATTAGTGATTTATCTAACTATTTAAAAGACATAAACATGGTCTTTATCAAAATTTAATAAATATTACTTACCTTCTTTTCAACTTTGGGAGGTTTTCTTCGTTGGTTTTCTGCTACTTTTCTTCCATATGCATTGTGGTGCATCCTTTCCTAGCGCTATTTGATGTTTACAATTAGAGGTTTTCTTTGTTGATTTTCTACTTTTCTTCCATACGCATTGTGGTGGATCCTTTCCTGGTGTTCTTGAAGAATTTGTATTATAGGTTTAAAGTAATGTCATTTATTATTTCCAACAACCTTTTCAATTCATTGAATTTTTTATAACTTATTTCCAAACGCTTCAGTTGCTGCTGGTGAAAGCATTGAATGCAACTTGGACAAAAAACTTTGGAACCAATCCTCGGACAATCGAATTATGGTACAACTAGAATTGAATTTTGTCAAAAAAAAATTGAATTTTGTTTGATACAATTTCATTGGCAGAACACTTATTTTCATCAATCATCACAAGTATCAGTTGTTGAGGTGTCACTTCCACATTGGACAATGATTAATACAACACGTCTAGTATATCTCTCAATACTAGATTTCAGATGGATCCTTGGTAAGGATAGACAACGATTAATTTTCCACGTGCCATAGCTAGAAGTGTCAAAATGGGTGAGTTAGACATGTATGGATTAGTTAAAATGAATAATAGGTACAAGTACGTTAATCTATTTATATCCATTTAATTAGATAGGTATAAATCAAAAAATCAAAAAATAAATTAGGTAATCTAATTACCCATTTATAATCCATTTATTTTAACTTTTTGTAATCTTATTTAAATGCATTTTTGCAAACTAAATTATCAATTTATACCACCCTTTGCACCCATCATTAATTTTAAATATTTACTTATAATACTCAATAAACCTAATTGTCAATTTTTTCTCATTCGTATTCTATGTCGCAAAATTATATACTATTTAATAATTGAACAATAAGAATATAAAATTTTGAACTAAGTACTATAAAATTTAACATAAAAAATTAATCCAAAAATTTTAAACTCCTAACATTTTTTTCGTGTGTCAATTTAATTTTTCATTTTGAAAAGATAGCAAAAAAGTCTAAAACTTGTCATAAATTGAAAATATTGAAAAATGAGCAATAACAAACTAAGATAAAATAAAATAATAAGATAAAACTGACAAATAATAGTAATAATGAAACAAAACTAGTTAACATCATGACAAAATGAAGAATCTGAAGAAAAAAAGGGTATGAGAAGAGAGGAGGTTTGGGGAAAAATAATTTTAAATGGGTTAATTGAGTTTAATGGGTTACCTAATAATATCCATTTATTAAATGGATGTTATTGGGTAACTTATTTATATTCATATGCAAAAATTTAAGATACTCATATCCATCTATTCATGAACGAATATAGATAAATTTAGTTAAATTGGTTTGTTTGTCACCTATAGCCATAACCAAGACACTTTTATAGGTCAACGGTTTTGGATACCACAGTAAAGTCTTGGTCCTTGGTATGAACAAAAAATGATCAATTTTCCACAAGCCATGACCAAGACATTTTTATAGGTGCATAGCTTTTGATGCTAAAGTAAAGTCTTGGTCCTAGTATGAACAGGCAACGATCAATTTTCCACAAGCCATAACCAAGTGTTGGATCAATTTCAAGTGGGTGTTGTGATGCAAAATTACCATCCACTTGGAATGATTATAGAAAGAAACTATTGCACACTCCAGAAAATTTCACCATAGACCATCTTACAAAACATATCCGAATTGAAGAGGAAACTCGTATTTGTGATAATAAATTTGCTTTGGAATATGGAACTAAGGTGAATAATATTGAGTCTAGTGTTAATA
Source organism: Coffea eugenioides (assembly GCF_003713205.1). Lineage (NCBI taxonomy): Eukaryota > Viridiplantae > Streptophyta > Magnoliopsida > Gentianales > Rubiaceae > Coffea > Coffea eugenioides. The sequence goes on along the minus strand of NC_040038.1, from coordinate 13,491,282 downwards.
AAAAATCTGGGAAAGGTGGAAACAAGACCAGCGATAAGAGAAAACATGAAGATATGTCTTTTGGAAATTCTGTGAATAATAAGAAAGACAAGTCATGTTTTTTCTGTGGAAAGAAAGGGCATTTTAAAAAAGAATGCAAGTTCTACAAGAAACTGAAGACATAGGCAAATGCTGGACAAAAGAAGGCAAATGTTGTTGAAGATTCTTTTCCCAACAATGCTGAAATTGTTGCTATGGTTGGTGGACTTTCCATTAATATGGTAACTGAATGCAGCTTGACAAATTGCCAATCTAATGATTGGTGGAATGATTCGGATGCTTCTGTTTATGTATGCAATACAGGAATCTATTCAAGGATTATCAAGTTGCTGCCCCAAATGAAATTGTGTTAATGGGAAATCATAACACATCTGATGTGCTCGGAAAGGGGATGGTTGAATTGGAGTTTACCTCTGGCAAAACGTTGGTTCTAACCAATGTTTATCATGTTCCTGACATAAGGAAGAATCTGATTTCGGCAAGTGTACTATGCAACAAGGGATTGAAGGCTGTCATAGAGGCAAAAAAAGTAATTCTATCCAAAAATAATGTATTTGTTGGCCAAGGATTTTCATGTAATGGCATATTCAAACTAAGTATCAATAAAGTAATTATTTATGCTTATTTGATTGAGTCTTCTATTAATTTATGTCATGCTCGTTTGTCACATGTTAATTTTAGATCAATCAAGTTCATGTCAAAACATGGATTAATATCTTGCACGAATGACAACTTTGGAAAATATAAAACATGTCTACAAGCAAAGATGACTAAGAAACCTTTACCAAAGAATGAAAGAACTTCTCAATTGCTTGAAATTATACATTCTGATATATGTGAATTGAATGGTCATTTAACAAGGGGTGGAAATCGATATTTGATAACTTTTATAGATGATCATTCTAGATTTACATATGTTTATTTACTAAGAACAAAAGGTCAACCATTTGATATGTTTAAATTGTTTAAGACTTTGGTTGAAAATTAGTTGGAAAGGAAAATTAAAATCCTATGAAGTGATCAAGGAGACGAATATTTTCCAAATGAATTTTTTGATTCTTGTGAAGACAATGGTTTAATCCATCAAACAAGTGCGCCATACACCCCTCAACAAAATGGTTTAGTTGAAAGGCCAAACAGAACATTGGTTGATATAGTAAATGCTATGTTTATGCATGCTAGATTACCATTTAACCTTTAGGGAGAGATTTTATTAACCGCTTGTCATATACATAATCGAGTACTGTCAAAGAAGACAAAGGTTTCGCCATATGAACTATGAAAAGGAAGAAAGCCTAACTTAAATTATTTGAGGGTATGGGGTTGTATAGCCTATTATAAGGTTCCTGATCCTAAGAGAACAAAATTAGGGCCAAGAGCCTTAAAGAGTATTTTTGTGGGATATGCTAAAAATTCTAAACTATATAGACTATTAGATTTAGACTCAAATACAATAGTGGAGTCTAGAGATGTTGAGTTTTTAAAAACAATTTTTCTAAATGATTCAACATCTAAACCATATTCTATAATACCACAAAACACGACTATGGATCCTAATACTTCTACAAATGTTAATGAAAGGAAAATAGTTGAAACTCCTAGTGAAGCTAGGAGGAGTAAGAGAGCACGAAAAGAGAAGATTTTGGATCCAAATTATATTTATTCACAATCTTTAGTCTTTTTAGTTGAAGGTAGTAGGAGTGGTGTATTCAATAAAATACCTATCCTTTTACATTTGATAGAGGATCCTAAAACTTATAAAGAAGCATTAGCTTCAAGGGACTCAGTTTTTTGGAAAGAAGCAATTAATGATGAGATGGATTCTCTTGTGTCAAATGGTACATGGGTGTTTTGTGAATTACCTCCTGGTTGTAAACCTATAGGATGTAAGTGGATATTTAAAAGAAAACGTAACACTAATTGTTCATTACTAACCTTCAAAACAAGACTTGTAGCAAAAGATTTTAAACAAAAGGAAGGAATTGATTACTTTGACACGTATGCTCCTGTTGCAATAGTTACTTCTATAAGAGTGTTGTTTACTTTAGCACCCATATATGATTTATACATTCATCAAATGGATGTTAAAATAGCATTCTTAAATGGAGATCTGGACGAGGAAGGGTATGTGGAGCAACACGAAGGGTTTGTATTTCCTGAAAATGAAAAGAAATTTTGCAAATTACTTAAATCCTTGTATGGTTTAAAGCAAACTCCAAAACAATGGCATGAGAAATTTGACAAAGTAATTTTATCACATGGCTTTAAACACAATGAAGTAGATAAATGTATTTATTCTAAATTTACCAAAGACTATGGTGTAATAATATGTTTCTATGTGGATGATATATTAATCATGGGGACTAAGATGATTATATATGGTTGATACCATCTTAAAATGAAAGATATGGGAGAAGTTGATACCATCTTAGGAATCAAAATTAAGAAACATAGTGGGGTTATGCTCTATGTCAATCTCATTACATTGACAAGATTCTATCCAAATTTAATTATTTGGGAATAAAAGAAGCTAATACCCCATTTGATGTTTCTAATAAGTTAGTTGAAAATTCGGGAAGATCTATTAGTCAATTAGACTATGCTAGTGCAATTGGTAGTTTGATGTATGCTATGCATTGTACTAGACTTGATATTTGCAAGCTTTCTAGGTTTACTCATAATCCTAGTATTAACTATTGGAGAGCAATTGGATGAAAACTAGGTTACCTTAAAAAGCCAAAGTCTTTTGGATTATATTACAACAAGCTTCCTTCGATACTTGAAGGTTACTGTGATGCTAGTTGGATAACCAGTATAAATGATAATAAATCAATGTCTGGTTGGATTTTTAAAATAGGCGGAGGAGCTATCTTGTGGGTTTCTAAGAAATAGACGTGTATTACTCATTCGACTATGGAATCTGAATTTATTGCATTAGCAACAGCTGGTAAAGAGGCTGAATGGCTAAAAAATTTATTGCTAGATATAAAGTTGTGGCCACAACCGATGTCAGCCATCTCTTTGCACTGCGATAGTGAAGCAACTATGTCTAGGGCATTTAGCAAGATTTATAATGGTAAATCTAGACACATTGCTTTAAGACATGAAGATGTAAGACAATTAATTTCTGATGGAATTATAACAGTAGTCTATGTAAAATCTGGAAATAATCTTGCTGATCCTTTAACTAAAGGACTCTCAAGAGATATGATAAAAAGCACTACCAGTGCTATGGGTCTAAGACCATTCTCAAATTGTCAGCAATGATAGTAACCTAACATTTCTTATTGCTAAGTAATTCTAAAGGTTTAATAGGTAACAACAATTTATTATTTGACAGTTAGCAAGCACCGATAACTAGATGAGTACTTAAGAGAATGGGAGGTTGAATAATAATTATTATTCTTAATGAAGTATATATGTTCAGTAGAAGAACAAAGAAGTGTAATCAAAGACTTTAAAGTAGACTTCACCTATATGAGCTCAAGAGGTGGTGCCGCTTCTATCAAAAGTTTGAACTAAAGATTTCGTAAGAGTTCATGAATCAGGAAGTAGCACAAAACCATAATATGGTGCTAAAGCTCATGGTGAACGTTTTACGAGAAATAAGTAATATTTATGTGTATAGTTATTTCCGATCTTGTTATATAGGAATTGTGGTTTAAAATTTATAACTACCATCAATTTCAACAAGATTTTGAAGCAATTATACTAATTATAGGTTTAAATCGAAAGACACCTATTTATGCATAAATCTTAAAATGTTTTGATTTTGATTCATCACTAACTAAGTGGGGGATTGTTGGAAATAATTAGTGATGAGTCCCACATTGAAAGTGTGTGAAGAATGGAAATGGTTTATAATCAAGTGCACACATATTCAAATAAATTTGGATGGTGGGAAATTTTGGAGGGAAATTTCAAAATTGCACATACATTTGTCATGTTGACTATTGAATTAGAATATAAATTTAATGGTCAAAAGATTGGCACTTGGGTACTTAGGTCTTAAGAATGGAAATAAATTTTAATTAATTTCATTTTAATATTTCTTCTTAAATAAACGGTTTTTCTTTTAGGGGTTGTGTCTAATGATACAACTCTTATATGACCGTTAAGTATCCATTAGTTTTAAAAGGTGCCTATTTATGAAGAAATATATTTTCAAAAAACACGACATTTCTTTTGGGGTATCTAAATGTTATAAATAGGGATGTCCAGATATCAAAAAACTCACTTTTACTTCTAGTTTACTATTATTCTACTTCTTTCGAAACGATATTCTCTAAAACCATTCTTGGGAGAATTTCTGTATACTGTTGTGTGGAAATTCTGGTTGACTTTGTTATTCCTGAAGGGAATTGCCGCAAACCCGATAGTAGTATAGTGTGGGCAAATTTCCTTAAAGAAAGTGAATTTTCACGCCAAAACCATTTTCTATAGTTGTAGTTATTACAATTTCCTAACAACACGGTCGTCAGAAAAATCATTTGGGCCAGTTTTGTTCAAAAATTTAGGATATCATTTAATTTCTTTCGAATATGATTCATTTTCAAAGAAAAGTCAAAGAAGATTACATAGTTGATTTAAATATTGACAACACATTGGGGGAGGCAAAGTGAAAAATTTTAATTTAAAAATTAAGGCTTCGTTTATAAGTTTTAGAAAACTTTAAGGAGCCTATATAGATTTTACAAAATTGTAGGGAAGGGAGGGGGTGGTTGCCCCTATCCACCCTTATCTAAATCCATCCTTAATGGTTGACAATAATAAAAGGAAAAATGATGCAAATAGTCCCTCACATATTGCATTTACATCTTTTTAGTTCTTCACTTTTAAAATGATGAAAATTCATCTTTCAGATAAACAAAATGTGTCATTTCAGTTCCTATATCCATTTTGATGACTTTTTAGTTAGAAAAAAGGTCATGTGCTACCATGCGATAATGATTTTAGGGGTAAAATAGGTAAAATAGACATCACACCTATTCTCACCAAAATACACCACATCTAGTAAAACTAATAATTAAGAAAAAGCTATTGTTGTTTTGAAAAATCTAGAGGACTTTTAAAATAGGAAAGTCCTAACTTCCAAAGAAGAAATTTAATCAAAAATAATATTTAAAAAATGAAAAATGAGGATAAAAGTTGCAATGAAAACAAAGTTGATGAAATGTTAATATATATATATATATATATATATAAAGAAGAACACATAGAGAACAAAAAAAAGAGCACATATCTTAGGACATGTGTTTAGACTTCAGATTTGCCGTCATTCTGATATGGAAAATTCAGAAATTTAATTTTCAGTTGAAAATAGGATATAAGCCCTTGAAATTATCATTACGTGGTGGCACATGACATTTTCTAGCCAAAAAGCACTTGAAATGAGTGTAAGGAACAAAATGTGCATTTTGAATATGTGAAGAATGAATTTACTTCATTTTGAAAGTAATGGATGAAAAAGGTACAATTATAATATGTGATAGACCATTTATGCGATTTTCCCTTAATAAAACTTGGCTTGGAGAATTGGCCCATGTTGTGTGAAGTCCAGAGGCCAATTCTTACACATTGAGTTTCTCATGCACCATTGAAAAGTGATTGTTGGAGTTAGAATTTAGAGGCACTTGATGGTGTGATTTGGGGCATTTTGAGATTCAATTGGTTATGATTAAATTGTGCGCGGAAATTTGAAGAAATGTATGAGTAACTTTGGATGAAGTATAAAGAACAAGAAAATAAAGGATGAATTTATTTGGAAATTTTTTTTTGGACATTCTTAAAATATGTTTTCTCATTACTTCTTATTTTCTTACTACTGTTTAATCCCACATACATCATATTATGGTTAATTGCATTGAACGTCTATGATAGGATGATTAGACTTCCTTAATGGGGTGATTTGCACTTTGCCACCTAGTACTATTTCCCAAGCACTTCTTTACCGCTACTCGGCAATGAAAGTAAAGTTTGACCGTTATATAATGCCTTAATTTCAAATGTTGCCCTCATTTTAACGCTAACTTGCAATTTCCCATGAAATATAACCTTATTTGCAGTTTGTCTTCTAAAGAATTTTAAGGCAGCTTACGCTACTGTTATTTCAATTACGTTTTGTTTTTTCTGTCTCTTATTTCTCTATATATATATATGCCATACCCTCTATTCACTTCAAAACCATTACATAAGTATTGATAATTGCCTAATTTGAGCCTCTAACTTTTATTTTTAGATTTATGTATTTTCATTTTTAAGTTATATATGCTTTGTCATCCAAGTAACAAACTAACTACAACATACAGTAAACTTAACATCAGAACTTTTATTAACTATTGATAGTGAAAAAAGAAAAACAAAATAACCTTTGACACATAAAAGAATATTAGAGACAACTAAAAAACTAAATGTTAAAGTATAACTGTATACATGTCTCTTGCATTTCAAAGCATATTTAATTGGGCAATAAATTATTTAGACATGTATAAAACTTAGAGTTTGTGATTAAAAAATTATTGACAATAAAATAGTGGCTTTTTTTAGTAGTGGGTAATAATGATAAAAATAAGGGAAAAACTAAAAGTGGGAGGGATATGAAATAAAGGGAGAAAAAAGAACACTGTGAATAGGTAAAATATCAAAGATAATCTTATCCTTCAACATAAATTAGGAGGTAAATTGAGTATAAAATTCTTTTGGGGGGCAAAGTGCAACTAGAGTTGTAGTTTGTAGGGAAAAACTACAATTGCCAGCTTAAGGGCGATTAAGTGTTTTTACTAGACCTTTAACTCTGGTTGTTAATCTGGGAGGCAAAGTGCTTAAAAAAAATATTAAGGGGCAGAATTCAAATCGCCTCAAATGTTAAGGGCTGTTTAATTCTATGAACCCTACATAATATCAAAAAAAAGGGCTAGGATAAATCGAAAGAAATTTTTCCGAAATAATCTCCAATTGAAATGCACATATTATTGTTTGAATGAGTATATTTATCATTTAAGGTTTTACACTACCCAATTCTTTACATAAATATGTTTTGAATGGAATTCCATAAACAAAGATGACCTTGGAAGTCATTGCCGTTTTGCATTCCATCAAGGAGTGGCATTGATTTGATTAACTAGTGCACTACAGTTATTAGTGGCATTCATCAAGAGGGGTTTTAAGCGTTAGGATTTTGTTGAAATAAAATTAGATTAAATGCAAAGGAAGCCATAAATGTGCATATGTGCATCTGAATAGTAAATTAAATGTAAATAGGAATACTTATTATTGGACATCCCTTTGAAAAACTAGAAAAATCTGATGATATATATATATATATATATATGAAATAAAGAGACAATTGAACTTTTATCTTAGTAAACATACGCAAAATCTAGGTTTTTTCTTTCCCAATTCTGCATATTGTGCCACTACATGGTAAGGACAAGTATATAAAATGCCATATATCAAGTAATTAATAATACTAGAAGTAGAAGTTGTTGACAAATACATATGCTATCCTTTTCTTTTAGGCGTTTCTTTAATTTTCGTCAACACATTAACATAGATTTCTTGTAGTGGTCTATCGCACCCCATTTTTTTATGAAAAATAAGATTATGAGTTTATAAAATGAATTCTTGATTAATTTTGAATGAAAATGAGTTATTGATTTGTAGAGAATAACTAAAGGAAAATGGCCTAAAATGAGACTTAAAAAGTGCGACGATTTTGGCCTAAAATAATAGTTTAAAAAGGGTTTTTAATAAAAAATAGGAGTCACCACTTGGTATTGAATTAAGGTGTACCAAATCTTCTAAAATGAATTTTAAATAAAAAAAAGTAGAAAAACCCCTTTTTAAAAGACTCCAAATCTTCGAAAATCAACAGAAAAAGGCTCGGGAGTCACAGTTGAAGAAAGGGAAGGCAAGGATAAAATCCAAGGCACCCTTTCAACCTAACCAAGGCAAGTTGCGTGATTTAGTAGAAAAATTTTCTTAATTTAACCTAAAACATTTATCACACTTGGATGTTACTATATGAATGCACACCTAGACTTAATGGATATTAGGGGGGTTAATATGTCTCTTCGAATTTTAATTGGTGTAAATCGCATTAATTGCGACGCCCAAAAGTGATTCTTTGAAGAGGTTACGAATATGCAACAATGAGACTTGAAAAAATAGAAAAATTATAATATACAAATATACGTGACCTAAAAGAGAGGGATACAACATAACGGGTACAGGGGCTAAGATTCGTGACTTAATTTTTCTTTTTATAGAGTGAATACGAGCGTGCTAAGGTTAAGAAGTCATACTCATCCATATCCCATATTTAAAGGGTAATCCCTAACCTAATCAAGCAAAATGCACTAACCTACTTCTAATTTTTCTTAAATGGAATGCAAGTCTAAATGTCATGTTTCACATATAGGAATAAAGGATATACATATAGAGGAAATATCATGCAAAATGGTAAGGATCCTAAAGGTAGAAAATATGCATGAAATGTAATGATTTGTCACACAAACATGATCTAGCGCGTGGACGGTTCCTAAGGGTCTAGCATTGGACTAGCGAGAAATCGAAAAAATAGGGCCACAACTAACGTTGGACTAGTGTGGTGACATCATGTATTTATTCTAACTTAAATAAATCATATAAAGTATAATAAAAGCAAGCAAACACCTAAATCACATATAGCACATAGTACGTAAGCATGATATCTAGATGCAAAAACTCTAAGAAAGCGAGTAAACACGTAAGCACACAAGCATGCAAGCACATAAGCAAATAAAAGCAAATAGAGACCTAACTATTACATTCGGGGCCCTAACTACAATCTAAGGGGGAAAGAATAAAATAGTAACCTAACTATTAATACCTATCTATTACATATTCAAACTAAATACACGTCTTGAGCACCGAACTATTACAATTTGGCATTTAAATACCCCTCAAATAATTTACCAAAATCAAGTAAATGAATAATACTAAAAGTAAATAAAACAAGAAAATTAAAACATGCAATAAACACGTAGGGCCAAGTAAAAATCAAAATAAGGGGTAGAGTGTACCTCCCTTAAATTGATGACTTAATGAAATGAAATTTCTCTTATTTACCCTCCAAAACAACAAAATGGTCAAGGCACCAATTTATTTGATAAACACTAAACAAATTACTTAAAATCAACTCAAAGTTCCTAAGAAATACAAATTAAATGCCATTTAAACTAAGCAAGTAGTTAAACAATTCAACTTATCAAACAAAAATGCAAATCAATGATGCAAGAGCCATCACCTTAATTCACTAAATCATGAAGCATCCAAAACCTAGATTTAACGAGTTCATTTGAGATTTTATTGATAAAACTTGAGTTAACACATGAAGATTTGCAAACATACTAAAGAAGATCATTGCTATTATTTTGACCATTTTGTTGAACAAAATCAAATCATTTTAGTGAAATTGATAAATGAATCTAAACTCATAAACCGAAGGCACAAAACTTCATGAAATCACTTTCCATCAATACAACTTCAACTTGAATCGAATCAAACCCCAATGACTTGAATTGGTAGAATCTGAAGATATGACAAAACGTAAGAGAAAGAACAAGGGAACTTCAAAATCTCAGGTTCCTTCCAAATTTTTGGTTAAAACTTTTGCAAGGAGAATTATTTCAACATTGCAAACTTACTCCAAACTTACCAAATATTGAACTCAAAGTAAGAGGAAAAGAAAGAGGCCATGCAAATACATAACAAATACTATAACTAGAATGATTGAATTATAAGCATAAACTTCAATAACAGCAACCGAAACTTCCAAAAATGCAAAATTTCTATTGCCGCAAGAGACTAGCCATATTGCATCCTGATGCTACATCGCGAACAATAGACTTGCGCATGATATCCCCACCACGGCAAGCAAACTTATGAAATGCAAGACAATCACATGATGGGAGGCCCCGAAAATTACAAAGAACAGCCTGCTTTGATACTATACATGAATCTGATAAGATCGCAGTCTCCAATCATGTGGAAGGTATTGGATGATTTCACTCTCAACCCTCATTAAAACAGAACCATTCCATTAACAGCAAAACAAACACGTGAAAGATGACGACTACTATAACCCAATAAAGAATGAATCTGTTAACATTGTTGCAACAAAGCCAAGAGCTTCAACCCTATTGCAGCAACTCTCGGCCCCGTCTAAGAGTCCTAATATACTCAACCAACATAAAGAATCTAATAGCAAAGGTAAGCTAAGCTGTCGAATTCAAAAGAAATCCTCCACATCAGTCACGACTATGGGTATAAGTACTATAAAACAATGAACCACAAAAGAAAACTCATCCAATCTTGCAGCAAAAAATGAAGATTAATAGAAGTTTATCATGAATAAAGGACACAGTTGGATTACCTCTATCCTAGCAAGTGTTTTTGAACATGAAATAATCCCAATAGAACGTGAAAAATGGTGAGAAATTCCTCTGACTTGCAACCCAAAAAACTGTAAGGACTGACGAGCTCCTGTTCTTGAGTCCCGATTTGGATGTCTTCTTAACATTATTTTGAAAATGTCTCTGAATGAAACTTAAACCTCTACTTCTGTAGGTATCCCAGATCTCTTAAAACATCCAAGAAGAAGCTGATTCAGTGGAGAAAATACCTCCCAAAATGATGAAGAATCATCCTGAACCCTAAAAACAATTCTGCAAAAAAAAAAATCTCTCTTCCTTCTCTTCCCTCTGTTCTCTCTTTTGTCTTTCTTTTCCTTTCGTTTTTATGCTATTTTCCCTTCTGATCCTTTAGATTTTCCACAGGTTCTCCCTCTTCTGGTTTCTTCTTTTTCCTTCCCCTTTTTCTCCCTTTTTCCCTTTCTTTCTCTTTTTCTTCTTGCCCGAAGCTCTCCCTGGTTTTTCCTCTCTCTCTGCAGTCTCTCTCTTTCTCCTTTTCTTGCTCTCCCCATAGTCTCTCTTTCCCTTTCTTTCTCTCCCTTTCTTTTCTTCCTTGTTTTTCCTCAACCGCCACATTTTCCCATTTTTTCTCTTTTGCTCCAGATATTTTCCAAGCTCTACACCTGTCTTGCCACCTAGCCTCTTGCATGTGTTGTGCAAAAAGACAAAGACACATGTCTAATGCTCCCTAATACACTTAGCTACCATGCATGCCTTCCACCTATTTTTATTTTTTTTTCTTTTATTTTTCAAGCCAAAATTTAGAGTAACAAAATGTTAAATCCCTTTTTGAGGTTTGCCTTGCAAATTTTCATTTTATTTTGAAGAAATTGAATTTGAAAAGATTAAAACGAATTTTTGTGAGAATTTTCTTTTTTCGGAAATTTAACGCAAAAAACGTTTGTTTTGTTGATTATTATTATTTTTTAAAAAGAAGATGAACCTAATTCAAAAAATAACTAACTATCATTTTGCGAACTTTGATTAACTAAAAATAAAATAAAATTAACATTAAAATAGAATTAAAATTTTGGTGTCTACAGCTTGCTCCTCTTTGTCTAAGTTTCGAAGAAATTCAAAACAAAGACGTAGACACCAAATACTTATCTGCAGTTATTCTGCCGCGAACTGAAACAAGCAAACATATAAAGGTCTTCAGTGGGAATAAAACCTAAACCAGCCGTAGCGATTGGTCAGTGAGATAAAATCCGAGCCTGCCATGAAATTGATTAGTGGGATAAAATCCGAACCTACCATAAAATTGGTCTGTGGGATAAAATTCGAATCTGCCATGAAAATTGGTCAGAAGAGATAAAACCCGAACCTGCCGAAAATTGGTCAGTGGGATAAAACCCGAACCTACCATAAAATTGGTCAGTGAGATAAAACTCGAATCTACCATGAAAATTAGTCAGTGGGATAAAACTCGAGCCTGCCAAAATTGGTTAGTGGGATAAAACCCTAGCCTGCCATAAAATTTGGTCGTGAAATAACTTTTGAAATTGCAATTTTTCAAAACTTGCCTCCAGTGTAGGTTTTTTTTCCGTGATTTACCTTCCCATTCGCAAGATCCTGACTTGCGATTCTTTATCGATTTCAACCGTGAATACCTACACAGGGGGGTTTGCCAATGTACAACATGCACTTGAATTTCTTATTTTATTTTAAAAATTGATGCAACTACTACTTGTGAAAAAAGCAGCGTTATCTAAGTTAAATTTTGGACGATCGATTCGAAAGTATATTACTTGATTCTTGGACAAAATCCTCAAATGTATTACAAAAATTTGCTCTAGTGTGGGTTTATTTTGTGAAATCTCACAAATAAAAAATTTACCCCAGTATGGACCCATTTGGTTGAAAAAATTTTATTCGGATAACTCTCCATTTATTTGAATAAAGTAAGAAACTGCGTTTCCTAAAATTTTAGAAAATAATTACATACTAACATATAATGTGAAGAAATTTAAACATGGTGTTTAAACTCATGCAGAAGATTTCATGATGATTCTCTCCAAACAATATCAAATTACAAAAGATTTCTTTCTCACTTTAACATCGGTGCTTAGGGGGGAATGATCACTTTTCTCATTAACTCATCCTTCAAGACCAAACAAGTGGGTATTATTCATGATTTTGAGCTGGTTTAGGGAAATGGTATGTCAGGATCTGTCTTCTTTTTGTGTTCAAATTATATCTAATCCATTCAACATCACATCTTAGTGAAAGCAAATAGTTTGTCATCCTTATTTCTTGAGAAAACTCAGTCAACATATAAGCTCTATAAGTTTGTAATATATTGGTAGAAGCGATAGCTAAACATATGGAAACAAGTTATGACCTTATGACCACGAGTGATTGGTAGACTTCTTAGGAGTATCATCCTTATTTCGAGTTGTCATGAAAGATAAATTAGCGATGAATTTTATGAGTTCGTAATGAGGCTTGAAGACGACAGTTAAAAAAAATAAGATTTTTAAGGATATTGCACTTAAAATCGCATTCCTTTCCAAAAAATTGCCCCAATTTTGGATTCAAAAATCTTGGACTTTATTTGACTTTTATCATCACCCATTAAGGGATTCAGTATTGAATCTCTTTGCATTTTTTCTCATTTTCTCTGCTCTTTTTCTTTTTTTTTCACATTTTCCTTTTTCTTTTCTTTTCTTTTGCTTTTTCAATATCGAAATATCAAAAATGATGGAATTGAGAATCCCCTAACTTTTGAGATTATAGATGCCCCCATCTCTTCCTTTTAATTTTAGCATTTTTTTTTGCTTTTTTTTTTTGAAAAATTCTCCAATCTCCTTCTCCAATGTGGGGTGCGATTATAAGTGATTTTGAAAAGAATCACCCATTTTAGCTTAAATGAGAATGCAAGGGATAAATAGTATTTAGATTGTAGAAACGATGGTCAAAGTATCATTCTTATGTCTCATGACAACCAAAGTAAAGAATAGCTCGTTGCGAATCCATTCCGTTTTGATTTTTGAAAATTTTTCCAATGTAGAGTAATGATCATTAAAGCTTTTATTTGAAATGAAATTATTCCTTTAAAGGCTCAAATGGGAGAACAAATGATAAAATCTGTATACATAAAGAAACGAGTGCTTGAAGTATCATTCCAAAGTTCTCAAAACAAACAAGAGTAATGTACATTTTTGCTTTCACTTAGATGTGAATTGAATTTGGTTAGACACAGTGAGCATTTTTTAAGCAAAGACTGCCCCAATTTGTAGTTTGTCAATAAATATGACTGATTTTTTGGGGGATTAATAGAAGTAGACAAAATATGGAGAATGAAAGGGAAAAAGGTATCTAATTGGTCTTTTCAGACAAATCCTCATATTTGAGTGATCTCTTTTGATTTTGAGTGCTCTTATTGAATAATCTGGATCGAAAATCTAGTGTATGCAAAGATTTTAGAAAATAAAACATACACTTGTGAATTTACAGCCTAAAGGTTGAAAAATCTCAACTTAGTCTTATTTTTAAAAATCTATCATGAAATCTCCCAATGAGCAAATAAAGAATGAAATGTACATGAATATATACAAAACAATAATTGTCTAGATAAAAAGTTTTATTGTTTTAAATGCTTGAAATGAATTTTTTTTTGAACAACTAAATCATGAAATCTGTTAAATGTTTTAAACTAGCGTTTTCAGATGAATTCTTCAAATTTACGTTGCAAGATCTGCCTAAGAATCAAGTAATACTTATAATTTTCAAGATTTATTAGACAAAAATCGTTATCAGATATAGAAAATATTTTCACCTTATTGAAACATCTTTTATAAATGCAGGGGAGAGGGAAAAAAGAAAAAATACCCAGAGTTAGTAAGCAAAATTATAAAATCGGTATGCATATCCTATGGGGGAGCCCTTTTATACCAAGGGTTGGTTTAGAATGAACATACAATCCTTTAGGGTAAGCATCATACAATACTTGATGAATCCGATCAACTTATTGATATTCGAGTGAAAAGCAATTTGAAAATTTTGGCCAATTAGAGTGACAAGAGACATTTGTCCTAACAAAATAAGGACAAAATCCGAATGGATTGATTACTTTGATTAACACATAAAGTGATGTGCGAAAGAGCCTACTCTTGAAAGGATTGCAATCTCTCGACTAGTTTATTCAGTGAACCTTAGATCGAAACCCTAATAGAGAATAAACGGGTCAAATGGATCAGATGAAATTGATGATTTATTCAAAAATTGACTGGATCGCCCTAAAAATGGGTAAATTGTTCAAATGAATTGAATGAAATTGATGATTTATTCAAAATTGACCAGATTGTCCTAAAAATGAGTAAACTGGTCAAATGAATTGAATGAAATTAATTATTTATTCAAAATTGATCGGATTGTCCTAAAAAATGGGTAAACTGGTCAAATGAATTGAATGAAATTGATGATTTATTCAAAATTGACCAGATTATCCTAAAAGTGAATTGATCAAATAGATTGTATGGAGTGGATGGTTTATCCAAAAAAATCGACTCAATCATCCTAGATGCGAATAAACTCGTAAAAATAGGATGGATGGAATTGATGATTTATTTAAAAATTGACTAGATTGCCCTAAAAGTGAGTAAACTAGTAAAATAGATTATTTGAAAATTGACTAAATTGTCAACCCATTTGTGATTTTCAAATTGTACGAATTTCATTACAATGCATTAGTCTATGAGTTTTCTAAAATCAAGATTTGGTCTTGATATATTTATCGTTTCAACATTGAGGAATTCTTTATGAATTTCTTCAATTTAATGTCCTTTACGCAAGAGATTTTTACCAATTCTGATAAAATGGTCAAAAGATGATTGTTAAATACTCATATTCTAATGTACAAAAGTTGCTCTATCATCATGGGAAAGATCAGATCCTACCTTATCTCGTGCACTACCCCTTTGGATGGTACAAAAAATATAGACGTGCAAATCTCTTTGGATTACATATTCAAGACACAAAATGGCTTATTCCTAATGTGGAATTCCCTATGCGGCATTCCCTTCTAAGGTCGATGTATGATGCCAGTTTATAAAAACGAGTAAATATGCTATAACGGGGATTAAACGTGACCTATAGGAACCCTTTTGTATGCCAGGGTAGGCTTAAAAATAAAATGCAATTATTAACCTACAAATGCAATACATCGGAATTTAAACGTGCAATAACATATCTAAAAGGGTAAACTCTCAAAGAATAGCATGTCAGAACTCTTATTTCTAAGACTTATGAATGCAATAGAACAAAGAAATGTTAGTTCAATTGATATATGACACATAACACATTGGAGCAAACAAAAATAATATAAAAAATAGAAGGCAAATAAAGAAAGAAGGGTGTAATCCCTCCTCTCGTGTCTAGTGTTCCTCTTTGGGTAAGGTTGACTCTATCTTAGATAATTTCTAATATGGATGTGACGTGTGTGGGGTATACATATAACATTTTACTCATCCACAATCAAGTTTTACATTTATAAACTTCTAAATACCCCATACATGATTTTTCTGTAAGTATACAGGTCATGAGCGAGTATAGAGTATTAAGGGTCGATCCCACAGAGAAAATTACAATTACCGGTGATTTTCAAATTCCTTTATTATTTAGACTATAAGCATGAAGTAAAAGTAATAAAATTAACACTAGAAAGGTCTTAGAAATATGGAATTCCTTACTACTCTTGCAAATGAGATTATCGGTTAAGTGAATGCTATTATCTTGGTTAGTTATGACGTAATTTCCTAATGTATGTGAAACCTACTCTCGTAATGAATCAACTATACTTATAGCTAAACCATACCTACTCTCGTAGTTATGAAATTAACTACAATCTCATTTCTTCTATAAAATTACATGAACAAGTCTCTAAAGCCACATAGGTGCACCACTCCTTTCGTGAGTATACTCCCTAGGTTTATCACTTCATTGAACTAATGTTAAATTTCAATTCTCATTGCAAACTTTACACCTTTAGATAATCACAATTAATGGCCGGTTAATCATGATTAGATAAGCAAAAGTGATAAATAACTTGTTCAAAATAATATCATCAAATAACCAAGTAAACATCACAAATAAGATATAGAAAATTCATCCATAACTTTAGGCATAAACTTTAACTAATCATGAAGAAAATGAAAGAAAGATTCATACTTGTATTATAACTAAACATAAGATACAATACAAGAAATAGAGAGATAGGAGAAATGTCACCCATGTCACTTGAGTTCCTTGCTCTCCATCTTCATCTTCAACTTCACCTAAATTTAGCTACAAATACAAGAAGGAAACACTACACTAACTACTCTATACTACCCTAACTAATGAACTAAGAAAAACTAGTGAAAACTATATTTTTGTGGAGTTTTTCTCTAGCCTTCCAAAGTTATTGAAAATGTCCTCCAAGGCTACTATTTATAGAGGAATTCAAGCTCATGGTGAGTTGTTAAAGTTGATGTAATTCCTTCTTGGACTCACCAAAAGATGCTTCTTGAATTCTCTATACTTGTTTGTTCAGTTCCAGCCAGATTTCTTGCAGATAAATTGGTTAAAAAGCTTGTGTGAATAGAGCACAAGTTGCAGAGCAAGTTGCAGAGCCGATATTGGGGATCCGAGGGAAAGATCCGGGGTCGGATCACTCAAAATAGACCTCGGATCTCATTTTTCTTCATTTTTATCTTCACTGTGTGACGCCCCCACTTCTTCCAAGGGCGAACCCAAGGGTATCCGCGGAACGCCTGCCCAACTCTCGCTAGGACTCGATACAATTCAATTCAAATTTAAGGATAACAACCGAATAATAAGAGTCGCGACGAAGAAAAGTAGTCGCTTCCATACAAAAATATTCAATCTTACATCACGAGTTTCAAAATACATCCACTTTCTCAAAATATATAACTTCCAAAATATGTCTAATCAAATACATTCAAAACCCTAATCAAAAGTGCCTCAAGTCGATTTCTCCATAACTTTTTTCCATTTCGGCTCCTGTTAAGGAAAATAAATCTAATGGGATGAACTAACGCTCAGTGAGACCAAGAAATCATGCAAACACTTAGGTCAGGTAGCAATAACAATTAAACGAGAAATAAAGCTGTAACATTCAAGCAATTCACAAATTTTCAATTTAACACATTCAATGAGGATACAGGAGCTCTCAGGAGCTAGGTACCACTTGCTTCACCAAAGCTCGATCAATTACCTCCCCGCGATGACATTCCGTCAACCGGGTCGGTATTAAATCCGTAGAACTTCACTTACTCTTCCCCGTTCACTGTTACAAACCCCAGTCCCGGGTCCGCTCTTCTTTTATTTAAGGCGGTACTACACGAGTAGGCCAATCTAGATCTCTTAATAGATCAATTTTAAGTTTATCTCATGGTTCACCGAGTTTCTCGACCAAGCCCTTGCTAGCTCGAGTCGCAAAGTCGACCAATTGAGATTTGGGCATCCCCCAATTTCCGTTATGAGTCGAGGAGATTCACTCCAATCGACCGATACCGTTATTGGCTGAAGAAATTCACTCCAATCGGCATTCAATCAATTCCATACAATTCAATTATAAGCAGTTCAGATATACAATTATTTAAAAGAGAACGAGTGCGATAAAGTACACACTCGACTCGACAATCATAAATCATTTAATCCATAAGAAGCAATCCATATAATTGGTAACTAGTCATGCACTTGACACTCACCAAATCACAATAAGAGAGTCAGTGCAAAAGATCTTTAATGGTCGGCTCCGAGAT
The DNA here is from genome assembly GCF_003713205.1 of Coffea eugenioides. Lineage (NCBI taxonomy): Eukaryota > Viridiplantae > Streptophyta > Magnoliopsida > Gentianales > Rubiaceae > Coffea > Coffea eugenioides. The sequence goes on along the minus strand of NC_040038.1, from coordinate 13,473,026 downwards.
TCTCTTCAAAACCCTCTTGAGCGCCTGAAGACATAACAATTATCCATCACCCAAAAATACTTACAAACTCCTTGCCAAACAAGGAAGAATGTACGTTCGTTTTCAAATTAAAACAATGTCTCGAAAAGTCTCAATATCTCGAAAATCGAGATTCAAAAGTGAGGGTTTATTAACACAAGAGAAACTGATTTCCTCTATGAAATCGAATTTAAAACGTTCAATCAATATCAAGAAAGAATAACGAGTTCTCAAAAACTCATTTCATAAGAAATCGGGAAATTTCAGTTTTGCACGACAATCTTTGGAAAATCGAATCTTGAGTTTGGCACGTCCAAAAATGGAAAAATTTATACCGTTAGAAACTAGTTTCAAAGTACTAAAAATTATTAGAAGACACTTTTCCAAAATTCTAAACGAGAGGCATTTATTTTGTAGCTCAAAATTGCTGATTTGAGTAAACAAGACAGTTTCAGTCATGTTTTTCGGCAATCTTTGAAAAATCGGCAAAATTCACAAAAAATGAACCAACCTTTGAAATTCATAGCACAATAAGAGTTCCAAACAAGGTTTTGAACACAATAAACAGAACTAAATTCAGAGTTTTTAGCATCGAGATACAGCAGCTTAAAGTCAGTTAATTTCTATTATGTGAACAGTAAATTTCCAGATTTGAAAAGCTAAATTTGGGTATCGCAATGGTCTTAGAATAACACCAAATTTGGTACAAATAAACTTTCATATGAGGACTACTTGTCTATCAAATTTCATTCAAAAACTTACGTGGGGAGGTAGTTAACAAAACTACCAAAGTTTAGAAAATTCTTAAAACAAATCTGTCCTCTTGCTTTTCTTTCCTTTTCCAAACATTTTGCACCATGAAATCAGTTCCAATTCGGTTCATTCTTGAAACTAAGGTCTTATAAACATCCAACAAGAAATTGGTAGTCATTTGACATCAAAATTATCCAACAAAACATCCCCAAAACAAGTTTGACCATTCGGCCAGCAAGAAAGGAAAAGTTGTCCAGTTTTCCAGCTTTGTCACAGTTTGGAAACTGAACTATAACTCACTCAATACAACTTGAAATTAAGAATGGTTGGTGGCTTTGAAAACTAGGTTCAAAACTCTACATTTCATCAGATGAAAACGTTCTCAAAATCAGTTCACAAGTGAGAGAAAATAGAGTCACAAGATGCAGCTTCTACCTTGCTCTCGGATAGACCATCACAACAGGATAGTCAACTTTGTTGAATCACTACGGTTCACTAAATTCGAACCAGTAAGTGAATTTTATACCGTTAGAAAGTTATGAATGTCTAGTTTCAAATGCTGCAAACGGCATTTGATTTTGACTTTTGTACAAAGAGATATGTTTGATCAAAGATCACTGCCAGTGAACCACTGCTATCCGTTTTTCCAGATTTTGTTCTTGCCAAAGCTCAAATTTTGTCCAACCAATTCAAATGATTTTTGGTAGAAACCTTCTACACACAATATACTACATATATACATCAGTTTCACAGTCATGTGAGTATCAAAAATTCGAAATATATGCAAGGCAATAACAGGACAGATTCGGCCAGCATCCATGTGCAATTTTCCTTCGATCTTTCCTTCATCTTCTATCCATAATCATCTCAAACAACACATAACTAACATCAAACAAACATTTAATCCTCAAGGCAGATACCTAGAGGTCTCCTCAAGTCCTCTATCTTAGAGTTTAAAACAAGAAATTAAACACCTCAAGACCGCTAGCCTAACCATGCTTAGGGTAGTAAACCCATGTAGTTAAGGCTTCAACTTTGAAGAAAATGGAAAGGTTCAAGGTTGATGAAGGCTACCTCTTATCTTGTGAAGAAACCAGAAATTTTTGACCGAAAATCTCCCAAGAAAACCGGCAAGAAGGTGTCCTCCTCCAAGCTAAAGTTGCTCTCCAAGTAGTGTGTGAGTTGTGTGAAGAATTTGGAGTGAAATAGTAGCAAGGATTGAAGCAAAAATGATGAAGCTTTCTTCCTCTTCCCTTGAGAGTGTATTGAGTTGTGAAGCTTCTCTTGGAAGCTTAAGAAATTTGTGGCCAAGAATCCTACAAAAGTCAACTAGGAATAGCGCGCGCGGGTACCGTACCACCATTTTCTCTTTTATTTGTTTCACTTCTGTACTAAACCTCCAATGTAATTCCTTTAACATTATAATTTTTCACTCTTAGTAGTCTAGTATAAGTTTCTTAAATTTCCACTTAGCCATTCCGACTCGATTTACGCGAACTTCCAATTCACGTGCGATAAAGCGAAATTTTGAACTCACTCACCTCGAATCCCTCAATTAACTTTTCTTAATCTACTATTGATCATTTTTAATTCTCCAAAATTATTGTACTCTTGGATCAAATATTATCTCGAAAAATGTATATTCACTATTCCTTATTAAACGAGCCTCCGAAAATTAAATTTGCTAACGGATGTTTTAAAAATATAAGCAAGACATGGTTCCATGTAAATGGATTTAAAATGGTTGAAATAAATTATTCGGAGAAAACAGGTGAACAAATTTTTAAATAAACCAGTAAAATAGGATAAAAAAAGAAAATTTTCGGGTTCTCACACACTGCACATTAGGATCCGAGGCCTAAAACATATGGATCCGAGCTCGGATCCTCTGGTCTCGAATCCACTTCTCCAGAAGATCATACGAGGGCTCGGTTTTTGGTCCACTTCAACTGATATTGTCTTGATGATATAGGCTGAATTAGTTCTTGTGTAAAACATAAAAGTTGTAACTTTTTGAGTTAGCTTTCCAATGTATCAAAAATCATCCAATTTAGAGCTCTGTGGGCCTAGAAATGACCAAAATACCATCGATTGGTCAGGGCTGCATTTCAGCTTTTGATAATAGAGTTGAACTTCTGTATTTCGAATTTTTGACAATGAAAACGACTGAATTGGACTTCGATATCTTCATACCAAAAGTAGATCTATCTCTTAGTTTCAAAATGGTTTAAGAATCACCTCAATCCAATGCTTGTACCTCAAGATATAGCCAAAATTTCATAAGGTGTCAAAGCCGTGAAACTTTCTTTCTTTTGTTCTTGATTGCATTTCCTCTCTTGCACTTCATATCTTCTTTAAACCACTTCAAATCATCATCAGTCATCCAATTATCTTCTCAATTCATTCCATTTGATGATTGAATCATTAAATCTATAAAAACATGAAATTTTTACCATAAAAATCCATAGAAATGCAATTTTTACCACTTAAACCACAAAATGCATATTTTCACTAGAAACTTAGTTAATTAGTTATAAAACTAAATAAAATACACCAAAACTAACTAATAAAGCACAGCAAAAACACGTAAATTATGCACTTATCAAACTCCCCCACACTTAAATTATTGCTTGTCCTCAAGCAATCAACACATCTCCAACAACAATGATTCAAGAGGTTAAACACTATATGCACTTTTTTTCGAATTCAATTCCTCATAACTTGGCAAATAATCATTATGCAATTGTTCAATTTACACTAAATACTCATAATATCAAGTAAAGAAAAAATAATTATACCCTAATTTTAACAAGTTATACTTAATCTCTCACCCTAACCTAATTTCTCAAGCAAGCAAATCACATAGTCAATTTATACCTTTCCTCCTCCTATAATTATCCTTTCCTCAAAAATTTTTACTAAGAGAGATTTACGGCCGGATATCTTACTTAAATAGTGAAAACGTCTTTTAACTCGAAAATCGACACTTTTAGGTGAAGAACTCCGGTTACTCAATATTTCACTGATTTAAATTGCTATGCATATTCTTAATTCAAGCACCATTTTACGCGAATGTCAACATTTGTAGATGCCAACCGCCGGTTACTTAGTACAAGAATCATTGGAGTAGAAAAAACTCTTATCCTTTTTTTTCTTTTCTCTTTTTTTTTCAAGTAAAAGACAATAGATAGACATTCCCTCGTAGCAAATATATAAGAATAATCAAAGGAAGAATATAACTTTTATTGACTAAATCAATCACTTACTTGCAAAATTAAGTAAAGAGGAGAAATCTCATCAACCTTGTAAAATTATAGGCATAATTATCCCTACTTTACATAATATACTTTCTAAAATGCAAAAATTCTAATTGCATAATAACCATTTCCAAGTCAAATGAGAACTAAATCTTCCAATATACATATAAAGCTTCAACAAGTGGAAGAATTAGAGCACTTAAAGTTGGAACAAATTGGCCCTTTTTAAATAAACTTGCAAAATTTTGAAAAATTTTTGAGCCATAGTGAAATATTGGAAAAGATTTTGAAAAAATTTTGACAGAGTTTCCCCTGTAACTGGATGAAACTCCCTGCCAACAAACCCAAATTCAAGAAAATTTTTCATATGGCAATTTTTTCAAGCACAATTTCAATATTTCTAAGACATTTAAAGCCACAAATTATCATTACATGGCATAAAATATTCTAAGACATTTAAAGTCACAAATTATCATCACATGGCATAAAATAGCAAGTCAATTATTTTCCTCCCCCACACTTAAATTTCACATTGTCCTCAATGTGAGAAAGGAGAAATAACGAAAGTAAGAGAAAGTAGTACTCCCTTGCGCTATCCAAATCCATGGCAATGTGATGAATTTTCAACTTTACTTGAGAAAGAATGGAGAGTTCAATTAATGCACCCTGAAAAAAATAAAAATAAAACAACTTCTTAAGAATAAAAGCCTGCAACCATCAAGAAGAAAAGTGGAGTTGAAGGAGGGCAAGAGGGAAGAATGAGGAAAAGTGATCTGAGCCCTCGTTTTTGAAGTATTTCTAAAAGAATCCGAGGTCGGATCGTGATGACTGAGCTCGAATCAAGAAGCTCAAATTTTTTCTCTGATTGCAGAAGTAGATTTGAGGCCTCAGATTTGTACGGATCCGAGCTCGGATCCATTGAATCTGCAGTTATTATAGAATTTTCTTTAATTTTTAATTTGACCCCAATTCGAAACACACTCTCCAATTCGTGCTCTACAATGAAATTTTCAACAATTCAACACTTCACGCATATGGAAAGTGACTTAAACACGAATCTCAACACCTCAAAATAAATAAAAAAACATGTAGAATGCAAATTGAGGGTTGATGTTCTTGGATCAAATAGTCCCGTTGACACTTCCAATGCACATGGTGGTGCTCAAATGGTCAAAAGAGTGCAAATAGGTCATGAACACATTTAAACACTTGAATTCACTTCAACTTCATGCAAATGACTAACTTAACCTCATAACATGAAATTAAACATTGTAAACTCAAAAATAAAGGTTAAACTTCCCTTTTTTACATCGGTCTCCACTCCTTATAAACTTCTTTGCTCTTGAAATAATTCGCATGATTCCTTGTCATTGCTACCTACAAAACACACAAAAATATTAATCAAATAACTAAAACCTACTAAAAAAACTAGAAATCATTGGGTTGCCTCTCAACAAGTGCTTCTTTATAGTCATTAGCTTGACTATATCACCTCATTTTTTTTAAGGAGGCTTGGTTAACGAATAATCCACCATTAGAAATCATGGTGGATCATTATAAGGTGGCTTTATAGCAAAAGCCACATGTTCTAATGATAAGAGAGATGGAAGTGGCTTACCAATCTCAAGTGAATCGTAGATACTACCTTGAATGCGCGTTACTTGAGTACTCATCAAAGGAACGTCCGCGTGGCTTTCTTGGGGGAATAATACCTTTAAAACCTATACTCTCAACACATTTCTCAAGAGGGGTGAAAAATGAGTCGTTAAGGCTCACATCTTGAGGTTCAATGTTAGCTCCAAACGTACTATCATGTGAAATAGATATTTTCTCATTGAAATACAATTGAGATTCATCATTTTCATCAAAATGCAATCCATTTTCACTTGCAACATGCTCACCATTCATGCTAGGGTCAACTTGCATATCATTAGAAGAAATAACTTCACACAACTCATGCAATTGGTCTTGTATTCTACCAAAGTGAGAAGCTAATTCATCTAACCTTTCCTCAACCGTATCAAAACGGCCGGAGGTCATATTTGCTAGCTTTTCTATGGCTAAATCAAATTGATTAAAAGAACTCTCAACACATTCCTCAAGAGGGATGAAAAATGAGCCGCTAAGGCTCACCTCTTGAGATTCAATGTTAGCTCCAAAGGTATTATCATGTGAAATGGATATTTTCTCATTGAAACACAATTGAGATTCATCATTTTCATCAATATGCAATCCATTTTCAGTTGCAACATGCTCACCATTCATGCTAGGGTCAACTTGCACATCATTAGAAGAAATAACTTTACACAACTCATGCAATTGGTCTTGTATTCTACCAAAGTGAAAAACTAATTCATCTAACCTTTCCTCAACCCTATCAAAACGGTCGGAGGTTGCATTTGCTAGCTTTTCTATGACTAAATCAAATTGATTAGAAGAATTTTCTACAGCTAGCTCCCAAGATGCATTAGAATCGTTAGCTAATGGTTCACTTTCTAATTCCCAAGGTAGAGGTGCATTAGCTAACCTTTCTATTGCCAAATTCCAAGATGGTTTAGATTCAAATTGAACACATTCGGATTGGTAATCATAAAAATATGGAGAATCACCATAAGTACTTTGATTATCCCAATCATAAGCTGATACGAACGGCACCAACCGTGTGATGCAACCCGTACAGAAAGGCTTGGATCTAGAAGGTAGAGACTCACGTTGAAGACGACGAACGCAGCGGATCACCTAAACCAGTTGATCACGTGGTCAACGAACCTCGGTATTTGTAGAAGACGCCACAATCTAGCGTGGTCCTAGATTGATAAGTCAATTGAATACCTAAGATACAAATCTAAGATATTCAAGGTGCTTCAATAAAGCTTTGAGAGAACTCTCAACGTAATTTTATTAATCGTCCAAAAACTGAGTGTAAACAACGACTTAAGGCTATTTGTAGCCGTAACTAAAAAACCTAACAATGCTTGTAAAAAGTTGAAGGAAAGGCGGCCCACCCTTGGGCTTCCCTTTGGACCGCCACTAGCCCAAAAGCTCCGAGGGCGTAGGGTCAAGTAAAAATCAAAATAAGGGATAGAGTGTACCTCCCTTGAATTGATGACTTAATGAAATGAAATTTTACTTATTTACCCTCCAAAACAACAAAATGGTCAAGGCACCGATTTATTTGATAAATACAAAACAAATTACTTAAAATCAACTCAAAGTTCCTAAGAATTACAAATTAAATGTCATTTAAACTAAGCAAGTAGTTAAACAATTCAACTTATCAAACAAAAATGCAAATCAATGATGCAAGAGCCATCACCTTAATTCACTAAATCATGAAGCATCCAAAACCTAAATTTAACGAGTGCATTTGACATTTTATTGATAAAACTTAAGTTAACACATGAAGATTTGCAAACATACTAAAGCAGATCATTGCTATTATTTTGACCATTTTGTTGAACAAAATCAAATCATTTTAGTGAAATTGATAAATGAATCTAAACTCATAAATCGAAGGCACAAAACTTCATGAAATCACTTTCCATCAATACAACTTCAACTTGAATCGAATCAAACCCCAACGACTTGAATTGATAGAATCTGAAGATATGACAAAACGTAAGAGAAAGAACAAGGGAACTTCAAAATCTCAGATTCCTTCCAAATTTCTGGTTAAAACTTTTGCAAGGAGAATTATTTCAACATTGCAAACTTACTCCAAACTTACCAAATATTGAACTCAAAGTAAGAGGAAAACAAAGAGGCCATGCAGATACCTAACAAATACTATAACTAGAATGATTGAATCATAAGCATATACTTCAGTAACAGCAACCGAAACTTCCAAAAATGCAAAATTGCTCTTGCCGCAACAGACTAGCCATACTGCATCCTGATGCTACATCACGAACAATAGACTTGTGCATGATATCCCCACCACAGCAAGCAAACTTATGAAATGCAAGACAGTCGCATGATGGGAGGCCCCGAAAATTACAAAGAATAGCCTGCTTTGATACTAAACATGAATCTAATAAGATCGCAGTCTCCAATCATGTGAAAGGTATTAGATGATTTCACTCTCAGCCCTCATTAAAATAGAACCATTCCATCAACAGCAAAACAAACACATGAAAGATGACGGCTACTATAACCCAATAAAGAATGAATCTGTTAACATTGCTACAACAAAGCCAAGAGGTTCAACCCTGTTGCAGCAACTCTCGGCCCCTTCGAAGAGTCCTAATATACTCAACCAATATAAAGAATCTAATAGCAAAGGTAAGCTAAGCTGTCGAATTCATAAGAAATCCTCCACATCAGTTACGACTATGGGTATACGCACTATAAAACAATGAACCACAAAAGAAAACCCCTCCAATCTTGCAGCAATAAATGAAGATTAATAGAAGTTTATCATGAATAAAGGACACAGTTGGATTACTCTATCCCAGCAAGTGTTTTTGAACGTGAAATAATCCCAAGAGAACGTGAAAAATGGTGAGAAATTCCTCTGACTTGCAACCCAGAAAACTGTAAGGACTGGCGAGCTCTTGTTCTTGAGTCCCGCTTTGGATGTCTTCCTAACGTTATTTTGAAAATGTTTCTGAATGAAACTTAAACCTCTACTTCCGTAGATATCCCAGATCTCTTAAAACATCCAGGAAGAAGCTGATTCAGTGGAGAAAAATACCTCCCAAAATGATGAAGAATCAGCCTGAACCCTAAAAACAATTCTGCAAAAAAAATCTCTCTTCCCTCTGTTCTCCCTTTTGTCTTTCTTTTCCTTTCATTTTTTTTGCTGTTTTCCCTTCTGATCCTTTTGATTTTCCACAGGTTCTCTCTCTTCTAGTTTCTTCTTTTTCCTTCCTTTTTTTCTCCATTTTTCCCTTTCTTTCTCTTTTTCTTCTTGCCCGAATCTCTCCCTGGTTTTTCCTATCTCTCTCTGTAGTCTCTCTCTTTCTCCTTTTCTTGCTCTCTCCACAGTCTCTCTCTCCCTTTCTTTTCTTCCTTGTTCTTCCTCAGCCGCCACCTTTTTCCATTTTTCCTCTTTTGCTCCTGATTTTTCCCAAGCTCTACACCTGTCTTGCCACCAAACCTCTTGCATGTATTGTGCAAAAAAATAAAGACACGAGTCTAATGCTCCCTAATACACTCAGCTACCATGCATGCCTTCCACCTATTTTTATTTTTTTCTTTTATTTTTCAAGGCAAAAGTTTAGAGTAAACAAAATGTTAAATCCCTTTTTTGAGGTTTGCCTTGCAAATTTTCATTTTATTTTGAAGAAATTGAATTTGAAAAGATTAAAACGAATTTTTGTGAGAATTTTCTTTTTCAGAAATTTAACGCAAAAAACGTTTGTTTTGTTGATTTTTTTTTTAAAAGAAGATGAACCTAATTCAAAAAATAACGAACTACCATTTTGCGAACTTTGATTAACTAAAAATAAAATAAAATAAACATTAAAGTAGAATTGAAATTTTGGTGTCTACATGGTCAAATAAGAAAGTTCTTTCCTGATGGTGAAGAATCGCTTAATTTGTTTCTATGAAAGTCTCGCTCCAATATTTCACAAAACAAAAATAGTATACCAAATTTTCTTTACAAGCAAGAAATTAAAGAATATTGATTTAAAGAGTTTTTTTTTTAAGTTTTGAGCTATAAGAAACAATTATGGTACTTTTTCTATCAAGTATATTTTGTTCCTTCAAGGCTATACATGTTGTACGGTTCAAACAACCAAAGTCACCAGACCAGGGACCTCATGCACAGACTCAAAGTCACCCAATTTTGGATGTAGTCCATACATCTCTAGCTGATGCAACCAGAAGGAATAGAGCGAATTCGGTACAAGTAATGAAGATTGCAAACTTCATCTTGCTTTTTAATGTTACCATCATGTTGGTTAACTGGCCGCTTGGAAAAGAACGAGTGCTAGTCATGCATATAACAATTAAACTTATTTTACAATCAAGTTTTATATTTATAAAATCTAAATATCCCACACGTGATTTTTTTCAAGTATACGGGTCGAGATTGAATATAGGGTATTAAGGGTCAAACCCACAAAGAAGAATATCAATTACCGATAGTTTTGAAACTCCTTTATTATTTAAACTATCACAAGTGCAAGAAATAAATCTACACTATGAACATGAAATAAAAGTAATAAAAATAATATAGAAAACTCCTAGAGTTATTGAATTCCTCGCTACTCTTACAAGCGAAATTATCAGTTAATTGAATGTGATTATCTTCTCTAGTTATGGCGTAATTTCCTAATGTATGTGAAACCTACTCTCGTAGTGAATCAACTATATTTGTAACTAAGTCATACCTATTCTAGTGATTATAAAATTAACTACAATTTTATTTCTTCTATGAAATTATATAAAATAAATCACCAAAACTACATAGGTGCACCTCTACTCTCGTGAGTGTACTCTCTAGATTTATGACTTCTTAAACTAGTGTTAAATTTCAATTCTCATTGCAAACTTAATACTTTAAAATTATTACAATTAATGACTAATTAATCATGATTAGAAAAACAAAAGTGATAAATAACTTGTTCAAAATAATATCATCAAATAATCAAGTAGACATCACAAACAAAATATAGAAGGTTTATCCATAACTCTAGGTTTAAACTTTAGTAAAACATGAAGTAAATCATTAAACTTGTATTATAGTTAAATATGAAATCAAATACAAAAGAAAAAGTGATAAGAAAGAAATCAGCCTTGTTACATGAATTTCAAACTCTCCATCTTTGCTCCTCAAATCTTCATCCAAATCTAACTACAAATACAAGAAAGATAAACTACACTCACTATACTATACTAATGAATTAAACTAATGAACTAAAAAAACCAGTGAAGACTACATTTTGGCAGTAAGTTGTGAAACAAACTCTTCAAAGGCCCTATTTATAGAAAAATTCAAGCCACAAATGAGTTTTTTCTAGTTGACAAATTTGGCTCTTGAAACCCCCAAAAGTTGTTTCTACAAGTCTCTATACTTGCTTGCTCATATCCATCCAGAATTCTTGGAGAAAAATGGGTCAAAAAACTTGTGTGAATAGAGCCCAAGTTGCAAAACAAGTAGCAGCCTTAATTGAAGAAAACGCGTCCTTAGAAAACACAGACTGAGGTCGTTTATTTACCTCAAGTTTTTCTCTTTTGCAAGTTTTCTCAATTCTGGTCAGTTTTCAACTTTACTCTATTTTTGTAACAAATTCAATTGAGATTTTCTCAATGATAGAGACTAAACTAACTCTTGTTTTAAGCATAAAAGTTGTAGTTCTGTGAGTTAACTTTCCAATGCCTCAAGAATCATCCAATTTGAAGCTCTGTAGACATATAAATGACCAAAAATAGCCTTGATTAGTCAAAACTCTATTTCAAATTTGGACAACAAAAATGGCCAATTGTATTCAACTTTTTGACAAAGAAAATTCATGAACTAGATTTTTATGTCTCATATAAAATGCATAGCTATGTGTTAGTTTCAAAATGACTTAAGAATCACCTCAATCTGATGCTTGTAACTCAAGATATAGCCAGAATACCAACATGTGTCAAAGCTATCAAACTTTTCCTCTTTTATTCTTGATTACATTTCCTCTTTGCACTTCATAATATTTTTATATCACTTTAAAATCATCAACAATTATCCACTGATCTTCTCAACTCACTCCAATTGATGATTGAATCATTAAATCTATAAAAATATGAAAGTTTCATCACTTTGATCCATAGAAATGCAATTTTTGACACTTAAACCACAAAAAATGCAAACTTCACTAAAAAACTAGTTAAATAGCTATAAAAATAATTAAAACACACCAAAACTAGATACTAAAACATATTTAAATCATACAAAATATGCATTTATCAAATTCTCCCGCACTTGAATCATTGTTTATCTTCAAGCAGTAAGAAATACAAACCAACAATAATCCAAAATTTTGAAATTAAACATATGTGCACAATTCAATTTCATTTCCTCAAGACGAAGTAAATAACCATTATGCAATCGCTCAAATAAAATCAGGTACTCAAAATATCAAGTAAAGGATAGTCAATTATGTCATAATTGTAACTTCAATTCAATTCCTTATCCTTTCCCAATTTTACAAGCAAATAATGCCTAAGGTCAATAAAAATGCTTCCTAAACCCATGATAATCTCTTTTCTCAAGTTCAAAGAGGGATTTTATTCATATGACGTAACTAAATGTTTACTTAAATTGTGAAAGAGTCTTTTGATACGACAATAGATATTTTTAGATGAAAATCGCGGATTACTCGATACTTTACATTTTAAAGTTGTTTTGCATACTCTTAATTCAAGTACCGTTTTATGCAAAAATTGATATTTGTAGATTAAAACTCATGATTATTAAGTACAAGAACCATTGGAGTAGAACAAATCTTATTCTCCTTTTTTCTGTTTTCTCTACTTTTTTTCTTTTTTTTCTTTTTTTGGAAATAATAATAATCATTTCCTCAAAAGCATAATCATGAGAAAAATATTACAATTATCGATCAATCTATCACTCAACAATGTAAAATCAAGTAAAGAGAAGAAATTTTATCAAACATGCAAAATCTAGGTATAATTTTCTCCACTTTACTTGATATACTTTTCTAAATAGCTAAACATCCTAATCGCATAATAGCTATTTCCAAGTCTAATGAGAAGTGAAAGTTTTCAAGTCACATATATTTATCCCAAAAGTAGAAGAAATTTGAATTACTAATGGTGTGAAACTTGTTACCCTTGGATAAAATTGTCAAAATTTTGAAACATTTTGAGGCAATTTTATAATTTTGGACAAGATATTAGAAAAATTTTGATAGAGTTTTCCCTTGTAACTAGACAAAACTCTCTACCAACAAACCCAATTTTGAAAAATTTCTAAACACAATAACATTTGCAAATACAAGTCCAATATTTGTAACCAACAAGCTAATCACATACAATGCATATAATCTCAATTCTCCCCCCATACTTGATATATACATTGTCCTCAATGTGTAAAAAATAAAACCAAGATAAAAAGAGGAATACTCCCTTATTAATGTGATTGAAGTGCGCAAATATGAAAATTCACCATTCATCATGAAGTTTTTTTTTTTTACACAAACAAACTTCATTTTATTGAAAAAAAGAAAATGGAAGAGTACATAGAGCTATGGGAACCAACTATCTCAAAAAACCGCAAAAGGAGGGCTAGTCCCTTGAATACTGCCATCGCAGAGATGAAAAATCTCTACTATCTAAACCTATGGAGGCCTGCACTAACGCTAGGAGATGATGAAGTAAAGTGCAAAATAGCTCCAATGGGAGTCGCAAACTTGCTAGCTTATCGGCCGAAAAATTTGCCTTTCTAACCACATGTGATACAGCTGCTGACAAGGAGCAGAGTAGCGCGCGTATGCGCTGCAGCGTATTGCATAGGGGCCACTGTGATGTCGTTCCCGCAATAAGTAGGTGGGCCAGGCTCTTAGAATCCACCTCCACCAACAGGGATCCCTAACTATGTCCTTACACAGCTGAAGACCATACATCAAGGATGAGCTTTCTGCCCTCAAGACATCCATCTCCCCGAATTCCTTGTAATAGGCAAAAATTAAACGGCCTTCCGAGTCGTGGAGTAAACCACCCCCAAAAGCCCGATTGTGGTAGACACTAGCGTCTGTGTTCAACTTGATGTGATGCACTGGAGGATGCTTCCAAGGCACTGCGCGCGCGTGTCCTCTCCTTACCAACCCGCTGCCTAGCTGAGCCCAAGGGTCTGCCGTGTCGCCCCTGAAATGGCGTGCAGAGAATCTTTTTGCCATCCCCAGCTGTTCCACAAACTCGTTCACCAAAGATATAACCTTACGAACCCTCAAATTGCGCCTTATTCCTGGACTTCCATAGGAACCACAAAATTGCTACCGATACAACAGTCCTGATGTGGTCTCGTGTCACTAACGAAGTCGAGTTAAGCCACGACATAACCATCGCAGACACTGAAGTGGGATGGGAATCAATTCGGCCAAATCGCTGTCGAAAGGAGCTCCATACCTCCAAGGCTATCGAGCTTGTCACAAAGAGGTGAACCAAAGATTCCTCCTGCGAAAGACAACACGAGCACCTGGATGCCAGAGATACTCCACATCGTTTCAAGTTCACATCCAGAGGGATCAGATTCCGTACCACCTTCCAGGCAAAGAAAGATAGCTTCAGTGGCACCAAGTTATTCCATATGCAAACATCCACCGGGGAGATGTGACGTTTTTGACGAGTATGCTCCTAAGCAGACTTGACTGAGAAATCCCCAGAGGGCGAGCCCAACCAAACCATGGAGTCGGGTTGATCTGGAAAAAGCTGAACTTCCTGAATCTAGCTGACCAGATGACCAGGCACCCACTGACGCAGCTTCTCCACATTACAACCCCTGTTATCAAAGAACTCCGCGAGCAACATGTGCGGCGGATCAGCAATGGAAATCAAGTCGGCCAGAGGAGTTTCAAAGAGCCAGTGGTCATACCACAAATCCACAAAACCTTTGCCCACGCACCATCTAATGTTGCCCTCTGCCACTCCTCTAATGCCCTCCAAGCGCCTCCATGAGAGAGAAGGTCTGGCTACTCGAACTTGAAGCGGGTGTTTGCCCCTAACATACTTGGCGTGCATGAACTCAGCCCACAACGAGTCATTTTTCCGCAATCGCCACCAAAGCTTGCAGGCAAAGGCTGAGCACATGTCTTTAAAGGAGCGTAGGCCCAGACCACCTTCAGCTACCGGGTAACATACTTTTCCCAAGACATCCAGTGAATGCCCTTTGAATCAGCATTTTTATCCCACAAAAAGGCATTACATATTCGTCCCAACTTGAGCAAGACTGCCTGGGGAGGTCCAGCACCTGCAGCAAGTACATAGGCATTGAGGTAAGAACATGCCGTAATAGCACCAATTTACTGCCTGACGAAAGCAGCCGCAAACTCCAATAGAAAAGACGATCTCGCATTCTTGCCACAATTGGATCGAATAAATTGCACGTAGTTCTATCCTTGAATATAGGGGCCCCCAAATACGTGAATGGAAGATGCTGCTGCTGGAAATGTAACTTCGAGACCACCATTACCCCATAATTGTCAGAAGCCTGAGTAGACATAATGAAGGAGCTTTTAAGAGGATTAACTTTTTGACCTGAAAAAACTTGGTAGGACTCAAAGAACAACGTCAAAACATCCAAGCCACCCTCAGAACAGCGAGTGAAGATTAAGGTGTCATCCGCGAATGCCAAGTAAGGAGTACGTGGCCCAGGGGAGACATAGAACCAACTCTCATCTTGACCGAACAAATGATGCAGCCCCCAACCCAAAAATTTTGCCACCAGTAAAAACAAAGCTGGAGAGAGTGGGTCACCCTGGCGGACCCTCTTGAAGAATTAAAAAACCTTGCTGGAGAACCATTGATTAGCACCGAGAACCAATTGTTCGACACATTTCGAAAGATTAGATCCATCACCCTCTCCTGAAATCCAAATTGTCGGAGCATAAAAATAAGAAAAGGCCATTCTACCATGTCATACGCCTTCTCCATGTCCAGCTTTAACATCAGGTTCGGGCATCGCAACTTCCTATCGATCTCCATTGCCATTTCTTGTGCCACAAGAATGTTGTCAACTATACTCCTATCTGGGACAAAACTTGATTGCCAAGGCGAGATCAGTTTAGAGAGCAGATGGTTGAGCCGGTTCGTCAGAATTTTGGAGATAATTTTGAAGCTTTGGTTACACAAACTAATGGGCCTAAACTCCTGCCATGTAGTCGCCCCCGACACCTTTGGGATCAACACTAACAGTGCACTGGAAAACTCCCTAGGTTGAGGAGCTCCCTTGAAGAATTCATGCACCGCTTCCAGTAGCTCGTTTTGAATTATTGGCCAGCACTCTTGGTAGAAACCCGCTCCAAATCCGTCCCGACCTGGAGTACTATCCTTTGACATCGAGAAAATCACTTCTTCCACTTCCTGCAGTGATGGCACCTGTTGGAACCTCACGTTATCTTCGTTGGTCAGCGAGGGGAGCGAAAAATCCAAGATTGGAGTGGCCCGGCCCTCCGTTCCGACGCGAACAACTTTGCGAAGAAGCGTGCTGTCGAAGCTTTGATCTCCTCCTCATCCTCTAGCCAATGACCCTCATCATCCTTAATCCTCGATATAAAATTGGCGCTCCACCGCTGTTTAACAAAGGAATGAAAGAATTTGGTATTGGCGTCCCCCTGCTGTATCCATTTAATAGTCGATTTTTGCTTCCAATAATCACACTCTACACACAATGCTTGGCATGTTTTGCTCGTGCCTCCCCTAGCTTTACCCTGGATAAGTCATCGTAAACCATATCAAACTCCGCCTGTCTTTGCCGTAGGTTTTCTTCCGTATCCTTTACCGCCTGAAAGATGTCTCCAAACGACTGCATGTTCTACTCCTGAAGCTTATTTTTGACATGCATGAGTCGGTGGAAGAAGCCGAGCATGCCCCCTGTGTGGACAGGTAACCGCCAGGCGTCTTGAACCACTCCCTTGAAGCCCGAGTGTTTGGTCCAGACATTAAGAAAATAGAAAAATGAGCTCCGCACCTTATTCGAACCGCACTTGATCAACAATGGAGCATGATCAGATCTACCCCGCAACAGATGGGATACCTTTGTCATGTCAAACATATCCGTCCAAGCTTTATTAGTTAGAGCCCTATCCAAACATTGCCATACCACTCCATTAGTCCAGGTGAACGGCGAGCTATCAAAGCCAACATCTGAGAGCCCGCAAGCAAAAGTGACTTCATTAAATTCAGCCATATTGTGTTCGTTTGACGGGGCCCCATCAGACCGTTCACTAGAGTTAGACACCAAATTAAAGTCTCCCGCCACTAGCCATGGACCTGAAAACCTCTCTTGGACTTCCTCCATTGCTTGCCAAAGATCTCGTCAACCCACTCTTGTACATTTGGCATAAATTGCTGACACATGGAGAGAGAAACCTACCTATGAGATCTCCATATGAACCAGTTGGTCACCAACCTCGTGAAAAACCAACGGCATATCATCATTCCAAAAGATCCAGATTTTGCCTTCAAGGAAAGACTGGGTATTAGAGTAATTCAACTTCCGTCCAAGCAAAGACAGCACATCAATATTTGCCATAGGCTCCAAAAAACCAATAAACGAACATGATTTTGGATACACAGTTTGTGAAGATAGCGCTGAGAATCTACCCGGGCAGCGCCCCTTATGTTCCAAATAGGGCTGCAAACGAATCGAGCCGCTCGCGAGCGGCTCGAGTCAAGCTCGAGTCGAGCTCGAGCCGGCTCGAGTCCAACTCGAGCTCGAGGTCGAGCTCAAAATATTAAGCTCGTTAGCTCGCGAGCCGGCTCGCGAGCTTGGGTATATATATATATATTTTTTTTTTTATTTTTATTTAATAATAAAATTACGTATATTATATATATATTTTTTTTTATTTTTTATTTTTTGTTTTCATAGTAAAATTACGTATATATCCTTAATATTTTATTATTTATTAAGAAAAAAATATTATTTTATTTATTTTTTTAAAAATAAAATAATTATTTTTTATTTTTTTTCGAGCTCGAGCTCGGCTCGACTTGATTCGAGTCGAGCTCGAGCTCGAAATTTGCCGGCTCGTCGAGCTCGAGCTCGAGCTCGAGCTTGGTAAAAATTAGTCGAGGCTCGGCTCGATTAGCTCAAAGCTCGACTCGACTCGGCTCGTTTGTAGCCCTAGTTCCAAACAAGGAAGTTTATGGGACTAATCATGGGAGACTAGGGATAGTTTAGCTTGAGATAAATACTGTTGTAACCTCTTATTATAGTTTACCAGGCATCCGAATTTTTTGGAGAGATTATTGAGTAGCTCCACGTCCTTTGAGTCTATCACCGCACCTCGTGGCAACAGAGGGTCCAGCAAAGTAGTCTTCCGCAAGGCGAAGGCTATCTGAAATTGTTGCAGCGCCTTCACGAGGTTAGACCCGCTTGCCCCTCGGTCCCATGACCTACTCCGACGTGCCGGCTTAGCGCTTGTAGGCGACGAAAGGGACAAGTAGCCAGCTGAAACGCAACCTCTATTCAGTCGCGTCAATATAGGGAGGTCATCCAGAGCGCCAAGGACGTCGAAGGAATTAGACACCTGGACTGGTTCCGAGACCGTAGTGCCGGCCGGCACTGTTGACGCCACCACTGTCTTTTCAGAATTAATATCAAGCTGTCGCGAAACTGCTGCTGGAGAACCATCTCCCCCATGTCCAGAGACGATGCATAATGCTTTATAGAAACCTGTAACTGGGGTGACCCTGAAGCGTGCAACATGTCGTCGTCATTGCCCCCCTTTCCGCTGTGTGGTGTCGCCTGCTTGTCCTCATGAGGAACTGGACGCGTTATCGAAGCTGGAGCTGGCACTGACGCAAGACCCTGAGCCTCGCACAACTGACCGCCTTCTATACCGATCTGTGGTTGCGGACTAGGGGCCTCCAAGTGGCCATGTTGCCCATCCCCCACAAAGTCGTGCCCGTTATCACGCTGGGATTTGGGGCGATAGACCTGAACAAGACGAACATGCCTCCCTTTCGGACGAGATTGCCTAAGGGACGGGTTCTTCATACAGCAGTCTGCCTCTAGGTGCCCTATCCTGTCACAATATCCACAAAATTCCAGCCAATCTTCATTCTCAAGGCTCTGCCAGTGCCCCTCCTCATCATCCCCTATCCAAATCCTCTTCACAGGAGGTATATCCACATCCATCTCAATCAGCAGGCGTGCCATCGACGGCCATTTAAGGGCGAGGGTCGCGGAGTCAACCTGCAGCGGTCTTCCAAGCAAAGAACCAATCTTGAGCAAATATTTCTTCTCAAACAGCGGCAATGGTAACCCTGGTAGGGAAACCCACACTGGCGCAATCGAGGATTCCTGGTTTATCATGAAGTCCATCATCCATTTGGAGATCATCATTGATGAGGATTGGACGAACCATGTGCGCCTGAAGAAAATCCTGGCAAAATCTTCGTCCATGGAAGGTCAAATAAGAACATGCTTTGAGTCTAGCAAGCCCACCTCACAAGAGCCTTTTAACCCTGTGGCTGTAAAGAATTTCCTGATGTCCTCCATTGGTGGCCTAGAATAGGTGAACCTGCCAAACAGCACGTTGCCGTAGGGTGCAGCCAGAGTCGCGAGGTCGTGTTTCGAAAGCAGGAAGGCTGGTTCGCCACGATGCTTGCCCAGGGACCCCAGGGCAGGTGCCGAAGAGCCTCTAGTCACTACATCAGCGAAGGACTTGCCCCAAGGCCGGGAAAGGTTTGCAGGAGAAGGGTCGGGCAGCAGAGATGCCGCCATGGCCGGCGGCAGCAGCGGGAAGCCTAGCCGTTGCCTGAAACCCCAAAGCTCTCTCAAACCCTAACGAAAAAAAATCCACTGGTTTACCTTTCATCCACTCAGAACAGTTTTGCATACTCCAATACACAAGCACCCTCTATTTGTCCAGACTCTAGTTTATAATCCATTTGCCACAATTCTACAAAAAGGAAACTTCAAAAGTTCCATTTGTAACCATTAGAAATAGAAACTTAAAAAGTGAAAATTAGAAACAAATTACTATGGTTCAAGAAATGCAAAAGTAATAGCAAAGGCCTTAATAAACATAAAATAGTGATCCGTAACTTTTACGCCTTTATCTTGACGATGTACCCATAGAAAATACACAAGAAACTACTCAAGGTACAATGAAATATTTCACTTCATAAACTTTTTATGCATTTAACATTACCGCCCCAATTACCTAAAATATGAAGTATAAGCATGTATCCTTTTTTAGATAATTATAACATCACCATATTATAACAAATTTAGGAGCCAAAACAAACCAAGAAATATGCATCATGCACCTATTTCATTTAAACTCCTAAATTTCTCAAAAATTACAAAATTCTTCATATATTCAAAATTCATCATCCAATCATACTCTATATGAAGATTAAGCAATAAACTTTCATTTAAATGCATCATTTTTTAATTAGGTAAACTAGCCATTCTCTAAAGTTTACAAATTCAAATTGTCTAAAATGTGTCCATATAATGAATGTATGCATATAAGCATCATAAACAAGTCACATTTTAATAATTTGAATCATCCAATTATGTCTAACAACATTTCAAGATAAATTATCACATTGATCATAAAATAGGAATATGTATAAATTGAAACATTGCATAAATCATCATTTTCTCACATTTGATCATCTAAACATACTTAAAAATGTTAAATAAGTATAATAGGACTCCTAAATATAAATAAACATCATCAATTTTTCATTTGAAAATTCTTAAGAAAATTCAAGAAATGAGAAACTTCAATCTACTAAGAAATATTTAAGAACTTGTCTCAAATTGGTAGAGTGATGTTTGGTGATGCAAATGATGCAAAAAATCCTATGAAAATCACCCCAATTGACATCCAATTGATAAAATTATAAACTATGAACCCTAACCTTCAATCTCTTGAAAATCGATTTTTGAAGTGTTTTTTTTTTAAATTTTAATCGGTTAGAATTGCTCTATGAAAGTCAAAAGATGTTTGGTTAATGATTTCTTACAACAAAATGGTATATAAGACAAGATTTTGTGAAGTGCGTGTTTGTGTGGGTGAAAAATATGAATTTGGATGAAGAAAATGAAGAAAGAAAATAAGGTTGTGTTTTGCGTCTCGAATCAGAATTTCGAATATATGAGCTAAATACGTGAGTTGGAGCTCATGTATTCAGCCTATGTATTCTGTTTAAAATTACGGAACACAATACAAGAGCTATAAAAACATGAGTTAGAGCTTGCATTTTCTGTGTCAAAATTACAGAATACAAAACATGACCTGGTGAAAACGTGGGCTAAGGCCATGTTTTCTGAGCCTGTGTTTTCTATGCTGCAATTTTTTTGCACAAATTTTTAACTTTTTCAAAATTATACCTTTTACCCCAATTGTTTTAAATACACTCTAGATCATTCTTTTGTCAAATAATCAATATGTGCACATGTAAAATGATCAAAACATCCATTCTAATCTTCTTTAACAAATCAAAAACAATAATTACTCAAATCGAAGGGCTAAGTTCTTTAATCGAACTTTGCTCTT
Organism: Coffea eugenioides; assembly: GCF_003713205.1. NCBI lineage: Eukaryota > Viridiplantae > Streptophyta > Magnoliopsida > Gentianales > Rubiaceae > Coffea > Coffea eugenioides. The sequence continues at coordinate 13,451,809 of NC_040038.1, read as the reverse complement.
TTCACCTCATTTGATCACTTTTGTTTCTATTTTCCAAACCTATAAAACAAACATAACAAAATAACATCAATACATAATCTACACCCTAAAATCATACTAAATTAACATAAAATACGAAAATATTGGGTTGCCTCCCAACAAGCATTTAACTATTTCACCTCATTTTTCAAGGAGGCTTTGTTAAGGAGAAAGATGAATTCAATGAAGAAGATGAATTTGATATTCCAAAACGAAGTAAAACATTTGAAACTTGTGATGACTTCGACGAATTCGAGAAAAATGGCAAGTATTATGCCATTTGTAATCACTGCAGGAAAAACTTTTATGAGATAAATCAAAGCAAACTACTAGCATACTAAGGCACTGGAAGACATGTCCAAAGAGGAAAATAAATATTAGATTGGCTGCACAACAATCACAATTGATTGTCCAACTAGTTGATAAGGTGTTTCCAACTACTCCAATTTTGCATACAAGCAAGTTTGATATGGAGAAAATGAGAGAAACAGCTGCACATTAGGTTATGATGCACGAGCATCCTTTCACCGTATTGGAGGAAGCAGGTTTCAATATCATGCAAAGATGTAAGATGCCCGAATGGTAGAAAATCACTAGAGGAGTAGCTAAAAATGACTGTATGCAAGTATATGAGCGTGAGAAGAAGAATCTAAAGAACAAGTTGAGCAAAGTGAAAAAGTAAGCATCACAACCAATCTTTAGAAATCTAAAAACCAAAAGATTGAGTATTTGGTAATAACCAATCATTGGATTGACTCAGATTTGAAACTGCAAAAAAGAGTGCTCAATTTCATGAACATACCACCTCATAAAGGGATCGAGATTGCAGCTTCACTCTTCAAGTGTATGAACGAGCGGGGTATCGAGCATAAGATTCACATGATTTTGGTTGACAATGCATCAGTGAATGATATGGCAATTAGACTTTTGAGGGATGATTTCAGCAGATCAAAGATGCTATTATGTGGAGGCAAACTATTCCATGTCCAATGATGTGCACACATCTTGAACCTTTGGTTCAAGATGGCCTTTCTAAGATCGTGGTCATTATCAATCACATTAGGGAAAGCGTGGAGTTTGTTAATCGCTCAGAGAGTAGATTATTGTTATTTGTCAAGATTACACATGTCGCGCCCCACTTTTTTTGGAAAAAATAAAATAATTGTTTTTTTTGTTGAATTTTATTGATTTGGGAAAAATGAATTTTGTTGATAAAAACAAAAATGGGTCTAAATGGGACTTTTGAAAATGCGACGATTTGACCCAAGAAAAATAGTTCAAAAAGGGTTTTTATATGAAAAATGGAGTCGCCACTTGGTATAGAGTTAGGGTGTACCAAGTCACCCAAAAAGTGAATTTTTAAAGGAAAAAAAAATAAAAAAAACCCTTTTGAACGACTCCTAGTCCACGCAAACAAAGAAAAAAAGTTCGGGAGTCACATTTGACGAAGGGGAAGGCAAGGATAAAAATCCAAGGCACCCCTTCGACCTAGCCAAGGCTAGTTGCGTGATTTAACCCTTATTTTCCTAATTTTTCCTACCCAAAGTATGTATTTGCAATTTGGACAAAGACTAATGAATGAGAAATGCAATCCTAAATTCTATGATGTCTCTCGTGAGGTTTTTGGTCCCAAACCACATGAATTGTGGCGGCCAATAAAGGGAAACCTCATAGAGGTCGATTGATGCAAATGGTGACTCAAGTGCAAGTGTGCAAGTGTATGAAAAGATTCATGTATGAAATGGTGTAAAAAACAAAGTGTTTGTGTGCAAATGTGTAAAGAAAGTGCATGTGTGAATTTGTATGAAAATCAAAGTGTTTGTGTGTGCAAATGAATGAAGATAGAATAGTATATATATAAGTGAAACTTGAATTTCATTTGTGAAAGTAAAGCAAATAAATGATAAAGATGTAGTGAAAAATATGGATTGAGAAATGTAAGAAAAATGTGATTAAAAGAGTATGGAAGTGATAAAAATGAAAGTATGACCCTAGGGGAATGCAACAAGTCGGGTACGGGGGTTGACTTCTAATTTTTCGACTTCGATCTTCCCTTTTGATTAGAAGGAAAAACTAGCGTGCTAAGGCTATTTTGAAGCCACACTCGCTCGTTTCCCTTACCCAAGGGGGTCCTTCAGGCAAATGTACCCTAACTAGCATGAGATGCAAGACCTAAAGTGAGGGGAAAGGGGGTTGGGGCCTGCAAAAAATGATAAGACTAAAAAGAATGCATGACATGTAATGAACATGCAAATATGTACTAACGAGGGGAAATCCCTAAGGGTCTAGCGTTGGACTAGCCCATTCTATGAATTCCGACTAGCGTTGGACTAGTGGAAACGTGCATTCATCCATCACATTCATTCAGGCTATGGAAAGCGAGTAGACATGCCAAACACTTATAAACACATAGCACATAACATTTAGCATGCTCGACTAGATGCAAGGGCCTAACAAAGCAAATTAACACGTAGCAACTAAGCATGCAAGACACATAAGACAATTAAAGCCCTAACTATTACATTTGCTAGCTAGGCACATGTCTTCAACAGGTCTTCATCGAATGCTCCTCCAAGCCCTATCTATTACAAGCCAAGAGGTATACACATACCCCATAAAGAATTACTTAAATAAAAAGCAAAAGTAAATGAAGTAAATGAAAGGAATTAAAGAAAAACAAAGGAAGCAAGTAGACATGCAAGTTTCACTTAGCACGTTGGATCACATAGGAGAGACACAAAAAGGGATAAAAGAAATTATACCGCCCCCCTTTGAATGGTGTCCAAATGAAAAAGAAATGGCTTCAAAACAATAAAAAGGTCAAGGTACCTCAAATAGTAAAGTATAACAAAGTCATCAAATCTCTCCTAATTGCAATTTAAATGAAATCAAATAATACATAGTTTTCAATAAAGGGATCCACCAAAGACTCAAATGCAAGCATTAATCAACCATTCAAAGTCAATTGAAACATTTTAGAAATTTTGAAAGTCCAAAAGCAAGAAAAAGGCCAAAGCCAATTTATTTCAGAAAAATTTAAGAAGATAGGCGAACACAAGCTCATTTGGACACGAAGTTCTTAAACTCTTGCATTAAGTACCACCTATACAAAACATGGTAACCAATGAAGACAAACAAGCAAAATGAATTGAAACATTAATGCGGCCAAAAGCTTCATTGTGAACGCTAATCAAACATTCAAGCCAAATCAAGCACTTTAAGGAACTTCAAAGGGTCCAGGGGCAAAGAAAGGTCCATGAGTGGATTCACTTGCATTTTAGGATCCCAAAAGCAGCCATTAATCAAACAAACAAAGCCCATTGAAACGTTTAAAAGCTTCAAAGGTCCCAAAAGATAATAATAAAAAAAAAGTCAAATAACGACTCAACTTGCATCCACCTTAGGACCTAATTGCAAGAAAATGGAATGTAATTGGGTCATAATGCACTACTGCAAAAGTCACAGGGACCCAATTGATTGATATTCCAACTATTTGGGCCATAGTGAGTCAAAGGGGACTTGAGGGGTTGGAATGCAATTTCTGAAAGATTGTTTCATGCAATCTTCATGCAAATGACGTGAAAGACAACATGAGAAACAACATTCTGCAGCAGTAATTTCGGCTGAAAGCTTTCGCAGCAAATGCAAACTTCCCTTAACAATTTCAACCGAACCAAAAACTGGAATCAAAGCAACAAGATAACAAAGCTTTCTTCCCACTTTTTATCTTAGAATCTTGATGTTTATACTCCAGAAAATTCAACCGAAGGTAAAGGACAAAGTTCTGCAATTTCTTTCGGCAAGCTCTGCTGCATTTTTTTCAAAGCTTGCTGCAAATCTTCTTCTTGCAAGGATATCAACCTCAACACTAATTTTGATAAAAAATCTTTCAAACCAAACCTTCAAAGCTAATCTAAGCATTATAACACACGATCTGGAAATTCAAACAAACCCAAATACAAAAGAAAAACTGATGCAAAGACACAAAAAAAACAAAAAAAATTCATGCATTCGACAGATTCCAGCCACTGCATTTCTTTTCATCATGCAAACCAGATTTTTAATTCAAATACAAAGCTTTGATTAGATATTTCTCAAACCAGCATCTTAACTCTAACTAAACAACAAGCTGCTTAACCCAACTCCAAACAAACAAGAACAATGAAGGAGCTAATGCATTACAGAAAATCTGGACAGACATTCATGTAGAATGCTTTGGCAATCTGAAATCCACTTTCCAGCTCAAATATTTTAGATGTTTAAACACTCAAACTCAACACCCAACCTTCCATTGATTCCCTCCAACACAAGATCAAACATGAAACTGAAGGGCAAAACTTAACCAGCAACCAAAGGAAAGGAAATGCGGCAGGGAAAAGACCGAAAAAAATGCAGCAGCTTTTGCTTGCTGTGTTTTTGAAAGGAGGAACTTTTAAATAACTTGGTAACTTCAGCAATTCATACCATGAGTTTCCAACAAACTTTCAGTTTCAAAATACATCAGAAATGATCTACATTCACACTAAACTCGGACCCAAACAAATCAGGAAAACAAGTCGCAAATTTTTGCATTTTCTAATTACAACATTGCCGCAGCTATGTGTCAACAATTTTGGCCAAATCTGCCCACAATTCAAATGGTTTACTACTGAATGTCATACAAGACTTAAAACAACATTTTTCATGCATTTCCAAGCATTATTTGCTAATGAAAAATTCCAGAAACAACTGCAAATTCTGGTTTCACTCCCTTGGCAAGTCACGTAAATTTTCCAGCATTTACTCAGTCATAAACAAAATTTTCCTTCGGTTAAAACCTTGTATTTGGCACTTAAATCTCACATGCACAACTACTGAACTAATTAACTAGCATTTCCAGTCCAGATTCGGCTCAATTGTTACCAAAAGTTCATCAATCAACCAGCAAGTTGTTCGGCCACTCTCGGATGAGCTTGCAGGCTAGCCGATTCTGTTTCATCTCCTCTTTTCTAGCTTAATCCGAACTAACTAACTTCATGCAAGACTTAATCACCTAGTTCTTAGTTAATTAACAACATTTAAAAGCTCAGATTACTCCAAAGAAACAAGATTAAAGCTGCATTTCTGTTTCAGCTCCTCGGCAAAACTATTTTCATCAAAAATCAGATTTTCCTTTTCTTTGATTTCCTCATCCGGACACTCCAACCTCACATGCAAGTCCATATACAGCTTAATCAACCTATAATCTATTGGTTTCAGTCCAGAGATTACCTCTACTGGAAGCTTACTCACGCGGCAGAAGCTGAAGTTGTCTTACTCTCCTCACGGCTAAATCACGCACGCGATGGATGATTGGCTGCCGTCTTGGTTGCCGGTGATTGCAGGTGTGGTGGTGTTGCGGTTGGAGATGGATTGCAGCTGGTTGAAGTGAAAGTGGAGAGTGCAGCAGCAACTCACGCACTGTCTCTTCCCTCAAGCTCACGGACAGAACCGAAGACTCGCAGCTCGCACGCTTCCTTTCTTTTCTTTTCTCTCGGTTGCAGGTTGCAGCTCTCTCTCCCTCGCTGGTTTCCTCACTTTTCTTTCCTCTCGACTTGCAGAGTACAGAATGCCACTCCCTCTCTCGCACTTCGTCGATGATAACAAGGCAAAGGAAATGTTGTTGTGAGTTGAGGTGAGTTAGTGGAGAAAAGGAATGCACTTCGGCAGAAATGGAATTGTGATGATTTTTCTTTTTTTTTCTTTTCTCTTTTCTCAACTTAATAATTTAACAAAAATAATAGTAAAACTAAATAATAATAAAAACAACAATTTTAATTACAAACACATCAAAATAAACAAACTAAAAATAACAAAATTACCATTTTCGATCTTTTCTTTCATTTTTCATCATTTTTCATCATTTTTTCTTCTTTTCTTTTTTTTCAAAATAAATTGACAAAAATAAACCAAAATGCCAAAAAATTAAATTTGAACGTATTTTTGTGAACAATTTTCTTTTTTTCTCTTTTTCCATGATTTTTCTACGTTAAAACTTAAAAATTAAAATAGAAACTAGAAACTAAATAAACAAAAGCAACCACGACAAAATAAGAATAAAAAATAAAAGAAATTACACCAAAAATTTGGTGTCTACAACACAATAGCTCCAAATTCCAGGGAAGAAGCTGATATATGATTGTCGGACAAGGTGGAATTCCACCTTTAGAATACTAAGCTGTGCTCTCAAATTCAAAGACCTTTTTCCTCGCTTTTAGGATAGAGAGCCACAATATGATTTTTGTCCCTCTTCCGAGGATTGGGATAAAGTAGAAAAGTTGTGCTCTATCTTGGAGAAATTTTGGACAGGCACACATGTCATTTTTAGGAGTGAATATCCCATAAGCAATCATTTTCTCTAAGAGGTTGTACATATTAAGAGCATTTTAGATTCTTGAGTCCATGATAAAGATGATTTTATCCGGACCATGGTGCGAAGAATGAAAGCCAAGTTTGACAAACATTAGGGTGAGTGCAATGTGTTAATGGCTATTGCTACCATTTTAGATCGGAGGCAAAAAATGCGAGTTGTGGAGTTCGCTTTCTCTCAGATTTATTCACCTTATAAGGTAGAAGAAAATATTTCCAAGGTGAAGAGAGTCACATTTGAGCTCTATTAAGAGTACGTGGCAGCAAGTGGAGTTGAAAAAAGAAATGAAGTCCAAACCTGTGGTTCAGAAGGGAAGGAAAACAAATTCTGCATCTTCTTCTAGATGGGCCAAAGTTTGACGAGTACTGTGAAGAAATAGAGACAATCGAGCCGCAAAAATCTGAATTGATGGATTATTTAGAAAAACCACCCCACAAGGCTGGTTCCAAGCCGAATGAATATAATTATTCGAAATGGTGGAAAAACAGTAGCATTGCATACTTAGTATTGTCTAAAATGGCGGCTGATATCTTGGCCGTTCCAATGATAATAGTTGCATCAGAGGCAACACTTGGTGCCGAAACTCAAGTTATTAATTCCTATCAAGCTTCACTTCATCCAGTTACGGCTCAGATATTGTTGTGTGGAGGAGACTGGTGCAGAAGTCATCACGGAATCAAAAAGAAATTGAAAGTAAGCTTTATTATTTTACTATTACTTTTATTGGTTTTTTTTTTCAACTTCAATTATTTAGGTGGTTTTTATTTTCCCTTTCATTTGCTGAGCATGCAGCAAGCTAAAACGATCAAAGAAATTGAATTGCCCAAGATTTGAAGATTTATCTCAGAATACTCAAACGGAGCAGGTTCTGTTTTCTTACATTTTCTAGTTCTCAATTACATTTATCTTAATTAAATTATCTACTTTTTTTAACTTGTCAAATTTTTGGTTTGCCTCAGAAATCTGGATGTTGTACTTAGGAACTCTCAACTAGCTTGTTGAACTGAACAATTGCGTCCAAATTTTCACGTCTAGATTGCATTTGGGGTTTTAATTTCATGTCTAGATTTTCTTTGTTATCGGTTATGTTATGTAGCTTGTGACCTTTTCTGTTAGTTTGTTATTTTGGAATTTGGACAACATTGCATAGTCTTTTGGGAACTTTCTTGGCTGGAATTTATTAAGTACTAAGATTCTTTTGGCTGATTCATTAGTCATTACATTAGTGGACTGGTTCATGAATGTTGTTACTGTTAGAATGCTAACTGCGTGAGCATTTGGGTTATGGAACTTTCTTTGCTATTTTCACTTTTCAAATTACTTGTTCTTTTGGTGCTTGTTGAACTTTCGATGGCTGAAATTTAGATTTGTAGTTGGAATTTGGAAATGAGCTGCTGTTGAGTAGGGAAATTTTTCGAGCTCGGACAAGCTTTAATCGAGCATTCGATCTCGTTAAGACTCGTTACTTTTATCGAGTCTTAATGAGTCAAGCTCGAGTAGTATAGCTACTACATTGAGTCGATTCCGAGTTTAAGTATCACTGCTTGATCAAGCTCGAGCTTGAGCTCAAGTAGTATCCTTATTCTTTGAGTTCGAGTTCAAGTTGAGTGCTACTCAAGCCATACATCTAACTATTCAAGGCGTTTGGTTGGATGATTAAAAGATTAAAATAATGTCTTTTTGAAATATATTCCATTAGGTATAATGTGTCAAATTGATAGAAGGCTTATGAATATACGTTCTTAAATAGTCCAGGAGCCAAAAAGATACCAATAATAGTTAAAGAATTAAAAGCATAAGATCGTTAAAGTTTGAGGTCCAACTGATTAAGAAGTATTGAAGTTTTTGGTATTGGTGGGTTAAAATAGCTACTACATAGTTTAATCCTTTTCACTAAATTTGTCATTAAAATTTGAATTATCCCACAATAAAAGAATAATATGCATAAAAATATGCTAAAATACAATATCCTTAAATAAAATTTGTTAGAATCATTTTTTTAAAAAAAATTAGACTAGTCAAAAGCTCAATATTGACCCAGAGTACGAAAGTGGGAATGTTTTTGACTACTTTATAAACTTGGAGAGAATGTTTTTGACTACTTTATAAACTTGGAAGATCCCAAATTAACATTAAACCATATTCTAGTGGGGAAAAATAAAATTTGTTTTGTCGGGATTCTACCTTAGGGGACCAATTAAAACCAAATCAGAAGTTTAAGAATTTAATGGACAGCCTATAAGTCAAGGAACCAAATAGATTCACTGGCAAAAGTTGAAGGACTATTTGAGTCATTCACCAAATAAAATGCAGAAGGACATAGGAATGTAACTACCTAGAACTCATAAGAGGATAGTTTGCAAAATAAGAATTTTGCATATTTGAGGGTCACATTCACATGATTGTGTCACAGATTGAAAAAAGTCCAACTAATGACTTTGTCAATTACAGTGAACCCAAATATATAAATATATAAATATATTTATTATTATTATTATTATACTATCAGTGAGGGACCTCCTTTATGTTTAGAATTATTGGCTTCATGTAATCAAAGATTGGACACAAGTGACTAGTGTTATTCTTATTGCGCCTTTACGTTAAAAATTTATTGAATTACAAATTCCAATTCTCACCTTTATGACTATATATTTCATAGACGAATTAAAAAAAAAAAAAGAATGAAAATCACGTACTTTTCTGTAGAGGAAGCAATGCCGCGACTCTGCCTTGTCATTAGAAGCTGATATTCTTTCAATGAACGATTCCACTCATGAAACGGCGTTAGTCTGCATGCTCCGATGGCTCCATGTGAGATGTGGCTTCCACCAGTCCAGCGGCCAGGCAACGAGAAGAGCTGGCGTTACGAAGCCAGTAGTGGTTGCCTTAGTCCCGGAACCACTATTTTGTGAGGGAAGCACCTCATGATGATGTGACTATACACAACCTAATGAATGATCCAAGGAAAAAAATTTCAACTTCAGACTGAGGCTGAAATGTATGCAGGATATTCCAAATGTAGCTTGAGATGTAAGGTCTTTCATGTTTCAGCATGAGCCTTGCTTTATAGTGACTTTTTCCTTTTTTTTTTCCGAGGGATGCCTTTTTTTTTATATATAAGAGACCTGCAACCACTAGTTGAGAATGCGTACTAGGTAAATCCCACCTTATGCAATAGTTCGTCAATCACATGAAAGGGTGAGACGACTGGACAAACCCTGTACGATATACAGATATCCTAGAAAAGGTGAACCCTAGTTAAGGGAAGCTTTATCGGTCATGACAACAGTTGAATCAATAAATTACTGGTGCTGCTCCAGTTATTGCCAGTTGAACCTTGCTCCGGTAATTGCCAGTGTTGGTCAATGATCAAGTACTAGTGAAGCTCTTATGCATTAGTAATAAATTCAGCCCATGCATGTAGAAAATTAGCCGACAGAAAATAAACAAACAAAAAAAATATCACAATCAATAATCTCGGCAGCGGAAAAGATCAAAATTACAAAGACAGAGGAGACAAAGCTTTTATTTCTTGAACTCAGAGCTTTCTCAACATATCAGTAGTGCTTGGACACACGTTACATGTAGATAGCAAAGATTCCTAATAGCACAGTTTCCCAAGCGACAAAATTCTAACGACCGATCACCACCGACTAAAGCTTTTATAGAAACAAGACAATTTAGCAACTGTCAAATATATAGGAAACACGTTTTAAGTCCCTATGTTGCCTCTCCTAAATCGAGATTTTTAAACTTTACCATGCCTAGTTTGTACAGCATGGATTAAATTTTGTTAGCAATGTTAGAATTATTTTCTAATTAGCGACAAAATGCACGCCAATTCAATAAGAGTCATATTTTGAGCGCCAAAGGCATATGGTTGGTGATAACAGTTGAGTTCTTTAAAGCGTTAAGCATATGAAACAAGCTCAAAGGGGATGTGATACTGGTTCAATTTTTAGACATGTACCAGACTAGCTAGGAATCCACTGTCCCTGTTATTATTCAATATGACCTTGTCCCAAAACTTGATGTAATATTCTTAAAGGAATAGTGAAGATTAGAAGTTTATTTTCCAGAATTGTTTCGTTACATCTCACATGAAGCTAAAGATATAGAACGCTAGAATCTGAACTACAGTCCTAGAGTAAGTGTGGTCGGCTATAAGATGTCTGTACATGATCAAGTGGTCATTCATTAAGTTGATTTAAAAGACTGGTTGAAGAAGTAAAGGCATGCAGTGGTTAACTGTTCAACCGGCTAATGAGCAAATGATTATGTTACAAGTTTAATAAAGCGGGTTATCCCTCCTTTGTTCCTACATATTACAAACAAAAGTCGAACAAGAAGTGTGAAGAAGTCATTCTTTCTAGGGAGCAAGTTTTTGTGAAGCGGCAGTATCCAGGCCTGTGTAATTGTAGGTGCAAAAACAAAGTGTTTTTCAGGATCTCAATCATATCTAGAGGTGGCAATTTGGATTGAGATCCATTTATCTATCCATATAATCCATAATTAAATGAATTTGGTTTATCCATTTATAGTATTGGTTTTAAATGGTTGACCAAAGCAAAACCATTAAATTAAATGGATTTATATGGATTATCCACAAAAACCACATATATCCATTTACTTAAAAACCAAATTGGTTGCAACACTTTTTTTTTTTTTTTAACAAACGATACCAATTTTATATATATTAACACTTGAAATTACAAGAGTTATTAGCTAACTGAAATCTCGAATTTGTCGACTAAAGCCGCACATCACAGCTAGCTTGAGTTGGCTTGTCCAAGGAATTAAATAACCGTTGAGAAGTGGTGCAAGTAGGAAAGAATGCTTCTATTATAATCATGGTCAATGAAGCTGAATTATGTGGAGCTTTTATTGAATTGAGTCTAATTTCCGATGGTTTTTCTGTATTAAATGCGTTAAGAATTTGCCAAGAATAGAACTTTCTGGTTATGCATGAACTTGTGCGATTAGCCACTAGGTGTCTCCCAGCATAGATCATGGATGCCTTCTCTGAGTGTTCCAAGTCTTTATGAAGATGATTTCACACCGCTGAGATGGTCCACCCACATATTCTCCTCTTTTATTAGCTAGTGGCATTGGCATGCCTTCACTAGAACATGCCAGAGTAATGGGCTGTCACTGTTCATACCTAAATTCTTAAATGAAAAATCTAAGTATTTTGTCCTCTTTCTCATCCAAATACACCTAAAATTTACAAGTACATAAAAAAGTATCTTCATAATACAAGAAATGGTAATACAAAAAAAAAAAGTAATCAAAATATTTAAATGGATTATAAATGGATAATTGGTTTTTATTTAATCCATTTAGATCCATTTAATAAATGGATCTAAATGGATTGGATAAATTTCATTCACCATCCATTAAGTCAAAACCAATTATGAACCATTTATCCATATTGCCACCTCTAATCATATCACTTCAGTTTGAACCAATCTAAATTGTTCATTTCAATTTTTTTTTTTTTTTGAAATAAACTATTCAGATTCAGATAGAATCAACTTGATGTGGTTCATTCTGGACTTGAAAAGCATGGTGCTGTTGTACACCTCCGCATCCAGAGTGGCTAGTCTATTTGTCCGAGTCAAACAATAAAAACCGGCAGGAAAAACCCATCACTGACTACTATTCCAATCTGGAGGTCAAGGTTCCACTGGCACAAACAAATGGACGATGAGATGACGTAAAAAGTATTCGTGAAACAGTTCGAAAAACTACAATTTGTAAATGAATTTACATTTTTTCCCATGTAACATTTAAGGTACAATTCATTGGGGGAATAATAGTCATATAGTATTTTGTCTGCCAAGAAGGCCTATCTAAATTGGTAGATAAAATTATATAGTTTAGCCCCAAACAGGAAGTTACCGATTGGTCTCCAATTCAAAGAAGAAAGGCAAAATGGGTTATTTCATCCTTTTCACAAACCTCTAATTGGTAGGATTTCCGCGTAGCATACATGAGTGAAAGAGTTCTAAAGTTTTCATAGAGTAGTTATATAACGAAAGTAAGATTTTCAATCAATCAAATTTTGTTATATGTTGCATTTTCAATTGACAAACAATGATATACCAATTAACAAACAAGTGGCATAGCTGATTATTGATAATGAGACAATTAAGTAATTAATTTAGACTTTTTCTCTGTCAACTTAAATTCCTTTTGTGAAACACCAGGCAATAGCTAAAAAACAACTCTCTAACATAAACCCTTTTCCTTTTCTCTGACTTTTCTTTTCCTTGCGAAGAAAACGTCTTCTTTCTGAGAGAGAGATCAATTCCTCCACCTCTTTTTTCTTTTGTTTTTGTGTTTGTAATAAGTCTTCCTAAAATTTCCTAACCAGAGTTACTTCTTTTCTACAGATTTCTAGTGAGAGGTTTCTCCTATACGAGGGATTCCTGCTGAGAATTTTATTAGTATTTACATTTCTTCTATTGATCTAAGTTTTCTCAAATTTAGTTGGGATTCGTAGGATCTATCTCATTTTAATGTCTAGATTTGAATCAGTTCATTTACACTTAGGGTATGTTTGGTACCCCATAGAATTGGGGTTTAGAATTGGAATTGGAACCCCAATTCTAATTCTTGTGTTTGGATGCTGCCTTTTCCATAGAATTAGCATTGAATTCTAATTCCAAGAGGTTCCAATTCCATTAAGGTATGTTTGGTACCCCATAGAATTGGGGTTTAGAATTGGAATTGGAACCCCAATTCTAATTCTTGTGTTTGGATGCTGCCTTTTCCATAGAATTAGCATTGAATTCTAATTCCAAGAGGTTCCAATTCCATTAATTGAATTCTTTACCAGATCAAAAGAATTCTAATTCCAATTCCACAATTAAACGGGTCCAAACGCGGATCTAATATGGATCAAAAATTAAAATCGGGTCAAGGGTATCGGCACCCCTCTCTTTCTATCTAACTCACCATTTTTCCTCAGCCGCAGGTGCTCTGCTCTCCACCATCGCTTCCACCTGCAACCCTTTCCTACCACCGTCTCCCCCCTGCCTTCCGTTTCTCTGGCCACTCATTTGGTCTAGATCCAAATGAATCTGACAACGATGGGAGAACTGCCCTGGTGTGTATATATATACTACTCTCATTTGACTCCTTAAAAATTATTTCTAGAATGCAATTCTGTCTTTTTGTTCATTCTACATCCTTTTTTTGTACTCAGCATATAGCTGCATCAAAAGGAAACGAGAATTGTGTGCTACTGCTTCTGGATTTTGGAGCGGACCCCAACAGCAGAGGTATCTCCAACTTTCATACTGCTTTAAGTTATGACGTCCAAATACTGCTATGGGAACCCAACTTTGTGATGATATAGAAGCAGGAAAACAATTTAAACAATTCACCTCATTATCAAGAGGGCTGTCCTCCTTGCACCCCCCACATCATTTGTCGCAAACTAATGACAATTATAATTTGCATGCCCCTTCTTCATGGTTTATAACTACAGTAATGGCAGCAATAGTAAAAACTTAGCGAAATGTGGCCCCTAATACTCTCCAGGCGTCAGTTTTATTTATTAATTTGAGCCGTCTTTGATTTAATTGCTAGTACTGTATGATTTACCCCTCATCCTGTCCGAGTGCGGACTGTATGGGCTGGCCCTCTTGCATCAGTGAGAAGTGAAAAATACCCTTTTGGTCATTCCGTACAAGTTGAAAATGGCTGAATCTGCATCTCCTAGACAACTGTAACACCAGTCTCATTTACTCTTTTAAAAGGTGTCTATATTTACTGCGATTGTCCATTTCATTTTGGTTTGCCTGTTGATCTGTATTTTTTTCATTTTGTATTTTGTTATTGCTGTTTTTGGGGGTTGTTGTACTCAAATCTTTTATAACTCCCTTCTCATATGGTTTGAGTTTTGGCTTTTTTAAGTGTAGAATTCTCCTTACTCATTAAAGAGACTAACATGCTCTCTACAAAATAATTGGTATCTTTGAGGCATAAATATCACTTCTGAATCTTGATGCCTTCTCTTAGTCAAAGTTCATTCGACATTTAAGGCAAATCATTTTTTTCTAGTTTTGTTTGAAGACAGCATAAGCAAAGAATTGGAATGTCCAGCCATAGTCATAGAACTTAAAATACAGGAATTCTGTTTACCTTTGATGGACGTTTCCCTTTATTTACTCTTCAATGATATGAAATCAATGTCCAGCCCAACACGTTTTTAAGTTTAGAGATCGATTGCCTTTCATGACTAGGTGCATATTTGCCTTTCATTTTTAGTTCTATAATGCAGTAGCTATTAAATATGTTCTTAAGAACATGACATTGTGATGTTTTTCTGGTGCATATCTGCCTCAGATATGGCATCTGAAGCAACATCTCAGTCAAAAGGGAAAGGCAAAGGGTATTTCACTTGGACTCCTGAAATGGATCGTGTAATGGACACCTGTTTTATTGACCAAATGAACCAAGGAAACAAATTGGATGGTAAATGTGCATTGGTAATTGATTTTTTTTGGTAATCTCCAGTTGAAGTTGTTTTGTAGAAGAAGTTGAGCTGATTGCTGGAAGCCCAAGTAGAGCAAGTAGAAGTTGTTACTACTCCATCGTGTATCCATGACTTTTTAAATTCTGATGAGTTCTTTGTTTTTTATGTAATGGATCAAAACAAGATTATAGAAAGATTCTAGAGCGTATTTCAGCTATTTTCTCTGTTTTTGAGATGATAAGAATGGAACATTGGATCTTTTGTCTGATGAACTAGCATTTTAGATATTGAGATTAACATAGCTGCCTGTGTTGATGCCCTGACTTGTCCTTGAGTTACATGAACCTTTGCATTCTTTTTCAAAGTTAAGGAGATTTTGTATAAGTGCTCTTCCTGTATTCTGTTGGTTTTTATCTTCCACAAGTCTGCACACTCACTAAAGAATGGATGACAGATATTATTCTATTTAGCAAGTACTTGACTGTGTGTGAATTGGTCATCTGACAAAAGTAGGGCTTTAGCATTTTCTGGTTCTTTTCTTGTTTCGGATAGCTTGTTTATATATCTTTCTTTCTTTCAGCAGTAGGAGATACATACAGCTCCTATTTTCTGTCTTCTTGTGTTCTCGATTTCTTGCAATATTTTTTTTTTGGGTATCACTTCAGTTAATCTCGATGATAGAATAAGAGAATAGGAACCCAATGATTATTGTTGGACTTTCTGCGGTTGAAAGTGCCATTGCATTGATTAAGGACAAAGCTAAAGTTGTAGAGGCTTGATAAAGCTCCATCAAGTTAATATGTATTATTGAGTAGTGGATAAACTTTGACTAATGGGACCAACTCATTGACGTCTTGATCAACGAGCAGGGCCTAATTTTCAGCCTTTTTCTTCTGCTTGGTATATATAATCCAATCCCTACTTTTAATCTCTGTTTACCATAGTGCAGTAGAGCTTATTAAAGCATATGATTAAAAATTCAAGTACGGACATCCTTTTCTTATGCATTATTTTGCATGGAACTTGGCATGATTTGGGATATTTGCAGTGATAGGTATAGCTGTAATTTTTGTTTGAGAGTTTTCCAATATCTAATTTGGTCTTTTGAATTAATAGCTAGTTTGGCATGATTTGGTCTTTTGACTTACCTTTTCTTATTGTTGTCATGATTTTGAATTGCAGAATTTGGATATTGACATGGATAAAGAAGGAGACGAGCAAAAAGCAAAAAAGAGAAAAGCGGTAGTTGCAAATTATATGGTAACAATAGCTACATTAGTAGTTTGGTGGCATGAGAAACATATAGTAAAGGAGCCTTACTTGGACTTTAAAGTAGCACGTGAAATATATCTAAGGCGTCTTTACTATGGAAACAATAGAGTTTGTGTAGAGCAACTTAGACTCAATAAACATTGTTTTACTGTTTTATGTACAAATTTAAGAGAGCATTGTGGGTTGACGGATACTAGAAATATTACTGTTGAAGAGGCAGTTGCAATGTTTCTCTATGTTCTTGCTCATAATTTTAAGAATCGCACTGTCAATTTTAATTTCATAAGATCAGGTGAGACAGTTAGTCGATACTTTAATATAGTTCTACGTGCTATCATAAAATTGGGGAGACACTATCTTATCCAGCCTGAATCGGAAATGGAAGGTTACGAGCATGAAAAGTGGGAATGGTTTCAGGTAATCAATATTTTTTGATATTTATTAATGAAGATAATATTTACAAGATTCATCAACTTATGATATTTTGTTTATAATACAGGATTGTCTTGGAGCGTTAGACGGTACTTATGTTAAAGTACATGTTCTTCTTAGAGATCAAGGAAGATATAGGAATAGGAAGAATGAGATAGCAACAAATGTTTTAGGTGTATGCTCCCGTGACATGAGATTTACATATGTATTGCCTGGATGGGAAGGTTCTGCAGCAGATGGTAGAGTTCTACGGGATGCGTTAGTTAGATCAGATCCATTAATTGTTCCCAAGGGTATGTGACAATTAGATATCAAGTGTTTTTTTTTCTTTTAACTATAAATGAGTAATAATTTGTTGTCTAACATTACAGGCAAGTACTTTCTTGTTGATGCGGGTTATGCAAATAGCTCCGGTTTCTTAGCTCCATATAGGGGAGTTAGATATCATCTTAGCGAGTGGTCTGCTAATGGGAGCAAGCCTCAAAATTTTAAAGAGTTATTCAACCTTCGACATTCAATTGCTCGAAATGTGATTGAAAGGACATTTGGTTTGTTCAAGAAGCGGTGGGCCATTTTGAGAGATGCATCTTTTTTTGATGTTAAGACTCATGTCATGATAATTAATGCATGTGCCATCCTTCATAACCTTATTCGAGTAGAACAACCAAATGACCCTTACTTGGATGAAGTTGATGCTGAGATGCGAAGAGTACAACATGAGGTTGATGATGAAGATGAAATGGAAGATGAAGATGAGGAAAATGGAATGGAAGATGATGGTCCAAATAATGATGGTGGTGTAAATGCTGTTAACGAGAATCGAATTCGAACAGTACAACCAACTAGCGAGTGGACACAATTTAGGAATGCTTTAGCACGAGCAATGTTTATTGACTATCAAATTAGACAAGGCCATCATGGAAGTTGAAATTTGATAGGAATTTATTCGAACTTAATTTCATATTAGAATGGCCATTTATTGAAAAATAGTAGCAATGTATAATTGTGCTTTTCTTTCTCTTTTTTTTTTTTGGCTAAAAACACTTTGTTTGCGTATTCCTCTATTTCTTGTATTCCTATATTGAAATTTCTTGTAAGATACAAAATTCAAATATTTATAATAGGTACAAGTTATGACTTTCCTCCCAATTCATATCATAGAGTAGGCTTTTGATTTTCTAAAATTTAAAGTTCTTAACTTTAAAAACGTATCAAGGTTTTAACTCGATAAATATTAACTACTTTTTAAGTTAAAATATACAATTATTTTTTATTTAATTTAATTTAATTTTTTTTAAAAAAAAAGAATTTTTTATTTTTGCAAAAAAGGAACTAATTTTTTTTCTTTTAAAGCTTTATTAACAATTAGTTAAATGCAAGAAAAAATAAATTATTAAAGGTACTAATTGGTTTTTTCCTTAAAGCTTTAGTAACAATTAGCTAAATGTTAAAAAATTATTATATAGTAAAAAAAAGAAATTTTTTATGTAAGGAAATATTAGTTGGAAACAATTCTAATTCCTAATGAATTCTTCTCTCATACAAACAAAGAATTTGGAATTTCAAATAAATTCCGTATCAATTCTATGCATTTCCCAAACGAAAGAATTGAAATGACTTGGAATTCCAATTCATAGAATTCCAATTCTATAGAATTTCAATTCTAATTCAATTCTAATTCTGTAGAACCAAACGTACCCGCAAATTTGGAAGAAAGCAAGTTATGTGATTAGAAGCATACACAGATGATTTTGGAACTATAAGCGTTTTATCTTTTAAGTATTTTTCAATTTCTGCAGTGTAATATTCTCTTAACTTTTCAGATCTCTGGTATCTAGTTTGTTCTCTAGATTTGTTTGTATCTACATATAGTTGATTTAATTTTTACTATCAGTGCAAATTTAATGAAAGATGACGTTTTGATAAGAAAAAAATAAATTTTGTTGATTTTTGTCTCTCTTTTCTAACAACTTTTATCTCTTCATTTGAATTACTTTTTAAGTTCCACAATGTAACTAAGTTTAGTTTACATAATAATTGGTAAATTGATATATTTAATAATCATCTACAAGTTTGAGTTATGATCATCATTAAGTTTTTTTTTTTCAGTTCATCTTTACAAAAAAGTAAAAAAAGAAAAAAAAAACTTCACCAATCTTTCAAGAAATTATCCTTTCAAAATAAATAAATGATACAAATATGTCAATAATACAAATTTCATTGCCTAAGAACGAAAGACAAGAAAAACTTGTACAAATTTCAAATATATTAATTTTAAGAATATGGGGTTACAATTTTTGAAAATTTCAAAGGTAAAAAAAAAAAAAATCCTCTAATTCCTCTCTATAATAATCGAAGGGCCAAAAAGCTTGGCCTTCGATTACAAGGGCATTCTCTACAATTTTGCTACAAAAAATTATTGATTTGATGACGTCATCTCGAACACTTGAATTTTCAATTTTCAAGCTTCAACACGGGTGTGGGATTTGATTTGAACTTGAATTTCATCCAAAGGCCACAAAGTTTAATTTGAACTTGAATATAATCCAACAGCCAAAAGCTTATTTTTGGATTTGAGAGAACTCTTTAGAGAATTTGGTAGAGTTTCTCTAGGATTTTAAGACTTGAGCCTTTCTTGAATTTCATCCAATATATCGGCTTAGATGAAAACTTCCTGCAAGAACGGGCTTTAAGAAAACCGCATAGAATCTTCTTGGATTTTGGACTTGTACTTCAAATAGTCCGTTCAACTGGACTTCTAATTCTGGTTCGACCTAGATAGTCTCTGGTGAATCAAATTAAGTAACCCACTTTAAATTAAATGGATATGGCACCTTTCAATCAACCTAACACACACCTAGCATTTATCCAATAGTTAAGCCCATGATGAATGGACTTAACATGATTTAATTTAATTTAATCAAGGTCAACTTACATTATTTCAGGCTTGACTAAAAAAATCTTGATTAAATAAATTAAAGTAAATTTTCATTGTCTACATTCTCAAGACAATTGACAATTTTAACTATTATAATATTTTTCAATGATGCAAATAAAAATATAGAAAAGCTACTAAAATGTTCCTCATGCACTAATCCACAAGTCTAGTTTCCCTTTGATGATTGTCCACATTTAATTTAATTTTGACAATCTGAAGTGGAATCCGGCAATCTTAGACAACTCTCTGAGACTCTGAAGCTGATGATCAACAATGCAACAATTTATGGCCCAATCTAAGGCCACAAAATCTTAAAATTTTCTTTTCAAATTCGTAATTCCTTTTCTTTTGGATAAGCCAGAGGATTTGAACTGAAAATCTCTCACTTATACCCCTTCCACCTTACAAGGAGAAAAAGATAAGGAGAGGATTTGGTTCCAAAGAATTGAACCAGAAACTTCGTAATACAGAACTGTACTAGAATGTTCTTATCCGAACGACCCAGATGTATGGCGGCCCAGCTCCTTGAAAAATTCTCTTTAATGATAAACTTGTCATTGGTGGGCTCCCAGCATGGCAGCAAGGATCCAGCATGGGTTGCACTCCGCGCGTATTTTTTACTTTTTGTTTTGTCATAGTTTCCTTATTTGTAGAGTTATAAACGAGCCGAATCGAACCGAGTATCTCATGTTTGAGTTATGTTCATTAAGCGATTCGAACAAGATTCGTGTTCGTTCGTTAACGTTCAAACTCCAAACCTGTGTTCGTGTTCGGCTTGTTAAGCAAAGTTCATGTTCGAATTCGAGTTCGTGTTCGGCTCATTTAATACGTTCGCAAACATGCTCGAAAAGTTCGAATCCATATTATTTTAAACCTTAAATATGCCATACAAATCATTAATCCTAAAAAATAATTAAAGCACTAAATGACTAAATTCTATTATTCATTAACTATAAAACTAATATTAACTTACAACAACAAATAAAACAAAGCAATTTGCCCTCCAAATATAAAAGTCCAGCCATAAAATTAACCCTAAAATTTGTCAAATGACAATTATGTCCATGTTTGCGAACGTTCGTCAAAACTCGCGAACAAGCTCATGTTCGCTCGATTATTAATCGAACAAAAAATTCATTCGAACTCGGTTCGTTTAAAGTTTCGAACGAGCCTTTCACGAACACGAACGAGTCGAAATGAGCCAAGCTACCGAACAGCTCGGTTCGTTTAATAGCTCTACTTATTTGAAAGAGTAGCATATTATTGTGGTACTGCTTCATGACTATGAAAGGCCTCATGAATTAAAAGTTTTGAGTTCAAATCTCAATAGATGTGAGTTTAATATGATTTAAGTGAGTTCAAGTCTACCACTTATTTAAGACCATTTGTAGGTTATTTAAAACGTTGTTTAGTTATGTAATTCATTTGTAATGTATACACAATCATATGTTAGTTATAATTTGATTTGAAAAAAACACTGTCCTGCTTATTTGGCTAACGGGGGCTCACAATTGTTAAGAGAGGTCCCAAGTATTAGTTTTTTGATAAAAGTTTAATTAATTTGGGAAACTATTTAAATATAAGGGATGTAATAAAAAATTGTATTTATTCACATGATAAATTAGGGGTGTGTGTGTATGAATTTGTCTGTATATATATATATATATATATATGTATGTATGTAAGTGTGTGTACACATGCCAAGCGTGAGGGAATGCTAGACGTTTGGCAATTTCTCCTCCAACTAGAATAATAGATCCCATAAAAGCGGCTAACCCCATGCATATTGTATGGATATTTGGTTGTACAAATTGCATAGTATCATAAAAAACTACTTCGGAGATTATCCTTCCGATGGGAGAGTTTATAAATAAATACAATGAGGTTCAGTCTTGAAACAATTCATTGCATTTTACCCTAGACTTATACATACATACATATGTATATAACCTTGCTAATGACGAATTTCTACGAATTTTACCCTAGACTTATACAATGTATATATATATATATTAATAAGTAGTCATTGAACACCGACAAATTTCTACGAATATTGCTAACTTCAAAAAACATCTTGGTGTTGTTTGGGATCTTGTTCTCTACTTAGAGTTGTCGCATTTTCGATATATATATATATATATATATATATATATATATATATATATGAACGATTAATCATTGAACACCAGATTAAAAATTTCTTTTTCAAATCAATAGATTGTAGCTCACAAACTGACGACTTTTCAATGTCTTAATATAACTTGGGTTTAGAATTCTTTGTCACGTAGGTCAATGTTCTTACCAGCTGAACTAAAATAATTGTACAGAAAGTTGAGTTGAGATAATGATTACATTAGAATCTCCCAAATCAATCTTCCTTTGAGTTGCTTTGGAGATGAATACTATGTCAATTATGTTCTAGTCCGTAAAAGAAAATGAGAACTGCAACTGCAAGGTTCACAAAGTGACTCACAACCTCAAAATTAGCCCAGTTATTGGTCAAAACCCGAAAGGGAAAGGGAAAAAAGAAAAAGAAAAAACTAGACCTCATGCTATAAGATTCTTAAAGTTTTCTATCATTTACTGGTCCCCTTTGTGTGAAAGATTGATCACCTTTATCTGCCAGCCCATTACATCCTATCTTTAGCAAGAATCTATCCCTCTCCATTTTTATTTTACATCGATGAGGAACAACAGCTTTTTAGCAATGCTAGATTCTAGCTTTTACTGCGACTTGCTAAGCGTCCTAATTTTGCTGATTGCATTTGCATGTTTGGTGCGTATGGATTTGATTCGTAGCTTTGTGATTAGAAGAGACTATAGAACGAGTCAGTTTAACGCTTTAGTTTTGAGATAGAGAAGAATTGCTATCCTAGCGGCATCTTATCCTATTTTGTAGATCAGCATTGTTATACTATGCGAAACAAAACACCAAAATGTACGAGAGTTTGATTGGATAGTAAGGTGAAAGAAATTATAAGTAGGAGCTTTTAAATTCAAAACATTCCACTTCAAAAGAACAAAACGAATAATATGAGTCCTAGGATTGACTTTATAAGTGAAAGAGAGGAAAATTAGGGTATGATTGTAAAATGGGGCATCTTTTTTGTTATTTTTATCACTTAATTCTGATAGTCATGATCACAATTTATATATTTTTCATTTGTAGATATCCTCCATTGAAGAGTAATTACTTTATTTTTCTTTTTATAAGATTAGGAGGACTCACAATGGGGGAGTAATACTGATACAAATAAATGGCAACCCAACCTAGTCAATAAATGGTGGGAATTACAACCTAATATTACTACAAGCTGACCAACATAATGTGAGAGAAGAAACTCTCATAAGTGAAGCTTGAATTCAAGACTTTTTAATTCTAAAGTCTCAACCGATTATTAGATCAAAGTCTCATCAGCTATTGAACACTAATTATAAGTGACTGGATATAGAGGGCATATTTCTAGATAATATTGACACGTAAATTGTAGAAGAGAATTAGTCGTTCTAACATTGGTCCGTTTGTGGACAAATCTATCAAACATGTCATATGTTTAGCGGATTGGTTTTGTAACCTTGTTGGGAGAAAGCTCAGTTAATTACTCAATTTGATTATCTAGAAATTATGTTGCACGACTCTTTTTCCATACCAATATCTAGTTGGGATAAATAAAGAGTAAATCTTTCCTGCACTGACGGTACTATCATCGTTGGATTCATGACATATGTGCAAAAGTTGAATTTGACGGTGTATATACTATCATCGTTGAATTCATGATATGTGTGCAAAAGTTGAATTTGACGGTGTATATACTATCATCGTTGAATTCATGATATGTGTGCAAAAGTTGAATTTGACGGTATATTCAAATTCAAATTTTGCATAGTTATCAATCATCCAACGATGATAGTGTATCTACCGTCAGTGTAGGAAAGATTAATCCATAAATTAAACTTTGAAACATGTATCAAAGAAAATGTAAACTTTAAAACAAACACTTACCTAACACACTTTTTGTTTTTGAGGCTATCTTTTCATTGCCTATTGTGTTATTATCCTAGTAGGTAAAACATGATTTTCCAAAAATTGATCTCAAAATTAAGCTTTTGCAAATGTTAGAGTTGATTACCCTTTTGGAAGATGCAAGTACTAATGTTTGAAATGTTAAAATGTTAATCTATATGTTCATCTAAATGTTAAGAAATTGAGATGTCCACAATCTACCAATACACTTGTCCACCAACAATGAGAAAATTCACAGAAAGCATAAACAGGATTCTTGTGATCGGGGACAGCATCCCCTCTCTGTCAATTGTGTTTACATCTTCCAGCTTTTATGTTTTATACGTTCCATAAACACATCCTTTATTGACTTCTCTCAAGAAATCACATGCATTTCCTCTTTGTTATTCAACTTTCAATTCAGCATGTGTACCTTTAACGTATTGGTCACGTCTGCTATAATTTCTATAAGAATCTGATTTGCATTCTAGAAGTTTTGCTCTTTGTGTCAGAGGAATTCTAGAAGATGCTCATAAGTAGATAGTATAAATGAATTTTAATATTTACTTAAAAAAAATTACATTGTCTGTCCTTCACTTGTAAAATGATATGTTTTGGTACTGTTCGTCCCCCGTTTCTATAATGGTACAATTTGATCCTTCATCTATCCGAAATGTACCATTTTAGTCCTAAAATTCATTTTCAATCACATTTTGACCTCAAATTCAAAGTTTGTACAAATCGTTCCAAAGCTCAAAGCATATTATATGACATACCTAACTAATTCCATGAATTTCAAAGTAATATTGTAAAATGGAAAAAAAAATTAGCAATTTTTTTCTAGACATCTAAACAAGGAAAAGGTAAAATGCTCAGTTTTCTTCGTTATAACATATTTTGGATGATAAAAAAAACAAAAAACTTGTCTTGGATGAACTTGAAGAGCTTTGTGGATCATATTTAATATTTTTAAATTATTTGTCCGAATATGTAGATTCAAATTGTGTTAGTTTTCCACTACAGTTTAGCTTAAAATGGTACCCATACTAATATAAAAATTCTATGATTTTTACACATGTAATTACAATATTTTGGCATATTTATTGAAAATGAGTTTTGGGACCATAATGGTGCATTTGGATAGTTGAGAGACAAACTCACCGCTTTAAAAAGTGAGGTATCGAATGGGTATAAAACCTCGAATGTTTTGAACCAAAAGATCATTTAAAAGTGAGGAACAAAAATGTTCAAAAATCAATTGTGAGGAACTATTTTTGCAATTTGCCCTAACAAAATAAAACTTCTAAGGTTATGCAAGAAACTTCGAGGTTATGATCTACAATGTGGCACAGTCTGATTAGTCATAAGACAGTATGAGACAGCTAAATGATTCTAGCTTGATTTGCTTTTGCTTTTGTGGTTGGCACCTACATTTCATTTCCACGTATATGATCGATGTTGTCTGTTGCGAAGGAAATGATTAGATGCCGTAGATGTTTCAAGCAGGAATGAAATTTCTCAAGTTGTCATCATAATTAGGACTGTCAATGGGGCTGGGTCAGCCCGAGTTCGGCTCGTTAGGCCCGACAGAAAGCTCGATGAGCCCGATTATTTAGTGAACCGATCTGAGTTTGAGCCTAAAACTTAGGCCCGAATTAAATATGAGCCGAGTTTGGGCCTTATTAGGTTCAAACCCGATATAGGCCCGACCATTTAATTACCTATATATATAATATTTATATTTTGATATTATGTATAATTATATATCCAAATATATTATTACTAAATACTAAATATATATATAAATTACAAAACACAAATATATCTAAAGACCCTTTCATGAGCTTTCTTGAGAGCCAATATTAGTAATGCATAACTAAATCTCTAACTTTTCTTATTGGTTGAGTAAATTTTTGTATTGGTATAATATTGGTTAATTTCTTTTTGGTCTACAAACACAAAAATCATCAAGCATATTTGGATTTAAATCGCAGGATTATAAAAAAAGTTTCAACTTTTAAAGATGTATTGGCTTATGATCGCATGTTTTATTACTATTTTTCATGCATTTTGAACGAATTAAATATAAATATTGTTAAAAAATTTTGGTTTATATACTTGTTAAGAACTATTATTTGTTCATGTTTAGTTTTAATATTATAGTCTTGTAAATGTTAAATTAGTTTTACAACTTAATAGTTATAGTAATTATATGAAGAAAATTAAGGAGTAATAAGTGAGCTTGGGCTAAGCACGATTAAGGCTCACAACCCGAATATTATGTGAGTTGAGTATGAGCTTCACATTTATGAACCCAAATCTCATAGTCCGAAGCCCGAAAATGTTTCAAATTAAATGAGCTGAGTTTGAGCTCATCAAAGCTCGGTTCATTAGGCCCGATTGACAGGCCTAATCATAATCTTATAACTCTCTTCTGACTTATTAGAACCTAAAATCCAAGTGGAAGCTTTTTAAAGGTTTTACTACGGTTTATGCTAATCTGCTACCACGATATTTGCTCAACTTTTATCACTATCAAGAGCATTTCGAATTAATTTGTGTCAACATAGATCATTCCATTTCTTAAATGAAAAAAAAAAAAATATCAACAACTAACCCTAGTGAAGATTTTTGAGAAGCTGTAAATTGCAGTTGAGGTTTTACTTTGATCCGTTTAGGACCGGTTCGAGGTTGGGATAATTTATTGAAAAATATTTTTTAATAGAGATTTTAATAAAAGTACTTATTAAGTGTTTAAATACTTTTAAATATGTTGTTTGGAGGCATAGTTCAATACGTGGTTATTATATTGGATAAGATGTGATTTGAAAATTTTTAAATATATTTATCTCTTTTTTAGGTTATAATATAGGATATAATGATTAAATTTAATGTTTTATTTTTTAAATCACAAAAGCTATTCTAAAAGTACCAAATTTGAACTTTTGTTAAAAGAGCTTTCACATTAAAAATTTTATTTTATGGGATGACGTTCACCAAATGTTTTAAAGTAATTTTAATACATAGAAGTGTTTTTTTACCATAAACTCTGTAACTTCAAAGGGGGTCTTAGTTTGCAACATTTTTGTAAAAATTTTGAAAATTATGTATCCAACTATTCCTTGTTTTTGGTCACACATATATGCTTAATTATGATAGTGTTCAATAATATTTTCTTCAAACTCTTATCAAACCCAAGAAAAAAAAATCAGCATAAACAGATTCAAATTCAATCATACTCGATAGGAGAATAAGGTAGTCAATCAAAAAGTGCCCAACTGGTGATGATTTTGCAGCGTCTGCAAAGCGGGCATTCTTGCGGAATTGATGGGTGGAAAGTGTCAATCTATGGAGATTTGGTTGATTGTCCAAGATATATGCTACTAGTTCCAGTACGAAATGGGAACGGGACCATTTTAATCTGATTTGCACACTTCAAAAGAAGCCCAAAAAAAAAAGGAAAAAAAAAAAAGGCAAAGATGTGAAAGTGTCCTCACTCTCTTAGCCAGACTCACATGCTCTTGCTGCAGCTCTGTTGTTATGTTCCCAAGTCTTTATAGAAATGTGTGGAGAAAAGCAGTTGAATTCCCTCCCACGAATCATGATGTAGAGCAGCTGGGCAAAATCTTGATTGCAGAGAAGGTTAAATTCACATGTTGAAAGCTAATGAGAACTCAAGAATAAGAATAAATTATTCGGATAGCCACTAAATTTTTTTAATAATTAAGATTTGATCATTTAATTATTAATAATATATTTTTATCCACTAAACTATTAAAAGTGTGAATTTTGATCCATTTGGTTTGATTTTACTGCTAACTCTATTAGATTTAAGGATTTGTACGATTCACGAGATATACTATTAATAGTTAGATTTGATAGAGTTAACGGTAAAATTAGAGGAAATGAGTCAAAATTTACATTTTTAATAATTTAATAGATAAAAATATGTTATTAATAGTTGAATAATCAAAACTTGACTATTCAAAAAGTTTAATGGCTGGCAGGATAATTTGCTAAACGCTGGAAAGTGCGAAATTGGCATTCCACTAGTGTGAACTGTTTGGTCGCATTCTCTTATTGGCTTTTGGCCAATGCAGATTCGACAACTAAAAGGAATTTCTTGAGCTAATTTATCATCATAACTCTTCTACATTGAATAATAAGTTGTCCTTTTTTCTCAGGTTAAACAGTTGAAAGTTAATAGGAAGTTTTGGCCATGTAAGACCATTTGCACCATGCTAACATACAGGAATTCTTAAGTGGCCAATTGCTAACATTCCATTAATTTGAATTTGGATAGAAGATGGCTAAATCATCTTAATATACGAAACCCATAATAATACACACATTAGCAGGTTTCAATCCTAATCAAATGAATTTAGATTATATTTGGACCGGAGAATTTTGATGGACTTGGATTTCAAATCCTAAACCTAGACCCCTTTTTGTGCTGGCTTAGAGTAACACAAAAAACAAGATTTCAACTTCTAAAAGTAGTTTCTCGTTATAATAAATGAAATGATTCTAACGTTTCGATCAAAAAAAACTTCTAAAAGTAGTTTTCCCAAATCCACTAGTTTAGCATCAATTTTACAATTTACTTTTGCCCAACCTCTAAAAGAGCTTAATCCAAAGCACCATGCTAGCCAACTAGGATCACAAATTGATTTGTTTCCCATACCCCGGATTTCAAGTAATGAGGAATTGATAATTCGGGCCGTGCATTTTTTCTGATTGTTAGAAAATTTTAAATTATTAGAGGCTTTTTCTGTTGGTTACCGATTCTAATGATTGATTTTCTTATATAAGTGAAAAAAAATTTGATTTGCGAAGTCCCAAATTTACTGAAACAATCCATACAAGGTAGGATTTCAAAGTTTTTCCTATAATCGTAAAATCAATGCTCTTCTCATATGTTCTTTATACCATCTTCTCTTTGATTCTTGTGTTTGATCTAATAAAAGATATGTTATTTTAAGTGTAATATTTGCTTTTTGAGTTAAATTTTAGTTTGTTAAGTCAATTCAACAACAAGCCATGAACTATATATGATTGTAGTAATTTGGTAATTGCTTTGATGCTCGGTTAATCATGTTTTGAGACGAGGTGCAATGCATCCCAAAACGAGTTGATTAAACAAACTATTTTTTTGTGAAAATGATTGATTAATGGCCTTTTATTGTTTGGTTACAAAAACAATCAAACTCAAACATGTCCTTGTTTCAATTTTATTAGTTTGAAATCCTATGTTGAATCGAAATCCTCTAATCCAAGTGGGGAAAAAAAAATCATTAAGGTTGAAATTTGAGAGGGAGAATGACCAAAATGGTCCCTCACATTTCAAAAGAAATCCTATCTTGGTCCTTCACACATAAAACGATGTAGCATAATCCATCACATATGACAAATGTACTAATTTGATCTAGAAACCCATTTTTCCCCAAAATTTTGCTAAAAGGCGCATGCCCAAATCATACGATCATACTTTTCGGGCAAAATAGAATTAAGAATAACATTCTCCTCTAAAAAACCTTCCCACCACCACTTTTGGGAGGGGGAGGGGGAAGAGGTGGTGATTGGTGGCTTTTCTTGAACAAGATCGTATTCTTCTATTTTGCCCATGAAAGTATGAGCATGTCATTTGGGCAGGCCTTTTTGGGCCAGAAATTTGGTCGGAAATAGGTTTTTGGGATCAAATTGATACATTTATTAGATGTACGGGACTATTTTGCACTATTTCAAATGTGTAGGACCAAAAAAGAACTACTATGAAATGTGAGGAACTATTTTGATCATTTTTCCAAATTGACAACCTATATGGAGTCTTCACCCAAAGTTAAGGAGGTTTCCTTAGTTAAACGAAATTAAAACTTGGAGGTTTCAAGAAAATGACTAATCGCCTGATGATGTGTGGTCGGTGTCTAGTTGTCGACTGGGGAAAATTCCTTTCTCCAGCCGATTTCTTGTGGCAAAATAAAACGACTTTAATATCGAATATAATACTCTCTAATTGTATGAAGATTTATTGGATTTTCTTGCAAGCAAACAAAAGTCGAAAGCTTTACGTGAGAAATGACATTTGAAAGTACTAGCACAATAAAGTAATCACAAGCGTTTACTTTTTGTTTCTAGAAGTGCCAAGTCAAGCGAGCGAGAGTAATACACATCTTTGCATCTTGAACTTGTTCCACCGTATATGTACACAGACACGCGTGTGCGCGGATATATATACATATATATGAGCAAATATTATATATATTATCAAGATTAGATGAATAATATATGAGTAAATTTTAAATTTTAAATTTTAAATTTTAAATTCAAATTTTATACATGAGTCATATATCTAACGTTGATAATATATACACTAACAGTGTATATAAGATTAATCATATATATATATATCTACACACATAAGTGTGTATGTGTGTGTGAAACTGAAATTATTCACAAAAAGTAAAAGGAAGCAAAAGCCAGCAGTCTCATAAAAATTTAAGGAAAATAAGAAAGAAAGAGGAATTGGAAGACAAGAGACAAGTGCTAATAGGCTTTTATTAGCATGTTAAGAAAATAAGCCAAAATATATTTGAAATTTATCAATCATTGTGGTTATTCTTTTATCAAAGGTGTAAAATATTAAGACATCATATGTTATGCGGCTCCCTAAATAGATGATTTACGTTTTGTATTTTAACATAAGAATGTTGCTTTTTCTCTTTCTACTTTTCCTACTTCGTATCTATCTTTTTCTTTTATTTTTTCTGACGTATGCTTGGAACGCAGGTTGTAAAGTAATAAAAGAATGTATAAGTTTGATCATGTGCATTTCAACTGAATTCTTGTAAATTATGATGCAAAACAATTAATTGAAATGCAAGATTTCTTTACTTTCCTTGACACAAATTAGATTCATCAATTCATTAATATTGACCAATACTAAATAAGTAATATTAGCCACTATTTGTAGGAACTAGTGGTTAAGCAAAAATTTTTTTTATAGCATAAGTGGGGAGGTATCGAATCGAAATCTCTCATTTGCACTTCATCTCCCTGTATCACTCAATTTACCTCTCTCTAATGATGAAAACATTCAATTTTCACTTTGACATATCAAGGTTCGAGCCTAACTGCCAAGTTTCGAATGGGGAAGGACTAGGGGAGTGAGAAAAGGGTAAAAAAGGATAATTTTAGAAACCTCCCCTGAGATTTATAATATTGTAACGACCTTTCTCGAGGTTTGAAAAATTATAGAAACATCTCCTAAATAGTATGTTTTGGTAACAAATGGAGATATAAACACAAAAAAAGTCTAATTTATATCCTATTGCCCTTATTTGATTTACAAGACAAATTGAATGATAAAAGAAATCAAATATTAGTTACTTGCTAAATAAAAAATTTTAAGGTACCTCTTTGCAGCAAAGTTTAAGCTATGTTTCAAGGCATTATTTTTTAATATTTGGACTTCTGTTTTTCCTTTGTTAAGTAAGTTGTGAAGAAATTATTTTTAATAAATGCATCCCTGCTAGTCGGTTATTTATAAAACTAATCAAGAACCCCACTTAAACAACCTAGGAATTGAATATAATGTATTAAGTGAGATGAAGTTAGAGTTTTTGAATAAAGAAATATTTGTAAAATACAGCTTTCTTTTTCCTTTACATTCACTTTTCACTTAGAATTTGTAGAGTTGTTAAAGTTATTATAATTTTTTCGTAACACCAAGAAAGATAAGTGTAATTTTTCAAATCTCAAGAAAGGTGACTGCAATCTTGAGAAATCTCAAGGGAGGGTTTATGAAATTATCCCAAAAAATGTACTATAACTATTTTCGTCTTTAGCGCATCTACAACTACTAGGTTTGACAACTTAGTGACAATCAAGGGAAATCATTCTCCATGAGAATTTTTAGAAAACAAAACAGAAAAGCAAGCAAACGGTGCCTAAACTTTTGGCACCAACTAAAATTGGGACCCTACTAAAACATGTAAAGTGATAGTTAATGGGAAAATTGGAGGTTTGATTGGAAAGATTTAGACAGCACCATTTGTTTCTTTCAGCTGCTGCCTTTCGAATAGTGGTTCCATTCAACCATATGCACGTCTTTTCCCAAAATTTCCATGGAAAAAATCCCACTGACACATCTATTCACCAATCCCATTCCCACCAGTGACCTTGGAAAATGAAGCAGAAGTGGATTCATTTTCTTCTCATCATTTACTTATTATAACTACGATTGGATTGGATTTGGTAAATGTGAATTGAATAATCATTATGATTTTAGTCTTTTCCACTCTTTTAGTCAAGGCAAAAAGTGAAATCTGTAGGTATTAGCAAGAGAAAATGTATTTATGAACTTTTTTGGATAATATTTACTTAATGAAATATATATGTATTTAGTTTTAGGCCCGTTGGGATTGTGATGTTTTTGATAAAAAAAAAAAAACACTTTTAAGACGTTTGATGAATATCATTCCATAAAATTAGAAGTAGAGTTTTTGGTGTGAAAAGTACTTTTACCAAAAGCTCAATTTAATACCTTTAAAGTAACTTTTGTATTTTAAAAAATAAAATTTTAATTTTAATCATTTTTATCCTATATTATAAACTAAATAAATAGATAAATACATTTAAAATTTTCAAATTGAACACTATTCAATACAATAAACACTTATTGAACTATGTCTCCAACAGTATATTTAAAAACACTTAATAAATGCTTTTATTAAAAGTTTTATTAGAGAAGTACTTTTCAATAAGTTACTGCAACTCCAAACGAGCCCTTAATCTTTGACTGTTCAACCTATATAAACAAAATGTGTTTTACTGAATAAAATAGTTTGTCATAGCAAATTATGCCAAATATCTATCCTTTTTTTTAAGAAAGAATTGAACAGGACTTTTGAGAAAATGCTACTAACCGTTAATTCCTTAAATATGTTTATCGCCACCTCAAAATAAAAAAAAAAAGTCATTATCTTGAACCAAACTAAAGCCGAAGACATTTTCACCATAAGAAAGGAAAATAAATGCTTCCAACAAGGGCAAGAGAGTCAATGAAACAATTTTTTTCACTTTCAAAATTTCATAACAACAGTGAAAAAAATTTGAGTGAGTGTGTTCGATTCCGGTCACCAAGAGTTGCTTATATGAATATCATAAAACAAAAATATATCCACAATTATTTCTAGGGAGTATTTGCTTAATAACTCATGAATTTTTGCACTATCACGGATGTTCTATATATCTTGCTTCACCAATTAGAAGCAGAATCTATTAAAACTTAAGAGGATGGAGAAAAATCCAACCATTATAGCACAAACTAGAGTTGCCAACCAAAAGAAACGAGAAATTTTATGTGAGTTTAGAACAATTATTAGACATGCTTAATAGTTGGTCGAGAACCAATAGAAGAAAAGTTTCACGTAAACATACAAGAATGTCACTTGCTAATTTACATGTGGGATTCACTTGACATGTTACATGAAATCAAATGGAATGAGCCACTTATATGTCCACGTGAAATTCTTTCATTGGTTAGGGAACAACTACTAAACATACCTAGTAGTTATTCCGAACCAACATACTATAATTCGAAATTTTTTTTATGAAAAGAAACATTATTTTTCTTTCTTTTTTATTGGTTGAAAAAAAAATACTTTCAGGGATAGGTCTGGGCTTTTGGCTAAGCCTAATGGCCCTTCAAAGCTTGAGGTAAGATTTGGATGTTACATAAAAAAAAAAACTGCTAAAACAAATAAAAAAGGATATTACCAAGTGGTACCAAAGGAAAAAAGAAACCAAATGAAAGCAATGCAAACTTAAAACTTCGGAAGAGCAGAATCTAAAAACAGCTATGCAAAATGGACAGTCCTTGAATACAGGGTTAACTAATGGGTGACTTATGAGCATTT
This sequence comes from Coffea eugenioides, assembly GCF_003713205.1. Classification (NCBI taxonomy): domain Eukaryota; kingdom Viridiplantae; phylum Streptophyta; class Magnoliopsida; order Gentianales; family Rubiaceae; genus Coffea; species Coffea eugenioides. The sequence goes on along the minus strand of NC_040038.1, from coordinate 13,418,356 downwards.
TTTAACACACTTACATTTCACTTAACCTACTATATATATACATACACTAACATTTGCTACTTTCTCCTACATTTATACACTTTTTATAATTAATTTTATATTTCTAAAAATTAAACACTTGAAATATATTTTAACAAGTATCCATGAGACATCCGTTAGTCTTAGACAAACTGTTAAAAATAGTAGCGAATATGAAAGGGATGCAAAAGTACGGCAGATAGATTGCAATTTTCGCCTTAACTCTTGCACCTTTTTCACTTTTTGAGTTAAATCTTTGGATTACACCTTTAAAAGTCACTAACTCCATTTCTTTTCATATTTCAAATCAACAATTTTATGGCATTATACTCTTTTGGAGTTACCTTTCCTTGACTCTGGGGAAGAAATCAATTTAATCATAGCTTTAAAATTTTAAAAGTACTTAACGCTTACAATTTGGTTTTATGTACATAGGTTAGGTAACCTAACTCTAATATTTGGCATGGTTGTATACTAATCAGCACCCTAATTCTCAATCAATTTTATGTCGTTGTCAGCAGAAATACAGATTTAGATTAAATAAGATTTAAATGGAGTTTATACTTCCATTTTGATTTGTTTGCTTGAAAATGGTTTAGACTGATTAAGTAAATTCTTCATGATAACTGAGATATAATTAGTCTTTAGTTAGTCTTTCAAGGAGTTAAATATTTCTCATAATTCATTAACGTCCTTCTCGAATCATCGTTTTCAACTGCATCATGACGTATAAAACCAGGATTTTTATTTTCTAGAAGGAATACAAATCAAAGTCGCTTTCATTTATTTTTATTTTCTAGAAAGGGATACAAATCAAAGTTACTTTCATTAATAGCTTTCTTTGTCAAATTAAAGATCGTTTTTGTGTATTAGTCAGTGATCAGTTCCCTGTTTTCTTTGCCCTCTCCATAGTGCATTGACTTGGTACCAATAACCTTTTTTTGTTCCATTCTCCAAGTAATCATCAGTCCATTTCAAGAGAAGTGGAGAAAGTTAGCTAAATAGATGTTATTGGCTCCCCTTTTGACTTTTTGTGATAGTACTACACGAATAAATGTTCAAGGTACCTAAGAGATAACACCAAAAACAGTAATTAGAAGCTTTTAAAGTGCATATGAAAGATTTCAATAAAGCCCACATTGGCTGTATCATGGAATTCTTGGTCTAGGTTTTGCTATCAGTCATGGTTGTTTCATGAGTCAGGAAGGCATATAAGTATGAAAAATAAGCAAACTACTTCCTCGTTAACATCAAAATATTTTTTTCTATATTTTTCCAATTATATGCCCTAGGATAATAGAATAAAAGTAAAAAAAAAAAAAAAAAGCTGGGGGGGGGGGGGGGGGGAGCGGTACACAAAAAAATTTCTTGGATTATCATCCACTCTTTAAATTATGTCTACTTTATTTTAAAAATTTTGATATTTTTTTCAAAGGTGGCTCGTTTGAATTGCTATTTTTAAGAGTTTTTATTAAAAAATATACTGTATCAATTTGATGTATATAAGGTAAAAGGATGATTGAAAAATATATTCACAGAAAACGAAAAAATTTTCTACGAAAAATCACAATCCAAAAATTTTGTAGACAAAAAGTAGCGTTATTAGATTCATCTTTTATCTTGTGCCCTAAAAACACATAATAGAAGAATCCTTACATATATCAGGATAAAATATGTAATCGCTGTAAAAGATATGGAGGCGAGAGGACACAAACTAATGTATTTGGTTATCCATTTCTGTTCATATTCATGATTTCCAAAAATCAATGTGATCAGTTTTGAATAGTTTCTTGAACGAGAATATAATGTGCCTTTGGGATTTTTGGGGGTCCAATATACAATTATATATTTTAGTAAGATGATCAAGTTCATCAAATTGTTCAAAACTTGAATTATTTTAATTATAGCCACAGTCATAAAATGACAATTTCAGTCATAGAAAAACCATTTAAAGTAATAATATCCCTTTTTTAGCATAAGCATGCGAAAGATAAATACACCATGCACGTTTATGTTGACAAGAATATTACCATCACAACTATCTTCTTTTCTTGAAAGCCACAACAATAAAATCCTTCTAGAAAGGAAATGACTACAGCTACAATGATACATCTTGATAAAAGTCCCTTGCTCCCAATTGATTATCTTATCAATTTCTTGTTTCAATTTCACTTTAATTTTTAGTCAAAAAAATAGTGAGATGGACCAAATCTTGTATACAAGCAAGCGACATAGTGAGTAGAATTCACTTATAAAAGATGACTGAAAATCGCGATATATTTAAGTGATACATATAAATATAAAAATTTCTAAAATTCTGAAAGTGGAATATAATATAAGTCATATATCGTTTAGAATAGGATTTTCCTATCGAGGAATTGCATGATCTTTATTATTATTGTTTATACTTTCTAAAAATGTATAAACACTTTAAATATGTTAGTGTAAAAGGCCAAACCTATTTAAGCAATTCCAAATTCTGTGCAAAGCTTTTCTTGTTCAGATGGTCATAAATGAAGCTCAGTTGGAAGTTTCTCATATCCAAGTCTGATTCCATACTTCCAATTTCTTGCAGCAAACATTCTCAGTCAGTTCCCTTTCTTAATGCCGCAGACACGCTTCTCCTATGGACCCACAATATCCCTACAAAATAACCAAACTGGAAAACAAGAGAAAAGAAAAACCCAAAATTTGGTGCTCAAAGTTGGCTATCAAATATACTGAAAGCAAATTATTGAGAATCTAATTTTAGTTTTAAGAAGAGAAATTCAAATTAAAATAAATCTTCAATGGTAGATTACAATTTAACTTCCAATTTCACCATCCGACTTCACACTGTTATTTTTACGTCTTATTTTTTTCGCAATTAGAAGTAGGTCACGCATTATAATATTATTGTCACGAGTGAAATTATAATTAGTCAGAAAATAAATAACTTGGCATAGAAAATGGGATTGTAGATTCCAGAAATGATGAAAGGGAAAACAGAGCAAAAAAGAAAGAGCTTAATTGTAGGCCAAAATGGCCTATTGGGGTAACCAACTTGTTGAATAATTCAAGATTTTTTTCTTTTTGGGGATAGAAATTCAAGAATTTTAATAAATTGCAAAAATTAAATAGAAATGGAAAAAAATTTATATCCACATATTTACACACACACTAATCACACCACTAATCACCTAAATTAACACGCACAAAACTCCGATTCCGTTCAGAAAGGATGTAAATTCCGACTCAGGCCATTCACATTTGAGAAAAACCCCACCAAATCTTGCCGGTACGGCAAAAACGACATCCGCCGCCGTTCACCGTCGTTCTTCACATACACCGCAGTCACCGGCGCAACTTTTCCCGCCGCCGCCTTAGGAATTTCCGGTGCAACTTTTCCCGCAGCCGACTTAGGAATTTCCGGTGCAACCCCTGACAACTTTTCAATTTTCTCCATATTTCCCTCTCTTTTCCTGGCGTTTCTACTTTCTGAGTGAGATAAAAAGACGAAACTGTCCTTCCCGTCGCTGTTGCTCCGATGAAGAAGGTTCCGAAGCTTCCACCGCTTAGACGAGCACGAACCGGTGGAACTACTCTTCTTGCACCTCCCTTCCTCCGCCCCGGCCGCTGCCGTTGCCATTTTCGGGTTCCACACGCAGTAACTATCAGGCTGAACTCCGTCGAGCTCGTCAGCTTCCGAGGATGAACACGACGACGGAGGGTCTCTGTCTTCTATAAAAAGCTTCCTCAACGGCAACCTCCTTGCCGCCGTTGCCGGAGGCCGCAGAACTTCCTTAGGAGGCTTCTGATGAGTAAAACCCACCGCCTCTTTCTCGTCCTCAGCGCCGTCTAACAACAAATCCTGATTAAAAAGCGGAAAACAAGGCCGGATTTGTCCGTTATAGAAAATTTCATCCGCCGGAGTCGGGGACGAAATGAAATCCCGGCCAACAACAGCAAACTCAAATTCTTCTTCATCCTCCTCATCTTCGCCACCATTCTTATCAGTACTTTTTCCCTCGTCAATCATAAGTTTATCGCGAAAGTGGAACCCATTTTCGCATAAACTTTCCTCATAATCTGTAAGAAATGAATCAGCACCACCATAATCTTCGCCATAGCCACCATAATCATGGTTTTCGGCGCGGAATTCTTCCACGACTCGAGCAGCGATTTCTGCAAGTCGGCTAGAAGAGTAGCTAGTGAAACTGGGAGCTGGAGAGAGTGAGATAACTGGGCTGGGCTGCATTTTTTTTTTCTTTTTTGGCTTTGCGGAAAACTGTTCAGAATTTGAGAGGGAGAGAAGAAGGGGTGTTGGGTTTTAGAAATGAAGGAATGAAACTGGAAAAGCAATAATATTTGGAGCGTAAATAGGAGACTAAATAGGAGAGGATGATGATGAGTGGTTGAGGAAATCTGATCATAAAAAAAGTAAAAAACTGCTGGCTTCTTTCTTTCTTGAAAAGGACTAATCTAATTTTGTAGTTTAATGTGCCCCTCATGTTTTTGTCAATTGTACTTCTCACCAAAAACTTTTACGCACACGTTTTACATTTTAAAGTTGCTAATTGTTCTCATATTCAGGAAATCCATTTTGGTTGACAAATGATAATAAAAATCAATGTAGTTTATGAATTTTCATGTAATGCCACTGGCTAGTATTTCGTATTACCACTAAGTATGTAATGCGAGTATGTCTTTTGTTGATAGACAGTTTATAAAGTACCTTCTCAATGTATACATTAGTTGTTAATAAAAGCTCGTCGTAATGCAAATTAATTGTTACTGGTAGTGATGTCTTGCTTGAAAGTGCATATAGATGATAAATTATCCATGTTTTTGGAATAACTGCGACTGTTGTTAACTTTAATTTTCCCAAATGGTTATTGTTTTGGCCTCTTACATGCTTCTCGTACCTCCCATGTACGTTGTATAAAAGCATGCTCAAATGATGTATTTCCTATAAATTCTTGCGAAAAATTATATATCTCGAGGGGTAGAATTGTAAAATGAAAATTGACTAAACCTTTAGGGGAGGATAGTGGGATAAGTTCTTTTCAAAATGAAAGCTGAGAAATACCGGAGAAGAGGGGAAGAAACTTGCGCGCTTTGGGGAGGTAATGATTGGGTAAGTGAAGGTGTAGGGTAGAGTTTGTTGTTCGATGTTGTTGAGATTTGTGTGAACAGTGGTTCTTTGCTTGGTTCATACGTAAGGAAAGGGCTTTGCCGCTTGGGTATAATAACGTTGGTTCACACGTGTCTGCTTGTTGGCTTACACACTTGGGAACGACGTTTTCTGTTTCGTTCTAGAAAGAGAGATATTTTTCCTTTTCGTTTTCATCAAGGCAAATTAATAGGCATCATTCATTCATTCTCTTTTTGATGGATTGACGGTCATTCTGCACTCCAAAAATTTCACTTTATTATCAGCTACACCCTTTAAGATTTAATTATTTCTATTTCACCTTTATAAAGTTAAATGTAATTTTTATTCAACTCCTCAATATAATTTCATTGACATCGATTTATACTATATATATATGTATATAAAGTGAGAAGAGGGTTTGGCGTAAACATTTGTTGTCACTTTTTATACTTTCCCTTTAACCCTAAAAATAAAACTAGTAATAATAAAAGCGCACGCACACGACACGTGTTCTCAAATTTATGAGTTTAATTGTTTCTCAGGTGATTATGAGATTTTTTATTTGACTCTAAAACCCTCGTTTTTGCTATTTCCCCTTCGTAAAAGTTTCTATTTGAACCAGAAAAAAAAAAGCTTTCAATAATTGCCATTAACTTACTATCCTCCCCACCTAGGAAATTGCGCAGTCCCATTCAATGGCCTAATAAAACCTGCCATAACTAAATTCCCACTAGTAGGGGTCACAGATGTTTAGCTTACCTTATACTAGCTTTATGTCCCATGCTATGGATGGGAACTACAAAATAGTTAAATATAATTTAAATTTTAAAAGAAAGCATTTAAAATTGTTATTGTTATAGAAAACTCTCTAAAATATTTTGCAATCACATTTCAATTTTGTGTTTATTATTTGTTTGCTAAATTTGGAACTAGTTAAAATTTGGCAAAAATTCTGTGTAATTTGCAAAGATAAGGGAAAAACTTTTTTGATACTTTTTTATAATAAGACAATGAGTAAAAATTTTTATTTGTATAACATAGTTAACGGGAAAAATATGCCATATTATCTTTATAAAGTAGTTAGATATATATACCTATCAGTTTGTTAAACCATTTATTTACATTTATAACTATCATCTTATGTACAAAAATATTTGGCAAATGACAAAAATATCGGCTATTTGTCATTTGCAACTAAAGAAAACATTATAGTAAAAATTTTTACTTAGAGAGGCTTATTGATAAATTAGTTTAACTAAGGTTTTTATTACCTATAGAAAACATTAAAGTAAAAAATTTTACTTAGACAGGCTTTTGGATATTCATAATTTAACCAAACTTTTTCGTACCGTATTTGGACATTTCAAGTAAACTAGTACAGTAATAGATAAGCATTGGCTACAACCTATTAAAGAATAAATAATTCAAAAAACCTCGAAAAATAACGTGGATAACTGATAGTTATTTATACCACACCATTGGATGATAGTAGTAAAAGGTTGTATTTTTCCAGTTGAACAATATAGAGGGAGATTTGTTTCGATACTATAACTGATTAATTAGATAATAGATTAAACCAACGGTACCGTAGAATTTCCCTGATTCATCATGGCCATGGATTTTCGAGTTTTTTCCTCCATATTGAGCCGTTCAATTGTCACAAACCAGTAGCTTGAAGAATCAATTTGCCGCCAATCATATTTCGGGTTGAGTAATTAAAAATTGGAGTTGTTTAGCTGATTTAGATGTTTGTTTGTTGTGTAGGTCGTTGTTTTGTACTCTTCTACATTTGACCACTAGTGGGAATTGTATTCAAGTTCTTGTCTTGTAATATAAAAACAAAAAGGATTGGACTTTGTGTTTTCTGGTACTGCCCCAAGAGTTTGGAATCATGTGGCTTAGTGCGGCTTTCATTTCATTTACACATTATATATATAAAACCTACATATATATGGGATTGTAAGTGAGATGTCTTAAAAAATAATTAAAAAATTATAATATATATATACTTAAAAAAGGATTAATTACTTATTGCTCCCTTGAAATTTTATAAAATGTCAGATGCCCCCCTAAAGTTTTAAAATAGCCCATGATCCCCCTGTAGTTTTATGTAAAGTGAAAAATGGATGGAATGCACAATCAGTTATAATATTTCTATTAAATGCACTTTAAAAGTCGTGTAATAAAATCTTGATATCCATGTAACCCCCTTATAATTTGTATAAATATTTATTTTACCTCCTTGTGATTTTTGTATTTATCAATGTAACTTTTCTATACTTTTATACAAAGTGATTAAGCTGTTGATTAATTTAGCATTTAAATAAAAGTATTATCGATATTTCAATTAACGACGTTATATAGTTATTTTTTAATAAATTTTTTACTTTATATAAAATTATAGGAGGTAAAGTAAACATTTTGAAACATCAGGAAGTTCACGTGATAATAGATGAAACCACAAAAAAATTACATGTAATTTATCCAAATATATATATATATATATATATACATACACATGGATGGTTCGATGGGATCACATATATATGATCAGATGGAACTATTCCGGGTATATATGGAATGCAGTCGGCATGACGTTGATTTTTTTTCTCCCAATTCAATCTAGAATCCGTTAGGAAGTTAGTAATCTCGAAAATCTTAAGAGTCAACATGCCACAACGGCCTTTAGATTCAATTTCTCGTAAACTTAATGTCAGGGAATGTGTTTTCTGTTACAGAACTTTCCATTACACACCTATCAATTCTTTAGCTGACACGCGTCCCATGAATTAATGACTATTTGGCAAAAAAAAAATTAAAATTTTTCATCAGTTATTTCTCCCACCAAGATTCATTCTTCTCTTCTCTCTCCCGCAGTCCCACTGATAATTTTATTTTCCATTAAAGGTAAAAGAATTTAAAATTTTTGAAATACTCTAATATAGGTTTTGTCAAGTAATAAAATTTGAGAATTTTTTTTATGTAGATAGGGCAGGGACGAAATCAGAAATTTTAGTTTGAGAGAGCGAAATCCATATGCACACACACTTTTGAATCAGCATAATATTGGTTAAAAAAAAAATTTTTGGGCCGGGAAGGCAAATAACTTAAAATACAAAGAAGTTTAAAAATATGAGTATCCAAAGCTCTCGCCCCCCCCCCTCCCTCCTTTTGCCCTCTGGCCCCTCTCCCAAGGTTGGTCCTTGAAATAGGGGTTTCTTGCAAAATATGCTTTTTCTATTTTGGAAAAAAAAAAAAAAAAAAAGGAATACAACAAAAGAAATTGGGTTTATCAGAAATGTCTGATCTTATCTACACTCCTAAAATTGTTTACACATTCAAATAATAAATTTGAACATTTTTCATAAAAAAACTAAAAGTTTCATATTTCACCCTGTGCCCTTGTTAGGGCATAAAATTGAAAAGCCCTTATCATTGTTATCATTTTTTGATTCAAAAATTACTTTTATATATAAGTGGGTTACTTACATCCACCTCTCTTGTGCTTTGGCCAAACTATCAACATTCCCCCAGAACTCTGAAAAATAACAGTTAGCCCCTTGAGCCATAAAGTCACGTAACATAAATGCCCCAGCCCACCAATCTATGAGTTGTCAAAATCGAACTCAATCTTTCAAAAATACCCCTCTTTCCACGGCAGTCATTAATTAAAGCTTGAAAAGAAAACAAAGAATAAAACTAAAAGAAACAAAAAAAAAAAGTGGGTGCAAAAATAAATAAAAACTGGCAATGCCTTTGAGAACACCCGACAAAGTTGCAAAAGATCCAACAAATAAGAAAAAAATGCACCAAACTTATCTCATCCTCTTCTTTCTCGTTACCAGGCTCTTCATCTCCTCTTCCTTCTCCAATGAATCAAAAAACCAAACTCGAATTCATCATAAAATGAATAGAAAAAGACAAAAAAAAAAAAAACAAGTGTTATGTAGTGTGATGGGTTAGGAATTCAGAAAAGGGAGGCAAAAGGGTGTTGGGCTTTGCCTGGAGGAATATTAAGGATTATGAGAAACAAAAGAAATTAGAATTGACAAATCTTTGGGTTGAGAGAATGGGGAAGAGTAAAAGATGGGTGTGGACATGGCACTAGGGGAACTTGTCTATCATGGGAAGGATGAGTTACCTTGGTCGGAAGCTTTTGATTCAATCTTTTGGTTTCACACTCTTGATTTTGATTAGTTTTCTCTTTCTTTTTTTTAAAGTTTTTTAAATCATGAACCAGTTTTCTTTTTCTTTTTTTTTTTTGGTTAAAGTAGATATCTTATTTTTAAAATAAGGCATATTTGTCAATGCAAGCAAAATTTTAACTCCATTAAGATCTGTTAAGTGAAAAGGGATCATTGTAATTTTCCAAAACTCAGGAGATGTGATGGTAGTTTGGCCAAAGCACAATGGAAGTGGATGTAATTATCCCTATATAGGTTCTAGTACAATGTTAATTTCTTGTAATGAAAATAATTATCTCACCCAGTATGCTACATGCCAAATTGCTTATCCCTAATAATAGGTGAAGTGAGTTTAGGAGCACAAATTAATGGAAAGATTAAGTTAGGAAAAAAGAGGATAGGTCTTTTTTATTTTTCTTTTTGGTGTTGTTTGGGAGTTTCAGGAGAAGGGGAGAAAAAGACTTTTAGTGCACTGCTTAACAAGATCAACCTCAAATTTATATACTTTCTTTTCCCTTTGACGAGCAAAAATGACATTAAAAGAATTTTTACTGACTAGGGAATATTTTTTCCCTTGCTTTCCATTTTTATTCACATTTGGAGATCACTTTATGAACTTCCAACATTTTCATTTTTTTCCAATCTTTTTTTTATCATTGAAAACTATTAGAAAACTTTTTTTTTTTTCTGAATAGTCAAACAACTGAAATCTTTTTCTTTGCATTCCATATGAAGCCCAAGATATTTCTAACCTACCCAATAAGCTTTTACCACTCCAATGACCGAGCCACTTGCAAGTAGGGTGAGGCTTGATTCAATTAAAAGCTGAATTAATTTGATTTTGATCGAGTTTGAGTCAAACTATTTAAGTACATGACAAGCTAAATTGGTCGAGCATTTATATGGTTTGGAGCTCATTGAGCTTAATAAAGCTTTGTGATTTTGCATATTTTTTCAAATATATATCCAGTATATATACGCTTAGTTAATGAACAACTTAAGATTAGATATGGAGCATATTTTCCACTGCTCCGACTTGGAACTATGACTCTTTTCAATAATTGGTCTACTCTGCCTTGTCAAAAATCTTTTTATCTTTTTCAGTTAACTTTTATCCATATGTTTTTCTGCCCTATTATTTTCATTAAGGAGTTCGTATATCCTTGCAAAGAGTGCGTTTGCCACCTAGGAAAACCATAAAAGGAATTGCAAAGCTATGTTTCTGCCCATTTTCATTAAAGCTATATTTGAAGTCTTAGTAGATTTAGTTTCATGCAATTAATATGATGCACCCGTAGTTATTAATTCTCTTCCAATGGTATAATGTATAACTTGTCTATTGAATGCAAGGACAATAGTTAGTAATAATTTTTTCTTTCTTATTGTTGGTAATAAACATTTAATATTATTTTTCAACCTATTATCACATTCAGAATTCAAATTCTGTATCTGACAGTTGGAGATCAAAATGGTATATAGAGGGGTAGGAGGGTGAAAAAAATTCAATGGTGTTATTGTTCCACAAGAATGTGAATGCATCCTAGCATAGGTACATTTCAGCATATGTCACTTTCCTGCGATTTTCACAAAATCAAATGGCTTTCAAGGACCCAATCTTAAAATTAAATTTGAAATTCCTTTGAAACTCATCTATGAAAGCAACAGAACATGTGTAAATTAAGCGTTAGGTCCATAAGTGTACCTTTCTTTTGTCCTTTCAGGTGAAGCAAAGCCATTATATTAATGCAATAGTGTATTTCCAACCACATTCCCCCTCCCCAGTTTCCCCTAGGACAAAATGAAGAAATAGTAGAAGGAAAAACAAATATTGGGTCGCAATCCATTATTTAAAAAAGTTTCACTTCGCAGGCGGATCTTTACCTTCTTATTTTAAACTAATATACCTATATGTTCTGTCCAAAAGGAAAAAACAAATTGATATTCTATATAGTCTGTATAATAGCCAGTGAAGACAACTGTTTCAAAAGGGTGCACTAGAATTGTTTTGGCTTCATCTATAAGTCGCTACATATATAGACATAGGGTTTGGTAAAATTACTTCATTTAAATACACTCAAAAAGTGAGAATCTGTTTAGATCGAGACTCTTTGATATAATTTCTAATCATCTTTTTTATTTCATATGTATTACATCGTTACAATGTTATTTTTAACTAGAACTCCAAAAAATTGCAATTCAACCAGGCTCTCAACATTTTGTACGTAATAACTTGAATTTAATAGTAAGTAGAGCCATCGTACACATCTCTAAGTCCTATGGTATGGACACTTACAGGCTGGTTAGGGACCCCAAGATTTGAGGGCTGGAACTCTCTGTAATTTGCAGTGTGATTATAAGATGTAATTAATGGTTTGCAGGGAGTTGATTTGAAATTTGATCGATGTATTGACTACGTAATACAATTTTCAATAATGGTAGAATTAGTAGTGCTTATACATATGATTCTTTTAATATCTATATTTGTTATTATAATATCTATACTTATGGTGTTAAACCATACATATCTAGGTACAATTGCCTGTTCTCCACGGAGGCCCAAAATTTGCAAATATTGTTGCGTTTTAATTCCTTGTGATGGGCAAGCTGATCAAAACGCAGCTGGTGGCCATCATAATATGAAAGTAGATCTTTCAAATGTGTGAGGGCACACTCATACATGCATACTATTGGTATAGTTTGTTAAATGATATGTAATAATATATGAAAATGAAATTTGTTAATTTTGGAAATAGAAATCAACTTGGACTGTAATGTTCAAGGATTTGCGAATCGATCCAGGCTTGGCTCGAGTTGGATTTGGGAGCGGATCGTATCTCCTTGTTTGGATTGTGATTTTCTGTAAAAAAAAAAAAAAATTCATTTTTCGTGAACACATTTTTAAATTACCTATTTGTCTTACATACATTAAATCAATACAGTACATTATTTTATTAAAACTTCTAAATATAGCAATCCAAAAGGGAAGTGTACCAAAAGAATTACTTTTTCTATAAATTAACAAGTCGCAAGCAAATTTAACAACCTTTCACATTTGATCAATTCTTAGTCAGAGAAACTTGATATTTGTTGTCAACTTATCTAGTTGTATTCTAAGGATAAATTGCCAAATATCAATAGTAAACACTTAGTGTAGTAATGAAAATTAAAATGTTCATTCACACCTCAAAATTTTCTTTATTCCTTTTTTGTTAGTGAAATTTTAGTATTAAAAATTTCTACACTTTTAGCGTGCTTTTGTACTACTTTCATTTAACAGGTACCCCCACCAAAACATGCTGCCACGTAGATCATTGAAAATGAAACTTTCGAGTATTTTACTATTTTTTTGAGTCATAGAAGCAACAATTATGTTACTAAATGATAAAATAATTAGTGCAATTCGTGGATCATTAATTAATGCCACAAATCTTTTCATTAACGGCTAAGGAAGAGCATTTATTGGCCATTAATTATTATTGAGTTGTTTTTACTTAGTTGGCTTTTGGTTGGGATTTTGCTTTCTAATCTCGTCATTAAATTAATACTGAAAAGTAGGTCCAACAACCGGTCGAACATTTTGAGACTGATTAATTGCTTCGTTTAATCAGCCCAAAAAACAGAAAAGAAGAATATGCATGTCAAGGGCTTCAAATCAAAGCCATCATATTAAATCTTGTGTTGCCAACCACAGAAGGTACCAGCACATAAACTAAACATTTTCGAGTTTGCTTCTAGTTGTCAACAAGATAAAGAGATTCACGAGAAAAAAAAATGAAAGAAGCCAATTGCAAAAGATGATACCAACACATGAACTAAACATTTGTTAGTTTTAGTTTGCATATAGATGCCTTATACCTCAAATAGTAAGCATAGCAATTCATGTATTTCAGATGGAGGCAAGCACAAGTTGATTCAATTTGTACACTTCCTCAAAAAAAAAAAATCATATGTTTGAATCTCGTGTCGATTTGAGGGTCATGTTGGTGGGCGATTTGTAAGAAATTCTGTAAGCGACTTATGATCTTGAAAACATACTCTGTCCCATGGTGGTGCTCGAAACTGGATCCATCCAAACTTTTTTTTTACCAAAAAAAAAAGGAGAGTGGGACAAAGAAGCGTAAAAATAGATGATACAAACACATAAACCACACATTTTTTGTATATATATATATATATAGACACACACACATATTTATATTTACAGGTGATTTGTGTTTTTCAAATTGTAAAGGGTATTGATGGGATTACACCATCGTAAAAACAAAAAAGTTTACAACATAACAAATCTCACCATAAAACACACACACACATGTATGTGTGTGAACTGTAAAGAGACATGGTGAAAATTGGATAAGAGCTAGAGGATAGTCCTTTTCATTTCATAGTCAATAAAATACATTGCTTGCTATTACACCACAGCACTTGTAGTCGGCTTAGACGTTTTGACATGGATGATTATGGCCAATCGACCCGAAACCTTTGATATCTGGGGATGGCTGATATGGGCCAATTACAGGGGTAGGCCGATGTCCAGTAGGCCTAGTGGTCGATGATGGCCTTCGCCCGGACTAGGTGTACCTCCAGACGGCTAAAACGTTTTGATCTCCAAATTCTTTTCATGATTTAGTGTCAAGCCCACTGTTGATGGAACCATAAGCCTGCTCCAAGGGAAAAAAGAAAAACATAGAACACTTATTAATTAAATTTCCACTCCATGTTTTAACAAGAACTATATAAACTTGTTTACATCTAGCATTTTATTGTGATGGAATCTCATTATGAAGAAAAGTCATGTTCACATGCTGTCTATTTGGAAATCTTTTTGTTCTTTTTCCTCTGATAGATTTTTGCTCATTAAATTATTTTCTTCACATATTTTTAGAAGTAATCAAATGTTGATATATTCCCTAATAAACCTATTCTCTCCATTGGTATTTTACTATTATGAATTAGAGTGATCATAATTGAGAATAGAAATAAATAAAAAGAAAAGTATAAGTTTTGCATAATAGAGGGATAGTTTTATACTTCAAGGGGTTAAGTGAGAAAAAAAATAAAGCTGTGAGGAGGGGATGGAAAGAGGGAGGTAAACTACAAATTTGACCATACGGCATGGCGGGTGCAGTTTTTGTGATTAACCTTTCTTTAAAATCTAGCTTCATTCTTGAAGTTTATTTTTCAAACAAGAAAAATTTGGATGTCATAACATTTTTTTTTTTTAAAAAAAAAAGAGAGAAAGAATTGATCACACAATGCAACATATTACTTTTCCTAGTGTGGTTGTGAATGAGTTAAAAATAACAACATCAGTTACAAGATGCAAGTAATAACTTAAAATAAAGTCAATGAACTTACGGTTGAGAATAGGCACTTGAAGCCAAAACCAATAGTTGGTGAAGCAAAAAAAAAAAAAAAACAACAACCATTTTGGTTGCCATATTTTGCTTCACAATTTTGTGAATGCAATGAGATATGTTAACTAGTGGAAATTTGGTTCTATTTATAAGGGTTAAAACCAATTGTATGTGACAGCCTGATAGGTGGAGGTAAAAAGGATCTGACGAGAGACAAGAGGATTACAAAGGAAAAAATACTGTTACATTGCTTAATGGGAGGATTAAAAAGGAAAAAAATACTGCTACGTTGCTTAATAGATGCACAGCGCAAATTGATTAAGAGTAAATTTTACATATACTGACGGTATATATACTATCATGATTAGATGCATGATACATGAATAAAATTTGAATTTTAAATTTAAATTCTTATGAGTTGTCATGCGTCCAATGGTGATAGTGTATACACTGTTAGTGTATAATTTTATATTTTTTATAAACACATTTCGCAATCATATTTTTATCTCACAAATATCAAATCGCTAAACTATATTTTCTACAAAAACTCTAAAAGATAACAATACAAACAAGTTCTTAGCATTTGGTCAGAAGAAGAACAAGCATTGTTAACCTACTATACTCGTCATGCCAATAAATACTTTTTTTTTCTTTTAGGCTCATGGCAATAAATATATGGTTTGTATTTTCAACTTTTAAATCTCTTTATTTTTACTATTTTTATTTATTCATGTTTGAGTATTCGAATTTCTTTTTTTAATTTCTTGGTTATTTTTTACTCTTATTTTTCTAGATTCTCTTTGTTTATTTTTCTAGATTTTTTACTCTTATTTTCTTTGCATAGGGAGTGCCATTAACATTTTCGGTAAGAAAAAAAATGCAATATTTGTTAATTATTGTAGTTTTCAAATAAAATGCATTTTTTTCTTTTCTTCTTTGAGGTAAACAAAGTCGACACATTCTATTGGGACAACTTCTCTAATTTCATAATCAAAAGATTATGTAGTTTGTTTATATTGGATCTGAGAAAAAAGTCTTTTTTTTTTTAAATCAGTTTGGTATATATATCACATGCATATCTATCACAAGCGTTTTCTTTTTTTGGTTTTAAATATTTAGTCCATTAAATTTCAGTATTGTAACTTGTTTTATATGTGTGTATGTGTGGGTATCTACAAAATTTAAAAAGAGTTAATTACACTAAATTCCCTTATTCATTATATACAATAAATTAACACTTCACTTCAGACCCGAAACATAAAAAATTAAACAGTTTGCTTCATGATTAGTCATGAATAATTTAGTCATCACCAAAAAGAAAAGTCATTTCTTCCCTGCTAAATGTGGAATGGTGCCAGTGGGATTTTTCATTTCGTGCAGTTCAATCCGGTGGTTGTATTTTATTTATATTACTAGGGGTGGCACCCGCGCTCGGCGCGGGAGTTGTAACCTATGCAGGGGATGTAGCTTGTAAACGGAAATTGCAATCAATAGTGATGTAGTTGTAAGAATTGCTATTGTATAGTTTGCCTACTCAATTAAGTCAACCATGTAGGTGATTATGCAATTGAAATTGTGGACTTATTATTGCACAGCAAATTAATCGTTATATATAGATGAAAAGAAAGAAAAGTTATTGCAATAAAAAAAGAAAGGTTAATCATTATAGCAACTATTGCAGATTGGATGGATAGCTATAACATAAATAAGTTGTGGTTATTGCAATAAGTCTACTTATAACACTGCTATCTTGAACAGCAAATGTACTAATGAGAAAACCTATTTGCTTTGTTCCTGTTGCTTCTACTGAGGTTCTTTGGTAGCAAAGTTTAGATGTAGAGCCTAAATGTAAAAGTAACATTTTGCTGTAACATACATCCTATACATGAATTTATATTTTCTGCTAATTGTATTTGAATTTTGACAAATATGTTAACCTCTTTCATAGGTGGAAAATGTAGTAGCATGTTCCTTATGTTTCTGCATATCATCCTTTCCTTCAGATACTTTTACTTGTTCACTGTGTATTGTGTCTGCATTAATCACCACAGTTTGTAGTATTCAGTATATAATCTCCTTTTCGACATCCAACAATAATTGGATTCCACAGTTTTTGTTAGTGGATTTTAGTAAGGTAACAAAGTTGTCTATCAACTGTAATACTTTCTAATATCAGCAACTTATCATCCTTCATTGATGCAGATTTAGCGTCTGTTTGTTTGGAAGGAAAATATTTTCCAGAAAATGTTTTCCTGAATTTCTATTGTTTGGTTGGGTTATTGCTTTGGGAAAAGTTTTTCCCACCGAAAATATTTTACATTAGATGGTGTAAAATGACTTCCCACATAAATGAGCTGAAGTTATTTTTCATGTTCGCCTCGTAAGTCGTGAGACTATCCATTCAAGCTCCCCCACTAGCCTTAAGATTTAGAACAAAATCCACCACTTATGTAATAGCCCACTAAAGATTGTAGTCTCCATCTCCTCCCAAACATAGGAAAAAAACATGGAAAAAGAAATTATTTTCCTCGATAAAATTTTCCATGGAAGACATTTTCCATTGAAAAATATTTTACATTGAATCAAATAGAGCCTTAATGGAAGAGGTAAGTCTATTTTGTTTTGATGCTTTGCGTTTATTATAAGCATCTCGTTGCTTCTGTCGAACTTTTTCTTTCTCTTCCACTGATAAGGTAGCGTACTTTTCTCTAGCCTTTTGATTGTGAGCTTGTCTTTTACAATTAAGTTTATCAGTAGTTTTTGATATCCATCCTAAGTGCTAACACAAATAGAATAAGCCTTTAAATTGTGACCATAGCTACTGCAATTCAACAGACACATAGCCATGCACATAATTTGGAAGAGAGGAAATAAGGCTAATTCCAAAGTCCAAACTGCAGTGGTCAGATGCAATTTGCCATGGTCACTAACACACAAAAGAGAAGAACACACAAATTAAAAGGCAGTTAAAATAATAGCAAGTCATGCACACCAAAATAATGAGTTAATTGTAACTATTATTTGATATAATATGTCAAGGACAGAAATGCTGTTGGAAAGTACCTTGATGACAAGGTTTCTGCAGTACAGTTCTCTTGCTTCTTAATCTGCAAAACAGGGAAATTATAGAATAAAGTTACAAATATAGTTGGCCTTTCTAAATTGAACAATGAATTCACTAGTTCATTTAGATATTTGATATACACACATCTGGTATGTACATGGAAAAACACAGAGCAAAAACCTTGCCCATTTAGTTAAGCACCTCATGCAACCACACTTTGTGTTAACAACCCCTATTATTGTAGGTTCCCAAAAAAAAAACTGCTCAACAAATGCTTCAGAAAATCAAGAGGATTTCCGTTTCAGTTCAGACATGCTTTCCAATAGGTCTCTCATCTTCTATCCATTACTATTGCATTAAATAACCCATAATTGCTTACTATAATCATCCAACTCTTTACCGCTCAATCGGTTTTGTGAAACTTCAGAAGAGACAAAGTCTGCAATTAAACTTCCACTATCAAATAGAGAATTAATCGTATTGTAAATGCATTCATGTTAGACTTGCTCAATTGGTTTTGTGTAACTGCATTCAACATAAATGCATGCAACGTAATCCCTCCAACTCTTTTCGCAAGCTCAATGACTTGCACAAGCTCCATTAAAAGACCTCTGTCTTAACTGCAACACTAACGGCCACTTTCAAGAGTAAAAGCTGAAACATCAACCCACTAAGGGTAAGATAGGCAAAGTGCATATCATGCTAGTACTGAACCCTTACTTAGTTGTAAACTCCTGATGTATTGACTAACTTGCCCCTCAAAATGTCAGATGAAAATCACCCAACAGTCAAACACCAACTCCTTTTATATATATATATATATATATATATATATATATATATATGATTCAATGTACGGTTATATTTTATTATTGTATAGTTGAAAAGTAATATGCATGAATAAAATTCTTAATAAATAAATAAATAAATAAATAAATATATATATATATATATAAAACACAACACCATAACGCGGTTGTATATCAAAAAATTTTCACTCCTTTTTTGGATTATGATTTTCTGTCAAAAAATTTTTACATTTTTTATGAACACATTTTTCAGTTATCTTTTCATCTCACATACATCAAATCGCTACAGTATATTTTCCTCCAAAAATATCCTAAAAATAGCAATCAAAACAGGTCTAAATATGCATACTAACCAAACTAAATCGCCAACAATGCAACAGCACTGACACCCAGCCGTTAAATTCGGCTGCTATAAGAATGTACTACAATAGCCTTAGACTAAACATATTTATAGCCAATAAGTTACTAAAGATGTCTGATAAAAAAAAAAAAAATTGATAAGAAAATCACTTAGAAAACACAAAATTACCAAAAAAAAAAATAATTTGGATGCCACCATAGGCGGATTTGACCCGAGATTCGACTCTAAGACCCCATTCAATCCCTTGTTGAAATGGATAGAAAGTTAAATAAAAATGCTAAAATTAATCTGTTTTAATATGGCTACTCTAAGAATAAGAACCCTAAACAACTTTAATTTACGCGTGCTGGACCAGGGCTCGAACTCGGGACTAGGTGTCCAGTGTTATTGATTTGGGGCTGAAATGAAATAAATCTGTTCCTAAAGTACCGAATTGTCAATACCATCGAATAACTATAATTGTTAATTAACCCCAGAAGCATCGAACAGATTGCTGTTTCGCCATTGCCCTGCGAACCAATACGGCCCTCTTCCAATTACACCTAGCCTCAATTTCGATTCTTCTTCACAAACCCACCAGTCAGAATCTTCTCAATGCGACATGTTTTCCCTT
The DNA here is from genome assembly GCF_003713205.1 of Coffea eugenioides. Classification (NCBI taxonomy): domain Eukaryota; kingdom Viridiplantae; phylum Streptophyta; class Magnoliopsida; order Gentianales; family Rubiaceae; genus Coffea; species Coffea eugenioides. The sequence continues at coordinate 13,398,819 of NC_040038.1, read as the reverse complement.
AATTTGTGCCTGGCCTTTTAAATCAGCTAATATTTGGAAACGCCTATAATATGTTTGATGAAATGTCTCAGACAAAATTGCTGCTTTTTTACTACTTGTGAACTCGTGAGTCTCCATTATGGCTGATGGGTACCATATGGATATCTTTATTTGTAGTATTATCCAATGAAAACTACGGTTTAAGATAAACTTGTTTTTCAAGATTATCTTTTGATGATTTAATGTTAGACCATGTTAAATGGGATAAGCCCAAGTTGAGTTTTGTAGTGTTTATTACTGAAGGGATGTTGGATTGTGGTTGGGAAGATGAGAGAAGCATTTTCTCTCTTTTTCCACAAGTTAAAATGTTGGTCAAGCTTTAAACTTGATTACCAAGTTTTTGCAGATACTCTCAAGTCTTGTGCTGCAAAAGCAGATGTAAACTTGGGGAAGGCTCTTCATAGCCATGTTATTAAACAAGGCCATGTTTCTTGCCAGATTGTTTCAAAAGCTTTACTGAACATGTATGCTAAATGTAAAGCTCTTGATGATTGTGAGAAACTGTTTTGGGAAATAAAGAATTGTGATACAGTCATGTGGAACATTATCTTGTCTGGTTTTGCTGGCACTCGGGTTCATGATACTGAAGCAGTGCGGTTGTTTTGTGATATGCATGCTGCCCAGGAACTTAAATTGAGTACTGTAACTCTTGCTATAATCCTTCCAGTGTGCACGCGTTATGGAGGTTTGAGTGTGGGTGGATGTGTGCATTGCTACGCTAAAAAAGCTGGATTGGATTCTGATACATTAGTAGGGAATGCTCTGGTCTCCATGTATGCAAAGTTGGGGTTGGTAATGGATGCTTTTGCTGTTTTTGATGGAATTGTTGAGAAAGATGTTATTTCGTGGAATGCAATTATTGCTGGTTTGATGGAAAATCATAGTGTAGATGACGCATTTGAAATGTTTCAGTGGATGCTGAGATTGAAAGTTCCACCAAATTATGCAACAATTGTAAATGTTTTGCCTCTTTGTGCTCATTTGGAAGACACTGTTGGTCATTGGGTTGGGAGGCAGATCCACTCCTATGTGCTAAGACGGGCCGAATTGGCAACAGAGATTACTGTGGTAAATGCTCTTTTGAGCTTCTACTTGAGGATTGGCCAAATGGAAGATGCTGTAACCTTGTTCAAGAGGATGAAATTTAGAGATCTGGTGTCCTGGAACTCAATAATTTCTGGATATGACTCATGTGGTCAATGGTTGAAAGCACAGGAGTTGTTTCATGAACTTGTTGACATGGATGTAATGGGACCAGACCCTATCACCATAGTCAGTGTTCTTCCTGCATGTGGCCAGTTATCTGATCTGCAGGCTGGAAAGCAAATCCATGGATATGTTGTTCGTCATTCTCTGTTATGCAAGGATACATCTGTACAGAATGCCCTAATTAGATTTTATTCCAATTGTGGCTGCAAAGAAGCTGCACTGAATGTATTCTTGTTGATATCTAGGAAAGATTTGATATCTTGGAACTCCATATTGGATGCTCTTAGTGAGAATAAATATGAAACTCAATTTATTGATCTCTTGCACTGCCTGTTGAGCGAAGGAATGAGGCTTGATTTTATTACTATGTTAACAGTAATACAGTTTTTTACTACTTTGTCCAGGATAGAAAAGGTCAGAGAAGCTCATGGTTTTTCTATAAAGTATGGCATTTTGCTTGGTAATAAAGAACCGACTCTTGCGAATGCACTACTTGATGCATATGCAAAGTGCGGCAACTTGGAGTATGCATACAGAATTTTCGAACACATGTCAGGACAGAAAAATTTGGTTACATACAATTCAATGATCTCAGGATATGCAGAATTTGGCTCACATGAAGATGCAGCATTGATATTCCAGAGCATGTCAGAGAGGGATCTGACCACATGGAATCTCATGGTGCGAGTTTATGCTGAAAATGATTGTCCTAGTCAAGCTGTCAGTCTGTTTCATAAGATGCAATTTTGTGGTGTAAAGCCTGATTCCATGTCCATCATGAGCCTTCTTCCTGTATGTGCTAAATTAGCCTCTGTCAATATGCTGAGGCAGTGCCATGGGTATGTGATAAGGGCTTGTTTTGCAGATGTTCATCTTAAGGGAGCTCTCTTAGACATATACTCAAAATGTGGAAACATAAAATCTGCATATAATCTCTTCCAGTCGGCTAGTGAAAAGGATCTTGTTTTGTTCACATCAATGATTGGAGGATATGCCATGCATGGAATGGGTGAAGGAGCTGTTGGGGCTTACTATCAGATGCTTGAGTCAGGTCTGAGACCAGATAATGTTATCATAACTACTGTACTATCTGCTTGCAGTCATACTGGTCTTGTGGATGAAGGATTGAAGATTTTTGAGTCCATGCAACTGGTGCACCACATGAAACCAAGTATGGAACAATATGCCTGTTTAGTTGATCTCCTTGCACGAGGAGGTCGAATCAAGGAAGCATATTCATTTGCGACCAAAATGCCGATAAAGGCTAATGCCAATGTATGGGGGGCATTGCTTGGGGCATGCAAAATCCACAATGAGGTTGAAATGGCACGTTCCGTCGTTGATCGCCTTTCTGAAATCGATTCAAGTGATATTGGAAACTACATAGCTATGTCAAACTTATACGCTTCGAATTCTAGTTGGGAAAATGTCCTGAAAATGAGGAAGCTGATGAGGCTGAGAGATCTGAAGAAGCCGGCTGGTTGCAGTTGGATTGAAGTAGAGAATAGGAAAAACGAATTTCTAGCTGGAGACTATTCTCACCCGCATCGATGCGTTATTTATGAGACATTGGGCATCTTGGATCATCAAATCAGAGAGTTTTATGAGTTTATAAGTTAGGGGACTTTCAAAGACACTTGAAATCACAGGCGAGCAGGTCACTTGATACCTGGAAAAGTAGCTCATAAGACCAGAGCAATAAGAAAGACAATTACCGATATCCATTAGCTGTTAAGCTGAATCATTGTGGTTGAATTGTTACTGATCCATTAGCTGTTCAGCTGAATCATTGTGGTTGAATTGTTATCGTGGAATGAGAGTTGGTTGTCTTTCTTCTTTTAGTCAAAATCGTGACAAGCTTCTCTCAGTTCAAACTGCAGGTAGACAATGATGGTATGTTCCACATGTAGTCTTTGAGTAAAATTTTGACATGAATGCACTTGTAGTGCTTTTCTCTGAATTTAGACTCAACTGATATCCAACTTTTCCTTTCTGCAGGTGCACTCTTTTCTGGAATTTCTAGGCACATAGCAAAGCTGCTTCTGCTGGTGTGACCCTTGAATTCTACATCCTACAAACAAGTGGCATTTGGGCATATATACATCAACACTTAGGAAAATCTGCAGCATTACTCGGATCAAATTGTTTTAGTGTCACAAGAATTTAGTTGCATAGGTTTTATGAGCAATCAGCTGGCAAGCTCCTGTTTATATCAATTTGAGGGGTGGTGTATCTTTATTTCCTGGAGAAAGGTGGGAAAAGGCCAAATAGGCAAATATGTAGACATGTCTCATATTTTGAAATTAAAAGTTCTATTTACTTTGAAAACTAGTTGAAGAAGAACGAACATCCCCTCATCTGTTCAGAGTCTTATCTCCATCTTATTTGCTGCCTCAGCTGCATTAGTTTGACTGATCATGGCTGTATGCTGATTACAGGACCAATGGGATTGATTGGTTAACTCATATAATCTCCATGGATGGCATAAGCTTGTTTGGAGCTGGTGATTCTTCCCAACTTCGAGAGTGAAATTGATCCGACCACGTCGCGGAGGTGAAATAATTCTTGCGGATTAATATTTTGGATTTTGACTTGCTGACCTTATGCTCATCTCAAGAATGGTATTGTGTTTGGTTCTTTCATGAGAGTTGGATGGATTCAAAACATGTCTGTATTCTGTGGAACTGCAAGATAAATTCTTTGAAACCCTTTGTGTAGAAAATTTCACCCTAATCCCACATCGAATTATCATCTTTGATTCTGTCTTAGGAATTGCAATCAAATAGAAAGAGGACATAATCAATCGAAGCTTGGAATTCAATTACTTAAATTGCTCTTTTGTTCTATTCCATACCAATTTTGACCAAATTATGTGCACACGCATATTCAAGTGGCCGAAGTCTGCTAACTGCTAAGCATGGTTTGGTATTGGTATGAACACGGGATTTGCTGTTGCAGCTGCAAATTGCAGAGAACAATCCAATGGCAAAGAAATAATTCAAGTGGGCAAACTTTGGTGGGCGTTGTCTTGTCCAGTCTGGTATGCCTCTGCAACAAGGCAGAATAGTTTAGACAAAAAACTTTGGCCGTGGATTTTAAATTCCAAGAATATGCTTTTACAGCTTGAATTGTCAGCCCATCAGCACAGCTCAATCTGAGGTGCCTAACTTAGCTAGTTGATTGTATATTTCAATTTTTGTTTTCAAGAAAAGTTGTTAACTTTGCAAAGTTTCATATAGTTCTATCATTTCGAGATTTCAAGGATAGGAATAATTGTGAGTACGTCGTTCAAGAACATTTTTATCTTTTTAAACAAATTGCTAGTCTTTTATTTACATATTTAAATCACTTTAAACACAAAATAAACGTTGAACATTTTTGGTGAGGCCTACTTTTAGTAATGCTTAGCTCAGGTATAATTCCAAGTTCGTTTATAGATTGGGATTTTTGTTTCATCTCCTTTTTTTCCCTCCTTTCTTCCTCTTTGTTTTTTTTTTTCCTCTTTTATTTTGGCTTTTTATTATCTTATTGATGTTTAGAGAAAGTATTAGCTCCTACATTTACTGTGGTCCAGGAAAAGACAGAAGGTTGGTGTCACTGCCCACAGTTTTAATATGCATGACTACTCTGAAGAGCCAATTGGTCCATTTCTGGCCATAAAAAATGCTCTAAGCTGTCATGATGCAGATGATGGAACAGATGCAATGGCACAGGAATTTGCAAATTCCAAATCCATTATGAAAGATAACCAACTTCATTGCTGATCAGCCAAATTGCTATGGCAACAACCTTGTAATGATGGACTGCAACAGAAAACCAGAAAAAGGCAAAATGAAAGAAAGAGTGCTTATATGGTTAAGAAACTACTCTGCTATTTTCTGCACATATGTTGTTTCTAAGTCATCAGGCCTATGAGGTTAGTTGTATCTATATCTGAACTCCGAAGCATCCATTTTGCCTTCTAAAAGAGTTTGAAGCCTTCAATTTTTGGAGCAACCACAAGCTCTTCCACGCTGCTTGTGGCACTTGATTGGCTTATTGCTTGGCGGAAATACCATTGATGTCTCCATCTGTGACAAAATTAAGGAATTTTCAGTTTAAGAAACGAATACGAGCATATAAATTGGAAGCTATACAGAGAGAGAGAGAGAGAGATCATGTATTGGATTTGATCTTTTCATTTATTTAGGCAATTCTTTTCTTCTTTAATGATATGAAAAATATTTTGAGAAGGATAACAGAATATGCAAAATCCCATAACTCCCTACGAGGATTGCAGCACTACAACAGGTGGAAATTGACACAAGATGCACTGCAACTTGCCTACAGGGGAATGACTGCACGATGCACTGCAACTTGCCTACAACTTGGCTACAAGATCAGGTTGTCTAGCATTTTTTCTCTAAGGCCACTAGGATCTTTCTTCTCGTCTGTTCCAATAGTAGACGGACTGGAATGACTACATTCAAAGCTAAAATCAATTTTGACTTGCAAACTACAGTTTACCATGGCTTCTTTGGAAGAACCTTTTTTGGTTCTAGGGAAAAAATTGTAGATCAACCTTGTATCTTCAAGGGATCTACCAAATTTAACTCAACCACCAAAACAAAAGCAGATCTATTCTCATGCAAGTTATCCTGCTATGGCTCAAAAGCCAAGAACGAAGTGGACCTCAACGCTTTTGACAGAAGTTATTTTCCAAATTGTCAACTTGAATATCTTGAATCAACTTAGGCAACAATCATCTATTGCACATGAGCAAACCACGCCAGAATTGTAATAAACAATTAGGTGCAAAGCCAAAACTACATGTGAAAACATGATCCCGGAACATTCATATACCATGCAGAAATCTCGAAAGAAAGATTACAAGGATATAGGGAAGTAATCCTAAAGAATGGGAAATAAAGCAATCCCATTAACTAATTGCATGTAGTCAGACCTTGTCTCTAAAGGATTTTATGACAGCCACCAACAAATCGTCTCCTGCAATTCGTCTAACTCGCTGTATCAATTCTTGTCTTGTGATTTTCTTTTCCTGAAATTCCAAAATTGACAACCGGAGCATAGTTTAGTATGCAGATGGGACTGTCAAGATCATGAGGCTAAGGAATGCCAGACACTTACTCTATGATCACTGTGATGTTTTTGGATCGCTTTGATGCTATTAGGCGGCAAGAACTTTGCAAGTGCAGTTATCAATGTTGGAAAAGGCATCCAAGGTGAGCTAGGCATCTTGAGGGGAGTTGAAATCCTTTGACATCCTGCAAGTAAAGAACGCCAAAAATCAGAACCTTAGACTTATTTAACAGCATCAGAAACTCCAAATCCATTATAAATTACTTACCTTTCAAGTTGGATGGGAGTCTGAAACTGACAACATATTCTGGGAATATTTGATTGTTCATGTGAGTGCTCCAAACAATATATTTTCTAGGAGACAATAAATTGTCAACCCCTGAATCGAACTCCTCAGAACTGGGATGAGATTGATTAGGATGAACAATCTCCATTCTCCCCAATACAACACGGCAAAGCACTAGGTGCCTGAGCCCATCTTCATCAACAACTGAGGATTGAATACTGCAAAGACAGCATTTATCAGAAGGGTAATAATAAATCCCTTTGACAGATTAAATCAAGCAAACAATCATTCCCGAAAATTACCTCTCTCGAAGAGAATCAGAAGGGTCAAGATAAATTCCACGGCCATAAATTCCATCATTTAAAGTGTTACCGAAACCATGTAGAAATATGTTTCTGATCTCATCTTTAGATGCGCCATACCAAGCATACTTCACATTAGGATGGCCTTCAGTCTTCTTCTGTAAAGCTCGAGAAAAGATGGAAAAAGACATAAACCTTGCTCGAGCTGTCCAGCTAGAACAAGCATTCTTATGAATGGCTTCAATTTGAGTATGCGTAAGCCCCTGTTCAGTCAAACTCGAAACAAATCTTTGCTTGATAAATTCATGCTGCTTATCATCTTCGTCAACCTTGATAGAACAATCACCAAATATTCCCAATCCCTCTTCGTTGGTGGTGCTACTTTCACAATCAGAAACCATGTCTTGATCATCAGCATTATTAGGCTCTGAGCTGATCATATCTTCTTCTTGATCAACTCTGCTGTTTTCTGGAGCTAAGGCCATGAACCCATCGGGATATTCATCGTTAGTCTTAAGAGGGGCAGCAAGAAACCGACTTTGCTGCAGATTACTCTCCATAACCGACATATTTGTTGTGCAAGAATTTGTCAAAGCCGTGAGGCAGAAGCAACTAACTTGGTCTAAAAATCAGGAAAAAACCGCCTTGAGGAAGAAAACTACCAATTGGCCTAATAAAAGTTCTTAATTCTAAAACCAAGAAGGAAGCAAAAAATTCTGAACTTTAACCATTTTGGAACAAAAAAACTATACAAGTAATCAAATCAAAGCTCTGTTTGGAATTGAATTCTTACACAAAGCTATCAATGCTTGCAAGAATTCCAGAAAAAAGAACTTCTGCAGAGTTGGAGAATATTCACAAAATGACAACCAAAAAAGAAAGACAAAGAACCTATAATCTTTACCACTATTTTGCAAGAAACAGAATCTCAAAAGCACAGTTTTTTCTCCGAGATCTTTAATAAGAAAGGTAAGAAATCTTAAAACAAGTTTTCAGCTGAAGAAAAGAACCAAAAAAAAAACTGATCTTGGGGAACTCTGTAGAATAAGCAGCTCACCTTCAGAACTCTCAACACTATATAAAGATCAAGTTTCTATGGGTACAAAAAAGGAAACAACTTTCCTACGCAACACTAAATTGGAAATATACGGATTCTGGATATGTATTACTATTCCAAAAACAAGAAAAAGAAAAATGTGATCCTTCTTGGAATTGGAAGGAGAATTGGTTTCTGGGTTTTACGTGGAGAAGAAGGAGAAGAAGAAAGAAATGGTAAACTGGTACTAATAGGAAAGGAGAAGAGAGAAAGTGGGGAGGTGGCCTGGGATGGAGCAGCCAATGGTAACACCGCCTCAAGTTTTCTTGAACTGGAAAGCCAATACTAACTCTTCTTTCAGGTGGGTTCAATTAATTTTTGCTTATATAGTTTTGTATGGGCGGTTTGATTTGATATGATTTCTGCGTGTGTGAGCGCACCTTGATTTGGTGGGCCGGTGCTTTTTGTTGAAATAAAAAAAGAGGGTCAAAATCTTGAGCTGTTTTTATGGGTGGCTGGGTTTTCTTGGAGATGGGATTTAGGGATTGGAGGGATGTTGGGGCGGCATTGGGGGGAGAGTGGGGAGATTTTTTGTGTGGTACTTTAGATAAGTTCTAATAACATTTTATGTGGTTTTATAATGTACTACAAAGTTTTATGCACATGCTGTATCAAGTTTTTTTCTTTATTCTAAGCTTTTTTTTTTTTGCTACCAAAAGAAGGAAAAAGAGTTTACCTAAGAAAAAAAGGAGATTGAAGATCGAGACATGTTTAAACGATAAATATAAATATGAAAATTATTAAAGTTAAGAAGTTGTACCGTCATTTAGTTTGTGTCTATCATACAGGTAGTAGTATGTCGTTCAGAATAGATTTTTTAATTTAAAGAATTATTCTGTTTTGTGTCCTTTAAAGTGCTAGATAAAAAATACGCTTAAAAAACAGGATAAAAATGTACTATAAGAATTATAAAATAACTATTATGGATACTTTCTTGGAAAAAAATTTACCTTCTTGTGAAAAGGTTACATGTAGCTCATCTTCTATCTTGCGCTCTAGGGCAATAATTAGTAGGATCACAATTTAGTGGATACAAGTTTCTTAATTATACTTAAAGTAGTTGTCCTCTAAAATCTTCATTATTATGGAAAGGATGACGGTCTAAAGAACCTGTAAATCTTTTGAATGCACAAATCTCAATCCCAATGGCTAATGGTAAAAGGTTAAACTATGGGAGGAAAGCTTAGCCAGTTATGTAATTGGACATAAAAAAAAAAGCCTGGGCAGGTAATAAATAGGTACTATGTTGTAAATTAATGATTCCAAGGGTTAACCTACAATTATATCATTCTTTTAGGGTAAAAAATTGAAGAGGCTGAGGGAGTAATCAAATTGACAAAGGGATTGGGACTATAGGAATAAATAAAAGAACAGGGGGCTGCTACGCAACCCTAGACGGAATTGAATTGGGCCCCAGGGGGCTCATACGTGTGTGTATACGTGTATGTGGGCAGGACGTGTGTCCGCAGTGTTCCAATACCAAAAAATATTTGTCGTGTGCTGATAAAATGCATTTGGCAATTGGCATAAAGGATTTGATTAAGTCCCAGGCATTCAAAATTCATTTCCGTATACGTTTTGAGGCTATTGACACTTGAAGATAAACAATAGATAAGTGTTTGACCATTCGAATGGTCAATAGACGCATATATATAAATTGCACATATTAGTAATTTTGGCACCCTTTAGGTATGTGCAGTGTGCTTAATAAACCAAAAGAGAAAAAAAAAAAAAATATTTCCTGTACCAACAGTATATATATACTATATCAGTAGTGAATTAATAATAACTATGTAAAATTTAAATTTAAAATTTAACTTTTATATATACGTTATAAATCAAACAGTGATAATATATATACCATCAATATATATAAGATTTATTCAAAAAAAAAACGAAAGATGAAAAGGCTGAGGAATTATAAAACAATCTTGAGATAGTGTTAGATTAGGAGTCGGGAAGGTTGTTAGTAAATTATTTTCAATATATAGGTGGCCAAGATCTATTGACCAACACAATAAAACTTGAATGCAAATGTGAAATGGTGCAGTGTAATTGTTACAAAACAGACATTTACAGTATTACATGAACAGTAGCTCAATATTATCTTTGTTATAAATTTGTATGAACAAATTACTATGAATTATGATGTATTTCAGAGTAGTTACACTGTTCAAGGACGATTGTACTGACAATCGTTGGTGCCACTGTTCTTGTATTTTCAGGGCACTTCCTTAATTGATAATATTGTTAGTAGGGAATTTACGATCTTGTCCTGTGGTGTGAGGGCATTGTTGATATTTTAAAAAGTAACGTAAAATGAGTAATACCAAATCAGTTGCTCTTCCTTCATGTATAGTTTAATTAGACAAGCATGCCCATAATAGCATAACATAATATCTATATACACGTCTAATGCTTGGCATGGGAGGATTGTAAAAGGGAAAAGACAATTTATTTAATTTGCAATTTTACCTTCTTTGGTTCATTATTTGTAGAAAGCATGTAACTTTCAAAATATCAATAACTAGTTATGATTTTGACACTATTAAAATCAAAATCTTTTATTAGAATTGATTTCTTTTGATTTGATATAAAGAATACTCCTTCAGAAAATATACTTTTTAAATGAAAAAAAAAAGTTGCTATCATGTATCTTGGATAAATGGAAATTACTATATTTAATTTTCTCAAAAATTAGCCCAAGTCCTTTAAGTTTTGGAACAAATGAATCAAAGTTTACTGCAAAAGCATCAAGTATCTACTACCATAGGTTTCAAGAATTTGAGGATACTTCAATTTACTACTTCACAAAAGTCAAGAAGAAAAAAAAAAGAACTGTAAAATTTTCATAGCCACGTGGATGGTCAAGTGCCACCGGAGGGTATCGGTACAAAAGCCGTGGTCGGCTATAGGTATCAAAATATTTACGAGTATTTCTTGAAACATAGAGCTAATACCAGATGAAAATTATTAGCAGCTCATTTTGGCAATTGCTCAGTCAATAGGTTACTATTATTACTGGCTCCTTTTGGCAATTGCCCACCCAATAGGTTTCTTGGTCTGTTTTATTCGTTTTAGGTGGATGTCTGGCTTATACCTTTTCCCCATACATCGAGGAGGTAGAACTTTTACTGCGGGGTAAAAATAGTAACATATGAACTGAATAGTGCAATGTGAAGTTTTGTAAGTTCTTGTAGAATCAGTTGTTTTATTGCCAAAAGAATCGAATTGAAAATAATGGAATTTTTAAGATCATGTCCCTTCTCTTGCTCCGCGGTGGGATGAAATTAAACTGGACCAAGGCCTTGTTTGAATTGTAGTTTTTTAATGAAAATTTTTTATATTTTTTGTAAACATATTTCTTAATCATTTTTTAATCTCACATACATCAAATTATTACAATACATTTTTTTTTAGAAAAAAAAATTATAGAAACATTTCTTTCATCATTTTTTTTGACTAGGCTATCTTCTTTCTGATTTCAAAGCTATTTGATGTATCCTTATCCTTTGTGACAAAGTCTAAAAGAACTGCTGCAATTTTCTTCAGTTAGATATATAGTTCACTTGACCAAGAAAAAAGAAGAAGCTATATAGTTCACTGACAATGAAATATCAAAAACATTTTTCGTTGCACCAAAACTAGAGTAAGTTTTTAACTTCTTGGAATACAAATGACTATTCATTTAGAGAACTCAAAATGGATTCTAAAATGTTGGTAAGTCAGTTCAGATGAGGATTACCTGGTCCAAGTAATCAACTATATGGGGTGGCCCAAGTGCTGCTTCTCATACAAGGGTGTACCAAAAACTCTTACCATATCAGTTCTATTGATGTTTATCGAACATGCATATATGCAATTGCTCTTTTGCCGTTTCTTTTTTTTTTTTTTGGGGTTAAAAGTAAAATTCTTTGAACTATTCAAACCCATTTTGGGATTTACTTGTACTTGAATATTTACAGATTAGTCGCAGATAAAGTAAAGGATAAACATAATAATCACTCCTCCAACATATTACTGCAACATATATTTTATGCCAAATGTGCATAATTTGAATTTTAAATTTGAATTCATGTAATGTGGTATGATCTAAACTTGTTATTATAAATTTTAAAAAATCATATATTGACAGTGTATAAAAAAGTTATATATATATATATATATCTGTATATGTATTTGTTCAATCATTTATGTTCAGGTCTAATTCCCTACAAAAAAAATTGGACCCCAGGCTATTACTATCACTAGCAGTATTATTGACATCTACTTAACATTAATATTGAGTCAATTTGCTTTTGCTTGTAAGACAATCCTCAGGAATTATATGCCACAAGGTGTTAACGCCCATACTACTGCACTGGCAAAGAAACTTGATGTTTATAGGTTTTTTCATCAAGATAATGTTTATTTCTTGGTTCGCAATTTTCACGAAGAGTTATTCTGAATTTATGTTTTGTCCCATTTATTTTTTTTATGAAACAAAAATTTTTTTTTTAAATGTTTGCAAATGCATATTTTGGGATGCTTAATGTATAGAGGCGGCCATGGCTGACACAACTCAAAAGTACGCCATGAATCTAACATTAAATTATGTGGGTTTGTGTAGCTGTTTATTTTCAAAATTTTTTAATTACATCGTAAACACATTTTTTAACAGCCTTTTTATCTCACGTACATCACATTAAAAAAGTATTACATTATTTTCTCAAAATATTATTCCAAATAATTTCTTATCCAAAGACATTATTGTTTTTGTTGGTTTGGATCAAAATCGGGTTAGCCTGAATAACTCCATACACAATCAGGTCAACTTTGGGTCAACTTGCAAAAATGCCAAAATCATCCTATTTACCCCAGTTTACGACATCTGTTAATTGTTTGCGCATTTCATGATTTCTGTTAACTGTTTAACCCATTTCATGAAAAAATGAACCATTTTCACCACCATCAGCCTTGAAAAATAGAGCTTCATTCTTTATTATCGTAAAAGCAAAAACTTTGTTCCGGGCATTCTTCATTTTCTATGATATTGAGCAATGAATTTGGATAATTGGGAGTATGCTTTTTTTAAACAACTAGGGTCAGTTCAGTGGTCAAAAGAGGGTTTTAGAATCTTTTCCATTATCAGGTTCAAAGTTTGATTCTTGTGCCTGACAATTAGTGGTGGAAACGATGTTAAGAGGGGTGAAAGGAATAAAAAAAAAATGATGCTACTTTATCATCTTTAGACCCTAAAAGTTCATTCTAATACATAGTAAAAGACATGGTTGCCATATTACACCACCATCAACCTCACCGTCTTGGAGTAATTCTCGAGTGGAGTATTTAGAAATTTAGGTATTTGAAGTAAATTCAGTGTCACTTTGTCAAGGAAAGGAATGCCAGAAGATGGAGGAGGGCAAAACATACGGTAAAGTGTTGACTGCTATGTCTTCTAATGGCTTTTGGTGCAGTGCAGTGGAGTAGGAATTTAAGAATTGACATCGAATTCTATACTTGGTAATGTAGTATCGTTGTGTACATTTTTAGAAATTTCGACATTCATCTAATCATAATAATATGTATTGTCAATATATATAAAATTTACTCAAAAAAAACTGTAAAAGTTTCATGACCACGTGGATGGCTACGTGCCATCCGAGGGTCTTAGTAGAAAAACCGTGGTCGGCAAAGCTGATCATTTCATCTCTATAGCTATCAAAATACTTGTTTCTTGAAACGTGGAGTGAATACCAGATGAAAATTATTACTAGCTTATATTGGCAATTGCTCAGTCAAGCTCATTTTGGCAATTGCTCCTCCAATAGGTTTTATGGTCTATTTACTCATTTTAATGGATAAGGAAGGATTAAGTCTAGCTTTTACCCTTTTCCTACATACATATAGAAGCCAGCTAGAACTTTTACTGAAGGGTAAAAGTAGTTAGCGTATGAATTGAATAGTGGAATGTGAAGTTTTACAAAGTTTGGTGGAATCAAATATTTTATTGTTCATGTCAAAATTTTAAATTTTACACGGAACATAATCAAACTAGATTAAATTAAACAACAAGGGGTCAGATGAAATTAAACTAGACTAATTTTCTTGACGTGCATGAAAATTAAAGAACCGTTTCTTTCATGATTTTTCTGACTACATTATGCTTCTTTGTGATTTAAAAACTAATTGAAATATCCAAATCCTCGTGATAAAGTCTAAAAGAATCGATGAAATTTTCTTAAGTTAGACAATTCACTAGATCCAAAAAAAAAAAAAAAAGCTATATGTTCGCTAACAATGAAATATCTAACATATTTCGTTGTACCAAAACTAGAGTAATTAAGTTTTTAACTACTTGGGAGTACCAATGACTATTCATTTCGAGAAGTCAAAATGGCTTCTAAAAGGTTGGTATTTCAGTTCAGATGAGGATTCCAAGTGCTTCTTCCCATAGAAGGGTGTGTACCAAAGTCTTACCATCACAGTTCTATTGATGTTTACTGAACTTGCATTCGTATTGGGTGCAATTTCTCTTTACCTAATAGCAGCTATATCCCTTATGGAGTATTTGCCAAAGATATGTAGACGTTTTCTAAATACGTAGTGAGAAAGGGACTTTTATGTCCTAGTTTTCCAACAAGACTACACATGTATATATTTCTTGGTTCCCAAGTTTTGGTAACAATAGGCCAAGTTTTTATCTTTTTCATTTTGCTGTTTCTTTTTTTTTTTGGGCAAAAGTAAAATTCTTTAAACTATTCAAACCCATTTTGGGATTTTCTTGCACTTGTATATTTACCAAGGAATCTCATATAAAGCAAAGAATAAACACAATAATCACTATATATATATAGTGGCAATTTAGTTCAATTATTTAAGTGCATGCTGTTAACATTCATATTACGTACTGCTAAAGAAACTTGATATTTATTGGCTTTTTCATCAACATCATGTTTATTTCTTGGTTCGCAACGGGTTATTCTGAATTTATGTTTTTGTGCCTTTTATTTTCTTTTGTCCGGAAATGCATATTTTGTCATGCATAATGCATAGAGGTGGCCATGTCTGGCATGACCTAAAAATATGATTTGAGCCTAACATAATTAATTTGTTTTGTTGGTTAGGAACCCGAATATGGGCAGTGGGGTTTTCTTGGAGATGGGGTTTAGGGATTGGAGGGATATTGGGGCGACTTGGGGGGCGAGTGGGGAGATTTTTTGTGTGGCACTTTAGATAAGTTCTAATAACAATATATGTGGTTTTATAATGTGCTACAAATTTTTATGCATATGTTGTGTCAAGTTTTTTTCTTTATTCTAAACCCTTTTTTTTTTTTTTTTTGCTACCAAAAGAAAGAAAAACGGTTTAGCTTAAAAAAAAAGGCAACAGAAGATCAAGACATGTTTAAACTATAAATATAAATATAAAAATAACTAAAATTAGGAAGTTGAACCGTCATTTAGTTTGTATCTGTTGTGCAGGTAGTAATATGTCGCTTAGAGTGGATTTTTCAATTTAAAGAATTATTCTGTTTTGTATCCTTTACAGTGCTAGATAAACATGGAAAAAAGGGTAAGAATGTACTATGAGAATTATAAAATAGTAACCATTATGGATACTTTCTTGGAAAAAAATTTACAGTGTTGAGGAAAAAATTTACCGTCTTGTGAAAAGGTTTTATGTAGCTCATCTTCTATCTTGCGGTCCAGGGCACTAATTAGAAGGATCACAATTTAATGCGTCCAAGTTTCTTAATTTATGCTTAAAAGCAGTTGTCCTCTAAAATCTTCATTTCTACGTGGTCTCAATGTTGTTTCTCCATTATTATGGAAAGGATGACGGTCTAAAGAACTAGTAAATCTTTTGAATGCACAAATCTTAATCCCAATGGCTAATGGTAAAAGGTTAAACTATGCGAGGAAAGCTTAGCCAGTCCTGTACTTGGATATAAAAAATGCCTAGGCAGGTAATAAATACTATGTTGTAAATTAATGATTTCAAGGGTTGACCCGCAATTATATCATTCTTTTAGGGTAAAGGTCAAAAAATGAAGATGAAGTAATCAAATTGACAAAGGGATTGCGACTATAAGAATAAGTGAAAGAACAGGCCAGGGGGCTGCTACGCAACCCTAGATGCAATTGAATTGGGACCGGGGGCTCATACTTGTGTGTATACGTGTATGTGGGCAGGACGTGTGTCCGCAGTGTTCCAATGCAAAAAAATATTTGTCGTGTGCTGATAAAATGGATTTGGCAATTGGCATAAAGTATTTGATTAAGTCCCAGTCATTCAAAATTCTTTTGAATGCTCATTCCGTATACGTTTGTTTTGAGGCTATTGACACTTGAAAATAAACAATAGATAAGTGTTCGACCATTCGAATGGTCAATAGACACATATATAAATTGCACATATTAGTAATTTTGGCGCCCTTTAGACATGTGCAGTGTGCTTAATAAACCAAAGGAAAAAAAATCTTTCCCATACCAATAGTACATATATACAGTGTCAACATTAAATGAATGATAATTATGTAAAATTTGAATTTAAAATTTAACTTTTACACATATGTTACGAATCAAACGGTGATATTATAGATACTATTAATGTATATAAGATTTACTCAACATTAAAAAAAGGAAGATGAAAAGGGTGAGGAATTATAAAACAATCTTGAGATAGTGTGGAAAAGGTTGTTAGTAAATAATTCTCAATAATATAGGTGGCCAAGATGTATTGACCAACACAATAAAACTTGAATGCAAATGTGAAATGATGCAGTGTAATTGTTACAAAACGGACACTTACAGGGTTACATGAACAGTAGCTCAATATTATCTTTGTTATAAATTTTTATGACGGGTTACTATGAATTATGATGCATTTCAGAGTAGTTACGCTATTCAAGAACGATTGTACTGACAATTGTTGGTGCCACTGTTCTTGTATTTTGCGGGGTACTTCCTTAATTGGTAATATTGTTGGTAGGGATTTTACGATCTTGTCCTATGGTGTAAAGGCATTGTTGATATTTTAAAAAGTAATATAAAAAGTAACTTGCTCATTTTTAGCATTACCAATTTATGACAAATTTTAACCTCTTTTCCTATCTTTTCAAAATAAAATTTTAAATTTACACACGGAAAAATATTAGGGGTTCAAAATTTTTGGATTAAATTTTATAGTACTTAGTTCAAAATTTGATATTCTTATTGTTCAATTATTAAATAGTATGTAATTTTGCGACATAGAGTACGGATGGAAAAAAAATTGATAATTAGGCTTATCGAACATTATAAGTAAATATTTAAAACTAATAATGGGTGTAAAGGGTGGTATAAATTGATAACTTAGTTTGCAAAAATGAATTTAAATGAGTTTACAAAAAATTAAAACAAATAGGTTATAAATGGATAATTGAGTTACCCCATTCATTTTTTGACTTATTCATTCCTAACCATCTAATTAAATGGATATAAATGGGTAAACTCACTTATACCCATTACCCATTTTAACTAATCCAAACCCACTCAAATCACCCATTTTGACACCTCTACACAAAATAAAGTTGGGATACATGGTTTTAGACATAGGTGGAGAGAAGAGACTGCCAGCACAAAAAACACTAAATTTGCATTTGAAGCATTATAGACAGACATGCAACTTCACTAGCCTCCAATTGCTTTCACGTGATAAGGCAACAAAACTAATGTACCACTAACTCGACTCAATCTATACAATACTAACATGTTAAGGTGAAATTCCAAATTTAGCCACCTAGTCATGGTGCCCATGGGGGACCATGACTGCAGGTCATATTCATAAGCCAACTCCCCTTTCTATACCTTTTAATATATACACGTTCTCATGCTAGGCATGGGAGGATTGTAAAAGGAATAGACAATTTGTTAAATTTGCAATTTTACCTTCTTTGGTTCATTATTTGTAGAAGCATGTAACTTTCAAAATATCAATAACTAGTTCTGATTTTGACACTATTACAATCAAAGTCTTTTATTAGAATTGTTTTCTTTTGATTTAGATATATATATATATATCTGTATATGTTACAATATGTATTTGTTCAATCATTTATGTTCAGGTCTAATTCCCTACAAAAATTTGTCCCCAGGCTATTACTATCACTAGCAGTATTATTGACATCTACTTAACATTAATATCGAGTCAATTTGCCTTTTACTTGTAAGACAATCCTCCGGAATTATATGTCACAAGGTGTTAACGTCCATGCTACGTAATGGTAAAGAAACTTGATGTTTATAGGTTTTTTCATCAAGATCATGTTTATTTCTTGGTTCGCAAGTTTCACGAACAGTTATTTTGAATTTATGTTTTGTCCCATTTATTTTTTTATGAAACAAAGGTTCTTTTTATGTTTGCAAGTTCATAGTATGATATGCTTAATGTACAGAGGCGGCCATGACTGACACAACTAAAAAATATGCCATGAACCTAACACAAAATTTCGTGTGTTTGGATAGCTATTTATTTGCAAAATTTTTTTTTTATATCATAAATATATTTTCTAACAACCTTTTTATTCTACTTACATCACATTAAAAAAATATTACAGTATTTTTTCAAAATATTATTCCAAATAATCTCTTATCCATACACATTGCTTTTGTTGGTTCGCGTCAAAATCGGGTCAAGCTTGAATAGCCCAACACACAATCAGGTCAACTTTGGCTCAACCTGTTAAAATGCCAATATTACCCATTTAAAGCATCTATTACGACATCTGTTAACTATTTGTGCATTTCACGATTTCTGTTTACTGTTTAACCCATTTCATTAAAAAAATGAACCAATTTCACTACCATCAGCCTTGAAAAGGAGCAATGAATTTGGATAATTGAGAGGATGCTTTTTTTAAACAACTAGGGTCGGTTCAGTGGTCAAAAGAGGGTTTTAGAATCTTTTCCATTATGAAGTTCATAGTTTGATTCTTATGCCTGACAATTAGCAATGAAAAGGATGTCGCGGCGGGGAGCGGGAGTGGAAGGGGTTTAGAAAGGAATAAAAAAAAAAGATGTTACTTGACCATCTTTAGATCCTGAAAGTTCGTTCTAATATATAGTAAAGGGATAATTTCAGAAATCTCCCTTGAGGTTTCTGATAATTTTACTGAACTTTTCTGAGATTTGAAAAAGTACACATACCTCTCTTATCATTTCAAAATAAAAATTTTACCGTTAAATATTTTAATGAAATTCTCTTATTTGGTATGCTTATGCTTAGAATGAGTTTTAAAATTATTTTTTTAATTCTTTTCCTTCTTATTCCTTTTTTTTATTTTTTTCACCAATAAACTGTAGAATTACTACTATTACCTCTAAATTTCTATTATAACTAAATGTCGAACTAGTGATTTTTTTGATGAGTTAATTTTATATATAATCCAATGTCTTTGCTAATCTTTGTTTTTTATTTTTTGGTTTTAAAATTAACAATAAATAAAAAAGAAATGGCCTAAAAATACTACTAAATTATGATAATCTCACTAGTCACTACTCCAAAAATTTATAAACTCTAAATGAATTATTTCAACACTTTCTTTTCTATCTTATAAATCTAAATCCATAATAAAATACACCAAAAAATATCATATCATAGTAATAAAATTATTACTATAGTTGTTTATCAAATAGTAGATATGGACATGAAAATTTTGGCATCTTTTTCTTATAATTATACTAAATAATCTTATAATTATATAGGGAAATAAATTAAAACTCATTCCACAAGGACATTTCTAAAAAGTTGTGCAAGCCAATATTATTTTAAAGTTTTGTTACAAAACTATAAAATCAAGGGAGGTAAGTGTAATTTTCCAAACCTTAGAGGAGCTCAATGAAATTGTTAGAAACCTCAAGGGAGGTTTCTAAAATTATCCCTATAGTAAAAGACATGGTCGCCTATATTACACCACCATCAACCTCACCATCTTGGAGTAATTGTCTTGAGTGGAGTACGATCTGTTTAGAAATTTAGGCATTTGAAGTAAATTTAGTGTCACTTTGTCAAGGAAAGGAATGCCAGAAGATGGAGGAGGGCAAAACATACGGTAAAGTGTTGGCTGCTATGTCTTCTAATGGCTTTTGATGCAGTGCAGTGGAGTAGGAATTTAAGAATTGACATCAAATTCTATACTTGTGGAGTGCAACTTCAAATTTTTGTGGCTTTGGTTGTGAGCAAATTAGATGTAAATGATCCTCCTTCAGAAAATATAATTCTTAGCCATAAAAAAAAAACTGCTATCATGTATCTTGAACATATGGAAATTACTACTTCTAACTTTCTCAAACATTGGCCCAAGTTCTTTAAGTTTTGGAACAATGAATCAAGGTCTAGTGCAACATGAACTTCAATGAGAGTAGAAAATCATGATATCGTGGAGTGTAATGTGGAATCATTGTTTAACGTTTTCTTACAGATTTGAAGAATTTGGTAATGTGGTATCATTGTATACACTGTCAGAAATTTTATTTATGTGATATTTATCTAACGATAAAAATGCATACACTACTAATATATACAAAATTTATTCAAAAAAAGGGTAAAAGTTTCATGACCACGTGAATGGCCACGTGCCATCCGAGAGTCTTTGCAGAAAAACCGTGGTCGGCGCACCTGATCATTTCATCTCTATGGCTATCAAAATACTACTTTCTTGAAACATGGAGCAAATACCAGATAAAAACTATTACCAGCTTATATTGGCAATGGCTCAGTCAATAGGTTATTATTACCGGCTCATTTTGCTCCCCCAATCGGTTTTATGTAGAGGTGGCAAAATGGGTGGGATGTGCTTGGGTTTGAGATGGAACCGAATCATATGGGTTTGGGACCAATCTTACCTATATGTGTTTTGGGACTAACTTGGGCGTGATCATTTTGGGATGGGTTTAGATTGATCCTACCCAATACCCAAATCTATTTTCTACATATTTTTTTCCTTTAATTCATTTTTAATTTTTTATATAACTTTAATATTTCTTATTTATTAAATTTCTTTTAGTTTTATTAAATAAACATGCAAGTGCTTTATACTCAGGATTTTCACCAAAAATTGGATTAACAAATAAAGGAAAAGATAGATATACAGCCATATTCCAACATATATCAAGATGGTCAAGGCACTTAGGGTGTTGAATATTTATGCTTATCATTGTCCAAGGATGACAGGTATAAACTGACTAAAATGCTAGAAATTCTTGTGGATAATGACTAGGAAGATTGCTAGATTATATTCGCTGGTATGACTATAAAAATTATTAAAGATAATTTTTGAATCTAAGACTCCGTTTGGATTGGCTATTTTTTCAAAAAATAATTTTTTCAAGTACAATGTTATAGTAATATACAATAACTCAAAAAACATCCCATCCATATTAGTATATCAAATATTTCAAAAAAATTTTATAGTAAAAATTTTTCATATACACTGCTACAATACAATATTTCAAAAACACCCCAAAAAATAATTAATCCAAACGAAGCCCTTGCTATTTGAGCTCAATGGATACCCAAGTATTTTCCAAAATTTTCCATCAATTAATGGGTACAATTGGAATTTGTTCTATTTTAAACCCAATATCAAATTCCAGTACCCATCAACACAAAGTCTCCATGGGCATGGGTAACCCATTGGGACTTGGGACAAATTGCCACCTCTAGTTTTATGGTCTATTTACTCATTTTAAGTGGACAAGGAAGGACTAAGTCTAGCTTTTACCCTTTTCATATATGCATAAAGGAGCCAGCTAGAACTTTTACTGCAGGCTAAAAGTCGTTAGGGTATCAACTGAATAGTGCAATGAGAAGTTTTACAAAGTTTTGTGGAATCAAATATTTTATTGTTAAAAGAACATATGTCAAAATTTTAAATTTTACACGGAATATAATCAAACTAGATTAAATTAAACAACAAGGGGTAAGATGAAATTAAAGTAGACTAAATTTTCTTGACGTGCATGAAAGTCAAAGAAGCAATATTTCTTTCATCATTTTTCGGACTACATTATGCTTCTTTGTGATTTGAAAACTAATTGAAATATCAAATCCTTGTGACAAAGTCTAAAAGAATCGATGAAATTTTCTTGAGTTAGATAATTCACTAGACCCCAAAAAAGGAAAAAAAAAAAAAAAAGCTATATGGTTCACTAACAATGAAATAAATATCTAGCATATTTCGTTGTACCAAAACTAGGGTATGTTTTTAACTACTTGGGAGTACAAATGACTATACATTTGGAGAAGTCAAAATGGATCCTAAGAGTTTGATATTTCAGTTCAGATGGGGATTACCTGATCTAAGTATGCAACCATATCGCGTGGTCCAAGTGCTTCTTCCCATAGAAGGGTGTACCCAAAGTCTTAGCATCACAGTTCTATTGATGTTTACTGAACTTGCATTCGTATTGGGTGCAATTTCTCTTTACCTAATAGCAGCTATATCCCTTATGGAGTATTTGCCAAAGATATGTAGACGTTTTCTAAATACGTAGTGAGAAAGGGACTTTTATGTCCTAGTTTTCCAACAAGACTACACATGTATATATTTCTTGGTTCCCAAGTTTTGGTAACAATAGGCCAAGTTTTTATCTTTTTCATTTTGCTGTTTCTTTTTTTTTTTTTTTGGGCAAAAGTAAAATTCTTTAAACTATTCAAACCCATTTTGGGATTTTATTGCACTTGTATATTTACTAAAGAATCTCATATAAAGCAAAGAATAAACACAATGATAACTATATACATATATATATATATATATATAGTGGCAATTTAGTTCAATTATTTATGTTCAGGTCAAATTCCTTAAAAAGATTGAACCCCCGACTATTACTATCTCTTGCAGTATTATTGACATCTATTTAACATTAATATGGAGTCAATTCGCTTTTTGCTTGTAAGACAATCCTCCGGAATTATATGCCACAAGATGTTAACATTCATATTACGTACTGCTAAAGAAACTTGATATTGATTGGCTTTTTCATCAACATCATGTTTATTTCTTGGTTCGCAACGGGTTATTCTGAATTTATGTTTTTGTGCCTTTTATTTTCTTTTGTCCGGAAATGCATATTTTGTCATGCATAATGCATAGAGGTGGCCATGTCTGGCATGACCTAAAAACATAATTTGAGCCTAACATTGTTTTTGTTGGTTAGGAACCCGAATAATGGTCAACTCTGGGCAATTTGCAAAAAATCCAAAATCATCTCTTTTTTTTTCTTTTTCTTTTTTTTGTAAAAAGCAAATTTCATTAACAAATTGTTGGACGATTTCCTAAACCCTATATAAATTTCTAGTCAATTTTGGTCGTGTTTAGATAACCTACAAATATATAGGTTAGATTCGGATCAACAAATTTGACGCGAAAAGTTAAATGGGTCGTATTGTTAATTGATTATTTTTATTATGTGGGTTTGAACCCGAATCCTGAACCGGTGACATGACTTGGCTGCAACTCCTAATTTATTTTGAAAATGGAGCTAATGCTATTGGAGTTTCATACAATTTGGCTTCGTTATTGTACTTTTTACATTATTTAATGTACAACTACATTACATTATTGTACTCATGAAAAAAGTGGTGTATATGAATAAAATATTTAACTTATATTCAATACAACAGTATAATCATCGAGTTGTATGTCACAAATCTAAATATGGACAACAACTGCACCAAATTACATAGATCACAACCGTATTGACCCCACTCCTTTATTTAGTGTATAACCAACCAGTTGTAAACATTGCATTACCAGGTGATCCAAAGAATTTTAATTTGCAAATTTTACAAATCAATCTAAATTTAAGCAAACAAGAAAATATAATCTCTTAAAATGAAATATTTTGCAAAGTTATTTTCTTTCTTAATCTTTTTGTGGTTGTAAATTCTGTTGCAAAGCTCAATAACTCTGCACACATTGTTTACCCCAACTCAAGATTTTCTGAAGCAAGCCGGCCAACTTCTTGAAACTAGAAGCATCATCCCTCGTAAGGAAACCCATCTTTCGTCCTATAAATAAATTAATATATAAAGAAGAATAAAGAAAAACAGTTTGGACGTTTAGTAGCTGGTCTCGTAAAATTTTCATCCTTCATTACGTTAATTTCTTGCTGGACGGCAGGCATAAAAGATGTAATACTCGCAGCAGTTTAGCATTAAACATCCATCAGTCTTGTTTAGTTACAAAAATATTGTAAGTTTCGCTGCAGTTTGACAGAAGATCCTTGGAATGCTTTCAGCATTCAGAAGATGGTATCCGTGGTCTTTTGAATTACCATGGATTTGTGAACATTGGAAATCCAATCCTTTTGTTGACAGATTTTTCGTAGGCTTGCTCTAGCTGTCTCAGTGCGCTTCATTTGGAGAAGTAGGAACCTGGTGTTGCTTCTACTGTGGCAATGGCAAATCAGATTATTGAAACTATTTGGCTCATTGGTGCCTCCTGGAGGAGTGTGCCTAAGTCCCATGAGAACTGGAAGCTGGTTATGGGGTGGGCTATTCCCCATGAGTGTTTTGATAGGCTTTATTACCTTGTACATGCATATTTGCCTTTGAAAGCTGTAGGTATATTGTGGTATAGATAGCCTGTGCCATTACGTACAATTGACAAAGACTTAGTACAATTGTATTTTGTGCAATTTTGTTAAGTTATTGTATATGTTGAAATTTTTAATGTACAGATATATCATAATGTTGTACTGAATATATATCAAATATTTTATTTATGTCTACCACTTTTACTCCGAATACAATAATGTAATACAATTGTACACCAAATAATGTAAAATGTATAATAATCAAACAAAACCATACCAGATGGCATACTAAATATATATCAAATATTTTAATTATGTATACCACTTTTACTTCGAATACAATAATGTAATGTAATTGTATATTAAATAATACAAAAAGTACAATAACCAGACGAAACCATACCAGAACCCAACCGTATTGTCCTCTCTTCCACAATTCTTTTTTTTTTTTTTTTAGTTTTTTAAGTATAAGTGGGAGGTCTTGAATCCGGGACATCTCACTTATACTCACTCCCTCCATACCATCCAATCCATTCCTTCCCCTCCCCCCTCTTCCACAACATAAAAGTTAGAGTTCTTCTATTAATAAAATCTCAAAATTTACCTTTAGTGAAAAAACCTTTCATGAGGTTTTGCAATCCAAACGATTAGGTGCTTCCATCCAAATTGGGCCAAACAATATCAATTTTACTGCCATACCAAATCCATCAATAAAAAATAAACTAATTTCGCCACCATCAACCGTGAAAATAGAATTTCTTTCTTATCTTACTGTAAAGGGAAAAAAGTCCCAATGACCCTCGAACTTTTAACTACAAAAGGTTTTAGCCCTTCAATAATTAGGAGTAAACTTTTGGCCCCCGATCTATCAATAGTGTAAATTGCTGGCCCTTCTGTGAATTCCAGCCGTTTATGTGTGACGAAAATGAGGACATTTTTGTCCGTTCAGGAATATTAATCGAATATCCAAAGTATCAATGGACACCTCAACCAAAATGGATATTAACTCACAAATATACACAGGAAAAAGCCTCAAAAATCCCATTTTTCCTATTCTCTTTTTAATGTTTTCACACAATTCAGTGGATCTGAAACCAAACCTTATGTACCTCCTCCTCTGTGTGCTTTTCTCCATGTGAAATTGAGTGACAGAAAAATAGTAATAAGACAAATATTCAATAATGGAGAGAGGAGGTGGCGATGGATCTATGCAATTTATGCTTTCTTCTCTGTGCTTGTTTTTCTGCTTTCTCATCTTCTGTATCATGCTTCTATCAAGGATGGGTTTCTTAAGAAAAGGAAAGATATGAAGGATGGGTTTCTTGAGAAAATGAAGGATTCCAATCAAGATAATGGAAAGAAGATCAAAGAATCATTGGATTTGGGAAACCCGCTATGGATGTCATCGGACCCATCAGCTATTGTTCTTCTTTTGCTTTGAAGCCACAATGCTTACTACTTTTACCTTCCAAGGGGTCACCCCTAAAGAGTTTCATATGGCATAAAATTAATGATTGTAAATATGTTGATTTTATTTGCATTTGTAAGATTCAAAAAACCCATTTGTTGATTTTATAAGTTCTGTACATATCTGTGTTAAAGAGTGACTTTTAGGCTGTAAAAATTTGGAATTTTTGAAATTTCTTAATTTTTTAATTTTTTCCTTTAAATGGGCGTTCTAGGATTTGTTGCATTTGGGTAGCATTGTTAAAGTTGAGGAGAAGTTTGATTTTATAGATTTTCATTAGAGAAAATGGTTTTATTTTTTAGCAGGAGTTTGAGTTTACTGCCGTTTACTCGATTAATATTTCTACATGGACAAGAATGCCCTCATTTCCGTTACTCATAACGGCTGAAATTCACAGAAGGGTCAATAATTTACACTATTGATAGATCGGGGGCCAAAAGTTTCTTCATAATTGTTGAAGGGCTAAAACTTTATCGGGCTAAAAGTTGAAGGACCATTGGGACTTTTTTCCCTACTGTAAAAACAAAACTTTGTTCAGGGTATTCTTCATTTTCCATATAACAGAGCAATGGAATTGAATAATTGAGAGTATGATGCTATTTTATCATTTTGTAGGCCCTGAAAGTTCGATCTAACACATAGTGATAAACATGGTTGCCTATACTACACCGCCATCAACCTCAGTCTTGGAGGGCAAAAGGCATGGAATCTCAAGTAAACTTAGGGGGTGCTTGGTTGGAGGGTATAGGAATCAAGAATTGGATTGAACCCCAAAATTGTTGCTTGGGTAATGGGTATAGGTTTTGAAATCTTGGAATGATTCATGAAAAATCAGTCACTCTCAATACCCAAGTAGATTGGAGGGTTTTGATGAATCCCACATTTGATTCCCAAATCTTAAAAAAAAAAAATTTATTTTTGGGATTTTTTTAAATATATACTGGCTCTGTTTCTATATATTAATATTTATTTATTTATATATATAATATTTTTTATTTCAATTTTATTTTATAATATGTATATTAATATATATTTATATGTATTTAAATATATATTTAATATACATATATTAATATAAATATTATAAAAAAATTGAAATATATATTTATATATTTATATAAATATATTTATTTCAATTGATATAATATATCTAATATACATATTAATATTAATATAATTTATATATAATAAAATATAAATATTAATTGAAATATACAAATTGAAATAAATATATTTATATAAATATATAAACAAATATATTTATATAAATATAAATATAAATAAATTTATAAATATATTTTAAACAAAAATATTTATATATAAATATATAATATTTATTTCAATTGATATAATATATATAATATACATAATTGAAATATACATATTAATATATATTAATATACATATTATAAAACAAAATTGAAATAAATATATTTATAAATTTATATAAATAAATATATTTATAAATTTATATAAATAAATATATTTATTTATTTATATAAATATAAATATAAATATATTTATAAATATTTATAAATATATTTTAAACAGATAATTAATATTTATATATGAATATATATATGGTTGATGAGTATGTGGGATAAGCATTTGAACGAGGAAGAAGAAAGATATGAAAAGAAAAAAGAAATTAAAGGTAAAAAATTGATTATTAAATTTGATACCCATTCCTTACCAATATTTACCAAGCACCCCCATTTGTAATCATACCTTTGTCCAAAACCCATACAAAGTTTTTTTGTATGATTCCAATTCCAATTCCAATTCCTAAGCTTGAACCAAGCGCCCCCTTAGTATCACCTTGGCAAGGAAAGGGATTCAGAAAATAGAGGAGGGCAAAACATAGAGTAATGTATCGGCCGCGATGGTTTCTGGTGCAACGTCGTGAAGATAGGACTCTAGGAATTAACATCAAATTCTATACTTGGCAGTGTGGATTGCAACTTCAAATTTTGTGGCTTTGGTTGTGAGTAAATTAAAAAGTGAAAATACAAAGGAGTGTTCTCAAGATTCAACTTAACTCACAAGACTTTGGTTAGGAGGTGATCATACAGTCTGTAGTTTGATTTTCAAAAGCTTCTATATATATATAACTTGGAAACAATGGAAGAATTGAGAAGAAATGGACCAGGCATAGAGCGGCAGTGGAGAAAATAAGGAAAAAAAAGGATCACATGCGTTCAGGTCATATGTCTGCGGGAGCTCATTCTCCATTTTTTTTTTTTATTCTGCAGAGAGACCGACTTCATTAAAGAGGTGAATCTTCTAAAATCAACACTACAGTCGATTTTTCTTAAATCAATTTTCACACGTATGGATAACGAATAAAATTTGTCAATATTTATTCAATAGCGATAAAGAAACACATTATTATGGAAGATAACTCCAGATCGCTATATATGACCCAAAATGAATTTACATATATCTTTATTTCTTTATATGCCTCTGTCATGATCACCATCCACAAGAAATCCAAGGCTGTTTTGTCAGTGAAGCTTGAGGAATATAGAGAAATAGGATGAACCTTTTTTTTTTAAATAGAGAAATAGGATGAACTCATTATATTACACTGGTGATCTATGTAGTGCCTATACATATTCACACTGAAAGGTGAAATGAAAATGCTCGACTTACAGCCTCACTGCATGTACGAAGTCAAGCCTCGTGAACACCACCAAATAAATGGAACAAAAAGACTGAAGTGCAACCAAAAATGATGCTTAGAGAAGCAGAAAACTTCAATCTTGGATGATGGTTGTTCTCACATCCAAGCCCCCCAGCCCGGAAACATTTGACTCAAACGATCAGGATCAATTGCATCTTGTACGAGTTGTTGAACCTGCCAAAAGAAATAGAAAAAAAAAAAAAAGAAAATTGAACGTACAAGTTAAAGAACAAAAATAACCATAGCAACCACTGCAGTCTTTTGCTTTAAGGCACCAATAGTGTTCTGTTTATGTTACCAAAATATTAAAGAAAGCTGGCTTTGTCATACAAAATTTACTGAATTTCTAGATAGAGATATTCACGTCATAAATTTCTCTTTGTATGCTAGCCCAAATACACTGTTTGAGGAGTAAGTATGATATTGTTCTTGCTATCTGGAGTTGCACAAACAAGGTATCTCTTCCTCTTTCAATGTGAAAGTTTCCCACCTCACCCAACAAAACAGTTTGGCTAATTTTTTTTCCTGTCAGAAACAGGGCTAGTTTTTGCCCTGCCCAAGCACTCACAACCATCTTTTTTTCTTTTCTTTTCTCTCTCTCTTTTTTTTTTAAGAGAAAAAGTGAAAATCTTTGCCAGGTGCTCGGTACCAACCATGTCTTAAACCAATTCTACTTTTTCTGCCCTTTTAGTGTTTTTTCTCCCATTTCTGAAGAAATCCTCTGATTTCCTTATTTGTTTCTCCCCCATTACCAAACTCTCTCTCTCTCTCACACAGAAAGCCACTTCCACCTTTCCAAGACCCAACAAAATAAAGGTGGAAGGTAAAAGACTGAGGATTATCTATTTCTAATCCATTAGCTAGTAGGTAACAACAATTTAATTACCTGTCCACGCACACTTCTCATTTCACCTTCTTCATATCCATCAAGTTTTTGTTTAACACGCAGCAAAGCTCTAGCAGCATCTTTGTTCCCCTCATATTCATCTTCTTCTGAGCCTTCCAAGCTTGTCTCCAAATCATAATCAGTTTCCTATACAACAGAGAAATTTCCACATAATTTAAGGACATCATAAGAAAACTGTTTGGCCACTGACATACTGTGGACCATGGTGAAATGATACACAAATGTAAAAAGTCAAATGTAAAGGAATGGCTCAAGAACCTGAAAAAAAGAAAGAAAAGCATGTAAATGATGCAAATTAAAATTGAAGCCATGTATAAAGCTTTTGACCTAAAGGAATCTCATATTAGCTGGCTAAATGTTTGGTTTTTTGCTTTTTTATTTTTTGTTTGTTTGAGGAAGCAAACTATTCTACAGTTAGAGATATGTCTCAATATACATACAACACTATAACCTTTTCTGTATGTTGAATTCCCAAGTCATCCAGATTAAAGTAAAACATGCTGCATTTTAAGTCTCAACAGCAGAGATGCAACGAGGACTTGTGATCATTCTGCAACTGAGTTTTCCTCAAACTGTGGAGAAGGCTCGTGAACATTCCACAGCTGAAGAGTGCAACAATATATATCTAAAGTTATTGATTGCTAACATATGCTCCAATAGTCCAAAATGGCTGAACTGTACTGCCTCTACTGCACATTTTCTATATGCATCTATGAAAACAATTACACTAATACTGCATTGGCCAAAAAACTAGATGCATATAGAATACATGCACAATTTGCTACGACCAAATTTTTAATGAATATTTCTTCTTATCAGCTGCTCACCTTCAGCTTCAAAAGGTAGATGAAAAAAGAACTTTACAAGACCAAACTTTCCACAGAGGCCATGAAAAAGCTATAGGATTATTAATCATATAGTTCTGAAGACCAGAATCCACTACATTTATCGCATTTTTCTGTCCCATACTACTGCTCTAGAGCACATTGAAATCAATTTCATAGGAGATCAGTACAAGAGACTTGGGCACACAAATAGTACCTTTTGACGCTGCAAAGCCTTCAAAGGGGATAGGGCCCACTTATACAGAGGATCATGGATAAAAACCTGCAGCAAAAGCCTATTTCTGTTAAGCATCTGAATACAATGTTCCAAGGGTCAAAATGTGCTCTCAATCAATAGTACCTCAACAATAGTCAATAATGCTTCTTTGTTTGCTCGCATGACAGAGAGAGTTTCTTCACAGCACCTCCTAAAAACCCCTTCCACACCTGTTACGCCCATACCATCTATCATATCCCTTGTCAACCGGAATGGCACCTACAAAAGAATGACATAGAATGGGACATGAGTTCCCGGTATGGCTGATGGATATTGTTAGGAAAGATATGAGGGCAGTTGCCCCTTTTTGTAACTAACTCTTGTATTATCAAGTGTTAATATATAAAAGTACTAATTACGTTTGTTGAAAAAATAAATAAATAAATAAACCAAGCACAAAGATCTTCAGTAACTGAAAGACTGCATTATTTGGACGGACTCGAGTAAGAGGAACAAACCCTCTCAGGTGTTTTCAGCATCAGGCCTTGCTCAAATGCTACACCAAGATCTATATGAACTACTTCTGCAGTTGCTTGATCAATAAGTATGTTCATGGAATGTCGATCTCCAAGCCCAACAATGTAACCAACCTGAATATCAGAAGAAGGCTTTAATTAATTGAAACTTTGACTTATACCGCCAATAGTCAAGTAATGTTTGGGGAGCAGCCTGCTTAAGCGGTTCCATGTTTGGTAATAAATGAGAGACAAAATGATGGAAAACGAGGAATGAGTGCACTAATAAGGAACCAAATGACATGATTTCTAGGCTTGCTACCCAAAAACAAATAAATATCTGCCACTCACGCTCACCATTGAACTAGCAGCCACACTTCTTGTATAAGCAAGCCTTTTTTCAAACCAATTAGCTGGATGTAGAAATCTTTCTAGGAAGAAGTAATGCATAACAGGCCTGCACTAAAAGATAATGGATTCATCTAGCTCAAATTCAAACACAAGGTAGACAAGACAGAAGTAAGAAACCTGAAGTTCTCACAAACTTCTTGGAAAGCCCTGCGCTTGTCACTTTCCTGCAGACACAATCCTTTTCAGCAACAAAGTATTATGTTTGAAACAGGAATAAGAAACATCAGACTATGAAAGGCAGCAAGGGGGGACGGTTTACACTTAGCCACACCACAGTGACAAGCAATCTTCGTCTAATTGCGGGTGACATTCAATAACTTATTGCTGGCTCTGAATACCACCCAATCCAGCAATAAGCTAAATATTTCGATAAGATAACCAATCGGGTAGTTTTACGCGGAGTAGAAAATTCTAGGGGTTAATATGCATATTTTATTCTTCGTAAAAGGACAGAAAAACATGATCCTCTTGGCTAATCTTCCTGGCATGCGACTATTGCCTAATATTCTCTTACAGATCAAGAGGCAGCAACAGCTGCCCCCCCCCCAC
The DNA here is from genome assembly GCF_003713205.1 of Coffea eugenioides. Taxonomy (NCBI): domain Eukaryota; kingdom Viridiplantae; phylum Streptophyta; class Magnoliopsida; order Gentianales; family Rubiaceae; genus Coffea; species Coffea eugenioides. Next base: position 13,366,672 of record NC_040038.1, on the reverse strand, counting down.
CCTCCCCCCCAAAACACAAAAAGAAGCACAGACCATTTTCAACTGTTTACAAACTACTTCTGACTGGAAAAAGATTAATTAAATAATATTGGCGCCTTTCAAAAGTCTTGCAGTTACAACACCATCCAAAAACAATTTCATTATGGTCATTTGAAACTAAAATAAGTTTAGAATGACAGATATGCTAAATTTAATTCACCAGAACAAAATCAACCGTGACAATGCCACTAAAATAAAAGAGGATGATCTGCAAAGATTGTCAACACTAATAAAAGATGAGGAAGAGAAAGCAGTTCCATAAGACCATATTGGGAAACTGTAGAGTGATATGAAAGCATTAGGAGATCACAAAGAAAGTGAATGTGCTCTGACACACCAAAGCAAAAACTTCACCTTTGGTTCCAAACATCTGAACCACATTATTTGGAAAAACATTCCCCACTCAATATCATGGAAACTAACAAGGGAAATTATCAAATTCTCCCTGCTGTATCTTTGTGCAATATTTTTCTATTCCAGAATCCAACAAACCATCAATAATTGTATTTCACTGGTACAACAGCAATAGGCAATTAAAACATTACTCAGGCCATTGAAGTGATGTTTGATCAATGGCAAATCAAAACATCAAATTACCTACTTGGAGGTCCACGGTCATTATTAAAGTTTCTGTTCCAAACCTCTAAAACCTCATTTGCATATGCACAGTCAAGTTTGTGGAAAAATATAGAAATGATGACGACTGGTGGTTTTCACTTCATGTTTAAAGTTGCGGTTCCTAATTTCTAAATGTCAATGATGGTAAAGTAAATGGACCAATTACAGTTCAAAGGTTTTATGTGAGTCTAAGGAACAAATGCCTTTGTCTTAGAGAACTACATCCCAGCATCGTGGAAAGTGATGTTCATCTACATACAACAATTAACTCCAACAAATTAGAAAGCTGATCTATATAAGCTTGCTTCTATTGGTCTATGCAAAACCTTAGTAAATCAATCATTTGGATTCTGATTTTTCTAAACAAATTAGAAATAGTGCAGGGAATGGATTGAAAGTGCTGGTCAAAAAAGAAAAGGAAACAATAAAGATAAGGCTATATGCTACTTGCCGTTGTCATGTGATGCCTACATTTGAGGAATGTCCAATCTCCTTGTCCATAGCGTCCATGGGCTCCTCCATTTCTCGTGCTGGATCTAAGATCAATTATAAATTTAGTATGTAAGTGCTTTACCACATCATATTTGCCGCTTGAGAACTATGAAGTCAATGTGACTTTACTGACCTTCCGGTAAGATAATCACCTAGAGGTACAGTGCCAGTCACCCATTCAATAACGCCCGCACTTGGGGTAAAAGGAACTACCTGTCTCAGGGATAACATAAATTTGTATGTATTCTGTTGTTTATAATTGGTAGCAAAAGAATGCATTCATCTTTGCAGACTAATAATACATATCCTCATCTTTGTAGATAACCACCTTATATGTGCTTATTCTCAATCTTCTCTTCCACGTCTCCCGGTGGTTCTGTAAGAAAGTATTAACCAAACTGAAAAACTGTTCCATTACCTGCAGATGTTGCAAGATTTCTATTAGTGTAGTTATGCCATGCATATGAGGCTTCAAATATAAAATGATATCATGTGTATGCAATCAAGCATATCACAAGAATGACATGACAACACAAGAAAAGAAAAGTTCTTTTAAGTGAATCTGAAAGTGCATACAAGACTACAAGATTTCCATGTAATAGCAAAAGTTGTCAAACGCAATCAAATTATCGTAAGATGATAGGTAATAGGGACATTGTTCCATATAATTAGAGTTTGGAAACAAGAAATTATCTGTTTAAAATTAACTCGTACAACAACGGAATATCAATACGCAATTAAATTATTGTAAGCTGATAGGTAATAGGGACATTATTCCATATAATTTCAGTTAGGAAAAAAGAAATTATCTGTTTAAAGTTAACTCATACAACAATGGAATATCAATACGCATTTGTAAAACAAAGATAAAACCAAAATTTGTCACCATGCTAAATCTTTCATCTGCAGCTCACCATGCTGCAATGCAATTTACTATAACTTAAAATTAGAATCAATGCAACTTCTTTCCCTTTTATTCTAACATTTGTGACTTTAATTCACAGAAACACTAGGCAGTTATGCATGCTAAACATTCAATAATTGCCTCATTTTTGTTACTAAAAACATTACTCTCCACACTGTGATATCCAAGACCAACTAGATAACATGATCTTGCATCCTACTCAGACTATAAACAGCATGATGCATCAGTAAAAAGCAGAACGCAGAGGGAGTCATACAGCATCCTGCCGCAGGTCATCATTGCCTGATTTTGCAAGTTGTCGATACATTTTACCATCAGAACCCAAGCATTCAACCGCTTTTGGCGCATTTATACCATTCATCACACTGCAAAGTTGTAGCATATGGATCTAAAGTCAACATTTATGAGAAATAAGTAGCAGAATTACAAGAAGCTTGTAAGGCCCCTATCCCAATACTTACGTGACAGAATCTGTTAAGCCTTTGAAGTGAGGAAAAGATCCTTCACAATATTGGCAACTCCGGTCAACAGGAAAATTAGATGTTATGACAGGAACCTGAAGATGCACGTATGCATGTCATTGGCATGGACAGTGTTTAAGGGCATAGTTGAACAGATTAGTAACCATATGAAATAGTACTTTAACAAATTCTGTAGATTAGAACAAACAGAATTTGTAAATCTAATTATCTTACAGTAATCATTTAGATGTTTTATAAACAAACACCAGCAAGCATATGCTGAATTTATTTTCACTACATTGACCCAGAAATTCCATATTTGAACATAGACTATATGTTGGAAGGCCATCCATGAACACCAAGAAACCAGAATATCTGATGCGCTACTCCAAAGCAAGGCTGGGACACAAAATCCTAACTGTTGTGAAACGACAGACAAAACAATTGACATCAATTCTATTCAGGAATGCCAAGGGAAAAATGAAAATAAACTGAACACGTAGTTGAAAGTTTTAAAGATATGGTTGCACATAAACAGGTTCATTCGTACAACACTCATTTGACATATCCCATGCACATTCTTGTCAGGACTTTTACACATAAGCAGGAAGCTCCATGCCATAATACTACCAATGACGTTGCTCATCCCTTCTTGAGACGAATTTTTGACCAGACATAAGAAATCAGAATAAACTTCCAATGCCGCATGATTGAAAGGTTCCCATTCTGCAGTTCAACAGGTTAATTCCCACTCATCAAGAAACAACAGATAGAAGTGCTGTACTTACAAGTTCAAGTTCTCGAACACTACGAATATCTCTAGGTAGAGTAACCTTTCTGTTTGTGTCCTGTTGAAAGTATCTAGTGATTAGTCGTCAACAACATTTCAGTGACTGGAAACCAGACTAAATACCAAATTAAGACTGAGTTATGAGTAACTGGTAGCAACAAAGGAAATAAATGAAGAGGGAATAAAAGTAACCAACTTTTGGTTTACCTCTCTCTTTGTTTCCATTTCTGCAAGTTTGATATAAATCTCCACCATTTGTTTCATCTACATAAAACACAATATTGTGTAGCAACTAATAAGAAGCCAAACCTTCAATACAGTTGCTCAAAAATTATACGAAAAACAATAGCTGGTGAAGGATTATACTTGTCTGATGACATCCCCATGATACGAATGCAGTTCTATCAAGAGATTTTCTGCAGCAACCTTTTTGTCCATATCCACCACAAATGAATTTCTACTACGCTGCTTGTCTTTAATCCGATCACCATTTGCCAGAGCAAGGAGCTAAGAGCCACAATGGTAACAAAATGGAAGAAATAATAATGAACTCACTTCAATTTGTTGACTGGAGCAGAAATAACTTACACCTTTCATTTGAATTGTATGGGACAAAATAAACATTCTTTCTTTGGACTAAATCACCAAAGGTAAGAAGTATAACAACTTATCATCAGTGTAACTTAAAGGAATACTAAATAAAATACCTGGAATATGGTATGATAAGGATGTTCAATGGCCATTTTCTTCACAAGAGAAACCAAAGCAAACTGCAAAGCAGATGTTCCATACATCAAACAGATTTATATAAAATTTAGCAGAGAAATGAAAACCCACTTTATGGTGATAAATTGCATGGCATGCATACACACCTCATACTTAAATCAGGTGGAAAGCACAAGCTAAACATCAATTAAAAACCTGAAAACTATGTGGTCCCTGATCTTTTGTGCTACCCATTCTTGAAGCAATTTGGTATGCCAATGGTATGAACTTGTGAGACTGAACCTGCACACTCATTTTGATTGTAAGGTAAAGAAGTGTTTTCACAAAGAACCGAACGAATTATACATTAGAGGACTAGTTTCCTAAAGAGAAATGCTATATTAGTAATTGATACCTGACTACCTCTGTCCAAACAAATACTGTTGAATAACTATTTAATACCATTTTTCCAGCTTACCTCCTTGATTGTGCTAATCATGCCATTGATAACAATTGGCCTGGATGAAAGACCAAACCACAAGGAAACAAGTCGAAACACCTGAAACGATATACATGCCGTTCCAAGATCAAACCAGAACTCAATTAAAATGATCAAACTTACAATACATCTGACTGTACCAAGAATTGACTTGCTACAGAAACAGTTCATCTGGATATTTCTATTCACAGATCTCAAAAAAATGATTCAATTTATTAGTGTGAAGAAATCCAACAAATTATTAGCAATATTGTGATTGTACTTATGCAGATGGTGCCAAACAGAGCATTCCATCTAACATTCATGTACAATGTACAAAGCACCAAAGCTGGTAAGTTATTTCCACAATAAAACCTGGATTATGAATACATACCACTCTGACATCATATTCATCCCCAATGACCAAACAGTGTTTATACCCTTCTAAAGCAGTAGTTAAGAAGTTGTCCCTGTCTTCCTGATCAGCAAGAATAGACATCAACATGGTAAGACTAAAATCCAAGTACCAGAACATCTGATGAGATTAAAATAGATAATAGAAATAAAAGATGAAAGGGAGCAGAAGCAATTTAAACATCAATAATTTGTTAGATAACTCGGTAGAAAACAATTCGTGCATAAGAAAATCCATCCAGTATTTTGGCACATCAAATACCTGATCTAGACTGGTCAACCTTTGGACCACTGTATTTACTCAACAGAAGAAAGCGTTAGGAAGCTTCCACAAGTCAGACCCATTGCAGTTAAGAATAGTTAGAATTACTCCACTTCTTCAGTAAGTTTAAAGGCAATGACAAATTATGTTAGTGACCACTCTGACGTTCCAAGTTGCCATCAACTATTCTTCAAGAGATGGCTTGTACACCCAATGGTCAATAATATCTCACAGTCAAACTCAATGATCACCACATAAGGGGCAGCTATTGGCCAGTAAACATGCATGTTACACTGTTCATTATAATATGATCATCGGCAAAAATACCTTTCCAGTCATAAACCACTGAAGCATCTTAGCCAGAAAGAGTAAAATAGGAAGGAAGTTTTGGCTTTTCTCACTACTATTATATTAACTATGGGTTTTAATGTAAAAACCTTCATGTTATAGAATATCAGAATACAAGAGAAAAGATAAACACTCTCTAATGATTGGTTGGTATTCACTATTCAAAATGACCACTCAAATACACCTTTACCAAATAAAAGGTAGGGAAGTGCTCAACATATACATATTAAAAGGATTTAGAATTATGAATTTCATTGTTGTTGTCTTCTCGTCATTCGCTTTTCCTCCCTCTTTTATTCCTTAGGAAAATCAAATATGAATATAATATAATTAAACATCAAGCAGAAGATATGACCACAATACAGTATGATTGAGAACTTGCACCAATGTGAATATTAACAAAATCTAAATAAGTAGCCACCACCTGCAACTTTTCTTCCTCTTCCCCATCCATTGCAAGTTGCTTCTGCAGCTCTTGTATTTTTAATGAATACTCAGTTTGTTCTCCCTAAAACCATGTACAGAAAAGTCAGCCTCCACCTAAAGCTCCATAAGCACTCTTTTGCAACAGCACCTTGAGATTTGACATTTAGAGAAGGACCTTGCCTTTGATGAATTTTTAAGACGTTTAATTAGAGCTTTCAGCTCCTTTGCCTACAATAAGCAAGCAAGTTACAGTGAATATCAAAAGCCCAGAACTCCTTCCAATTTCAGTTTCTTCAATATGAAGGATTTCTTCCAATCATTATGTACCTTGAATTTCCTTAAGCGCATTGCTGCTTGCCACTCATTGGAGTTCAGTCTCTCTTCATTAGTACGATAGAGTGCATCAGCATAATGAGAAAGATGGAAATGCATTTGGCATTGTTTTGCTATAGACTTTGTGTCTGTAGCCTTGAGATTGTCTGCCAGTGATACTGCATGTTTCAGGTATTTATCCAATACAGTCCTAGAACTGCAAAAAAGGTTGTGTCACAAGAGAGCAAAAACTACTTGTTGGCAGGCTAATCAATATGATACTTCTGGCTCCTATAATGATGTGAAACTAACTTGCTTGAACGAGTTTCGGCAAGCCATTTCCCAACTAAGCGAAATACATCTGAGGTATAATCATCAAATTGGGAATCTTGGGCTATATACTTAGCAAGGTTGATTGCCATCTCATGCTGACCTTGGGCCCGCAGAAGCTTAGCTTCTTCAATCTGCTAAGAGAAAAGATCTATCATATACCTATCATATACAAGCAATTTCCAGATCTCTGGAAAAGCCAACATTTTACCAATTCAATGAGAACTGAGACCTTCAAGAAGTAGTGGTCAGAAATAAGTTTTGGACCCGCAAATAACAAAAAACAACAATAGTGAAAATCTTCTGAAGTGATTCAACCCAAGCAACAATTTGGAGAACAAATTTTTCTGTGGAAAGATGACAACTTAAATATCCAATTACGAAGATATAACATGACAACTTTACTCTTCTGTAGTAATCCAAACAACAGCAAATATTTGGTTCATGCCAACATGAATATGAAAGTAAGGGTATGACAAAAACCATATCCAAATATTGGCTGAATGCTTCTTGATCCAACAGCAATTGAGCACATGATGCATAACACAGGAACCTATCTCCAGCTCTAAAATTCATGGAGGGATAAAGTACAGGAGCTTTGGATTTGAGCATCACATAAATCCACAGTTGGGAAGAGAAGTTCATACCCTTCCATGCCAATAAACATTGGAATGTTCTTTCCCCATAGCTGTGCAAAGGGACTTAAATTCGTGTAAAGATGCAGCAGCCTGAGAAAACTGAATGCCCTATGTAACATGAGAAAATGTCAGACAAAGGAGACTGGGTTGCTTCCAGAAGTACAGCTGAAATTTAGGATTATTACTTTCCGAAGTGTAGATGCTGCTTCCAGAAGATGTTGCAATTTGAAGTCTCTACAATTCAAGATCTCAAGTAAGACCCTCCTGAATGCTATGAATGGTTCTAGCAAATTCATGTGCAACTGCGCTTGTTCCAATATTCGTCTCCAATCTTTATTCAGCCATGACAGCTACAAGTTGGAAAAAAAAAAAAAATTCAAGTGTCAGTGAAGGTAAATAGTTACAATCATGGATTACATGGTAAATACCAAGGGAAGAAGGGGTGAATCTCATTTTCGTCACTCAGCTCTTGGCTATATGCTATTATGTGAACTTGACATTCAAAATAAGGCAATTTATTTTGTCCTCTCAGCAGAACATGTTAACAATTAGTTATTTGATGAGAAAAGTTTGGAAAAACTTTGAGGAAGAAGTAAAACCCAAAAGTTTGTACCTGAAGAAACCGTTAAGATTACCCGGTCAGAAAAACAAAAATGTACATGTACTTCATGCAGGAATTTGACTTAAGCCAGTTCCTTTGCCTTTCTTTTGGTTCTTTAAGGTTCTTCTGTTAATCTTTTTCAATATGGCTCAACATTTGCTCAACAACTTTCATGGCCCTTTTCCACTTCATTCTTCTTAATACAAGAGTGGCCCTTTATTTTATATTTGTCTTGATTATTTAGTTATTTAGTAGTACTATCATCATTATTATTTTATTAATTTATTCTGTTTGGTGCAAAACAGCAGTGGCTTTATTTTCTTCTGTTGCTGTTAGTGTTAGAAGATCTACTTGGCACTAACGGGGATGCAAACTGACTGAAATATTTGTCAAAACAAGTGCATTAACAGCACTGCATCTAGCTATGCAAACAGTTTGTATTAAAAATGATTTTTTTGTTTTACATTTTCTTTTTGGCAGGGGAAATGTTTCATGCAACTTGTTCTTCTTGCAGCTAATTGCAAAATTAAAGGAAGCATCCAAAACTCGGTGGCATGTCAATCAGCATAGAGCCCAAAAGTTAAGCATTCTAATTTATGAACACGTAACAGCAAAATTAACCATCGTCAAGGAATGGAAAACTGTCAAAAGCTGATTTGGAGTTTTAATCTGATTGATGTCATTGCATAGTCAGAGAATAAAGAACCTAAAGCATGAACTTATTAACAGATACAGCAACTAACAGGCAAACATCTCAATTACAAGAGTACCTGGTCCATAGAGGGGACAATAGGTTCAGATGACAACCTCAATGTCACAGACGAGGCAACTGTTTTTTTGCATAACATACTCCAACGTAAACCCCAAGCCATTCCAACATGATAAAAGATCTGCAAAAAAACCCAGAAATGAAGATTACAAGGAAATGTGATAAGAATCTTAGTTTTGCATAATCCAAACCAAATTCAATTTCAAATTCTGCTGAAAAACTTCCTCATTTCTTTCCAACTGAGACTCTTATGCAATTCACAACCTTTGTATAACCTCATCTGCAATAAGATCATTTTCTGGTGGACTTTTATCGGTTAGTTGGATTGATGTTAGAGATGAGGCTAACCAAGTTTGGCAATTTAAAAGGGTGCCAATGTAACTCAACATTGGAAGTAGAAACGTCAGTTATAAATCTAGAATGATGATTACAAGGCCAACCAAATGAAATCTTTTCAGCAATAATTCTAATTCCTTGTTTCAGAAGTGGACAAATATGAATAAATATGTCTCCATGTCTATTAGAAGAACAGCAGTGTAATCTTCAAATATGGATTACCTGAAGTTTAACCATGGCTGAGTATATGTATTCAGTGCTCTCCTTACTTGCATGACAGATGGACAGCAGAAGCTCCTGAGAGACAAGAAAGGTTGTAAATGATGCAATTCAAAAATGCAAGTCATTCAAATGTCAAGACCATTAAATACCTTCTTGGAATCTCTCAATTTTGTGTGAAACTCATCAAATTCCCCTTCCTCTAAAGCCCTTAAACAGCTGCTTCACAAGATGGAAGCACAGATTACAAAATGCACTATGAAGTGAGCATTAGTAACATTTGCAGCGCCTATTTTTGAGATTAATTTGCTTTGTGGTAAGCACTATATCTAACATGAAGAAAGAAATCTCAGATCCTCAAGAGAAGAAACCTCCCTCACTTAGGTTGGATAGCCATTGATACCTCCAGATGTTGCAATCATAATGTCAAATTCCTAGACACTATACAGATCAGTCATCGAAAAGATTGCTCACACATCCTCAAAGACAAAGTATAAGACCCTAATATGGAAATCCACACAATTGTATGGCCCCTGGTGGCTTTTCTCTTTATTATCAATGTTATGAATAGTTGCAGTGGCAAATTATATTGGCTTTTCCAACAATGCAGTAGGTCTTTTCAGATAGATTGAAAAAGAAAAGTCTTTCAACAATGCATGTGCTCCCATCTCCAACATATGAAAGCAAATTACAATAAAATTCTTGTCTTTACGAGTCTAAAACTAACTACTTGCAGGAAAAGAAAGAGTTCAGGCACTGAAATCACAGGATCATACTTTCCATCGTCTTTATGAAGAGTTTAAAAAGATTATCTCAGTAGTTGAGCAAAGCATAATGACAAGAATCAAGGAATCCCCAAAAAAAAAAAAAGCCCACGGACCCACAAAAAACTAGGAATAGTGCAAATAAAGGAATAATGAAAAGGCAACCACATTGAGGTCAGATAGGAGATAATGATATAGTAGCGTAATGTCAAGAGACAATTTCATTCGGTAATATGTAGCCAGAAGCAGCCTTAAATCACATAGCATGAAGTCCACATAAATATGATACTAAGAATTTCCATTTATTTGTTAAATTACCTGTGCAAATTCTCATTAAAATGACCACATTTAATTTTTTGATCAAGAACCGGAGTAGCTACACCATTAAGTAGAGAAAAATCCCAATTACCAGCACGCCAAGCAGCTTCATACTGCACAGTTTGACAAACACAATTCAGGAGAAAATAAATTGTATAACACATGAAGCAAAAGAAGATAACCAAAATCTGCAGAAATTGGCATCCCAGTATGTGTGCCTTAATTTGTTGCTAAACACACACAAAGACCAATTTCGTTCTGGCTGTCCATTGATGACATAAAATAAGACAGACCTGCAGTTCAGTGAATTCTAAATCATGTAGAAGTTGGCCTTTCAGAGAAGCTAATCCCTGGCAATATATGTCCAGCACATGGGTGCAGCCAATTTGCTGCAAAGATCTAATCAAACCTTTATAAGGTCTCTTTTGCATAATCTGATCTTTCGATTTAGAAAGTAGTGCTGGAACCACTGGTTGAGACTCGTCATAAGAAAGACTTTTTGGATGGCCACTTATTGGCTCCTTCAGTCCCGATTGTACTAGTAAATCATAGTGCTCAAGGGCTTTAGTCCAATTTCCTTCATGTTCGAACATGGTTATTTGAGAGGTCAACTGTCAAAAAACGACCAATAAACTTTCAAAGGCCAAAAATGCAACAATGAGGATAAACTGCTGATATTTTAAACGGTCCAAAAATTCTCAAAGACTGGGATGCAAGTGCAATGCCAAACTATGAAGCAATCATTTTTCAATAAAAACATAAAGTTTAAATTATTTTCATTGCAATAATCTAAAATTTAAAATTTTTTCCCATAAATTCAGCATCAATTTTTCACTGCTTATGGCAACTCACAAACTTTAGGGAGAAAATTTTCAGTATATTTCACTGTTTATAATAACTCACAAAATTTAAGAAGAAAATTGATTTACACAGCTATTCCGGCCAAAACAGTAGTACTAGGGAAGAAGATAATTGTTGGAGGAACGCTATTGTAAGCTTGTTCCAGTGCTTCATAACTTAGACCAGAACAAGTTGAACCCGGATAACATCATCCCCTTGATAACAAAAATACCTACAAGCTGTTTAATCCATCAGTATTAAGTAACTACTAGATGATATTTAGGCTTTGGCAAATTTTCAACCAATAAACTCCCTTGCCTCACCCATTTCATTAAGTAAATTACGTGAGTGCAAAGCTCCAGCAAGATACTCCCGGTGTCCCACAGTGAATGTCATGCTTTTCCTTTTGGCTTATGTCAAAAAATTTTAGTCACTAACCAAAATGACGAACAAATTTCTTATCTTTCCAACAAATGCATACTGTTCACGTGGTCGGAAAAGCTTTTAATAATAATTATTGGTGGGCTCCAACTGATATTTCATTTGTTTACCAAGACTGTAAGAAAAGCAGAGTGTGGCTTTGCTTAGGAGTATCAAACCACGTGAACCTCTAATGGATGTTTACCAACTATCCGAACAATTGTGGCCCCACAAACAACTGTTGACAAATAGCACAGATCCCCAAATGTGACCAAAAGATTGGGAGGGAGGGAGTACATGTTTGGTTATACAAAACACTAAATATATCTGCAAAATCCATAGATTTCCATTCGTAGAGGCAGAAATGTCATTCACTGCTGGTCCAGGTTCACCTGACGCATCATATTAGTTTTTCATGTACAGAGGGATCCATCAAACAAGATCCTTCTTCCCTTTTTTCGGAAGAAAAAGACTATTCGAAGAAATTCGATGAAACTGGAGATCTTAGTGAATGGAAAGGAAAAACCTAAGGAAAAATTCCACTTTCATTTTACAGAGACAGGCTATAACAATATCAATTGTATGACTGAGGATTCTTATCTGAATATGAATGGGATGCTTGTGACATGCCACTTGATATTAGAGTTTGGTCATGTAACAAATGAGATATAAGAGTCCCCTAGTTCTTTATTCAGACGAGTAGAGAATTGTGTATGTGGATGCTCAAAATTAACCAAAAGCTGCCAGCCCAGTGGATAGAATAAGATGGTGAAGCAAAGATTAGGGAAATACTATGATATATTTAAAAAAGTTGCAGTCTTAGTGCTTTGGCATTTTTAGGCATTGTCTAAGAGAAATGTTCTCCTTCATGTCTGACATTTTTTCTGCACAACATATTCTAGGCCACTCATATACTAGTAAAATGATTTGGAAGCTGGTATAACAAAATACTAATAATGATATGACGAATTAGCTCAAAAAAGGCCAAAACACATCCTAGTAAAGGCTACGCCCCAAATGCTATGACATTAACAAGCAACAAAAGCATTTCAGCGTCAATCCATAGCCGTTTATAACCCCTGACCTACTACTTTTCAACAGCATTTCGAAACAGTATGTTCAATATACAAGTTGGTACAACATTGTAATTCACAAAATTTGTAAACAGTAGCATGTAGAGAATAACTGACCTTGTGAGATTGAATTATCCCATACAGGCTATCAGGCTCATTGATTTGCGTGACTGCTGAGACAAGTATTTCAATGTGGCTTGGCAGCTACAGAAAAAAGAACACTTAGGATTTCTTGAAACTTCACATTACAAGCTTCGTCTATGCAAGAGTACATATTCTACTATTCAAAATCCCAATCAATACCTTCTTCTTTCTAGCCACATAACTAAAACTACAAACTAGTTGAAATCAACTTTAACAGTAAGCAGAGAGGAAATTCCAGAGGAAAAGCAACTACAACTCACTATTTCAAGATGGGAGAAATCTGGGCTCCCTAGTGTGAGGCTATCAAAGTGGTGCTCACACCAGTGTTCCACATAGAGAACAGCAGTAAAGTAAGAACCACAATTCTGTCAGGCAAATCCAGAAAATATGAGTAAGAAAAAGGTTGGTTAAGGCAACCAACTTCCACAGCACATTTCCATGAAAAAAAGAGTGAAGTTTTGATACTTACAATGGCAGACTTTGAAACCACAAGATAATCAATAGGAAGCCAGTAAACCTAATAGAACATAGGACATAAGAAAACAACATTCCACAATCTTAACATGCTAGAAAAGCAAAGGTAGAAATTTAACGGTTTATTCATGAATCTGCTGTACAATATGTTCCTATTGATAATTCCAAAAAATAAACAATAAAAAAAGCAACAAATATCCAAAAAAATCCCTATTAACTTTGCAATATCAGTTCAGACAATGATGGTGTCCCTGACTATATTCTAAAGCATGAGAATTAAAAGAATCCCTAGCAAATAATGTTGCACTAAGTTCTTGAGATTTCAAAGACATTCATACATCAAATAGAAACTTTATTTGCCGGATACCCCATAAGTTTGTGGGACAAATGGACTTTATCTGATTAAAAACCCTGCCAAATCTTTACGAAATCTTCAAGTATTGGATGCACAAAGTCATGAAACTGTCTTAAGAGTTTTCTAGAGATTCAGTTCTTCATTTCACCACACCGCACCAACACAGCTTCAACTTTGTAGCTATCCATCTTATCCCAGATTAGTTCTTTAGAATTGTTCACTTAGTACATCAAAATCAGGAAAAGCAAGTTTGTACTTTATTCCTCTATGATTGTGGTGATTAAATTTCACCTCTCCTTAACCCATGATGGTATTTTGTTGCATAGTCAAGTAAAAAGACCTCTTATACCATCTCCATCCCTTCCCGACGGTGGGGAGAGATATAGCAAAGAAAGGATAAAGAGTAAAAGTCAAATGAAGCCCAGTAATGATAAAATTTTTCCAGAAATACTCAGCCAAATAAAAACATTCTGCATAAACTCTTTGGGCTTCTGTCTGCAATCCATTGTTCATCATTTGGTAACATTTAAAGCTATTTATTTTTAAAAGAAGAGCAATGACTGATGAGACACAATACCTGATACAACATTAGCGCATTTTTATTAAACGCAAGGAAACCCAAAAAACAAGCTCCTGCAATTTAGGCTCTAGGAAGTACCAATTCTGCCTGGTTTACCATAATATTCACCCTTCAAATTTTATCTTTCATTTTTGTTCTTCTTCTTCTTTTTTTTTTTTGGGGTGAAGAACTTGGAAAATCTTATGGAAACACATTTATGATCAGAGATCCATATTTGAAGAAGGTAATACTAAATTCAGAGACACTGCTATATGCCATGATAAGCAGTGAGATGAAATAAGAACAAAAGGAGGAACTGATCTTTCGGAAACAGGGTCCATAATTTACCAGGATAACAAACGTACCTTTTCCCATGATAATGTTGTTGTTACCAATCTAGATGATGAATTGTCCTTCAGCTTCACTGATGTAGAACGGGATTTTGATCCATAACTAGAAGCCTTAGTGTGCTGTTGCACCATCAATCAGTATATCATTTCAATTGATTTTCATTAAATGAAACAAAAGAACTCCTCTAGTTTACGTTTCCACTTTTTAGCAACAAAGTCAATTAAACCCACAAATAACACGCATGTATAAGGTTACCTTTGAGTTTTCTCGCTTATATGAACCAGGCAATGATGTGGATCTCTCCAGCATATGACACAGCCGAAGCTCATTAAGTGCATCCAACATAACTTTTATTGATTTCATTAGTGTATTGGACTCAATGAATATGTTTTCTTGAACCTGACCAGATTCACAGTATAAGTGTTTTATCTAACAATGCCATAGATCAAACTGCTATAATCCCAAGGGGTCACAAATCAAAAAGGAAGGAATGTTATCATTCAAAACAGAACAATACAAAATTTAAGCACAACATGAACCACATCAGACAACGAAACAATACAGGACTTCAGAAGAGACTTATTCAGTGACAGATTAATGCTATTAGAGTTTGACGGCACTGAGTATTTCAAGAGATTATGAACAAGTTACGAAGAACAGATATGATAATTCTGTTACATGAAAATTTACATTCATATTATATAATTTGCTCCACAAGTCATGTATGAGACATTCAACATCACAGCATTAACTAACTCTAAAGACTCTAATACCACGCATCTACAGCATTGGATTAACCTATTAAGTCACAATCAAAGTCAACATTAGAAAATAAATCATAACCTAAAACTATGAAATACACCTTATATAAAAGTTTGGGTAGTAAGTTTGGTCTAACCACCCAACTAATCTTGTAGCTTGCACTACTCAAAAGAAGAAGAGGCAACGAGATGGCACTTGGCAGCCCCATCCCATTTTGATGGCTCCTTTACCCTAAGAGAGCAAGGAAACAATGAAAACCAAAAGCAATAAGAAGATACTGGAGTATCTCTCTCCATCATAGCTGTGCATCAGTCTCATCCTTTTCCACCAAAGGATGCCCTGTGGTGCCTTGTCACCAAACTCAAGCCATAATCTTAGTGGACACAGGAAGAAGCTTGGGATTGGCCCCATTGGCAGCCTTCCACAGGGGTCAAATGTCAATAAAAAGAAGGTCACCTACTGAAGGCAGTATAGAAGCCAAATTTCAAGCTTACAACACAGCTAACCACAGCAAAAATATATGCTCTCTCTCTCTCTCTCTCTGTTATATCCTGAGTTTAACCACAGCTAAGCTCGTTATACCCAAAATCCCTATATCTACTCCTTGTCCAAAAGCATTAGTGTCCAGATCAGTATTTCCATTGAATAAATGCATTAACCATATCATGAGAGCAAATACAGATAGCTACAAACTTCAGGACAAAGAGAAGAAAATCAATGAAATTCTATGTTCATGTTCTCCCCTCAGCCACCTCCTAATCCCGGAAGAATGATCATGGTTAATATTTCCACCAACATTGTCTAACTTTGTAAATCTTATAGAACACTGCCAATAGTATCAATTCGCCCACTACCTCAAATTCATGCAAACTTCAAGCCAAAACTTTGGGAAAAGGAGGATTAGAGATAAAAATGTTAGTCTTAAAGGAAGAGAAGTACATAGGTAATGGTCATCCATAACACTACAAAGAAAGAGGCTTAACACATTAAGTCATCCAGCTGTTGCAGGCATTTATAGAATTAGCATGCCTATTCAGTGTGATTATATGAATCACGAAGGTTAACTCTTACCAACTCATTGCATTGGCAAAGAAAACTAAAAATTACAAAAGAAATTGATCAGCAACGGTTTTTAAGACAACCTGGAAAGATATCAACTTGCATAGGTCAACATCCAAATCTTTTCTCCCTGCTAGATTAACCATGATACTTGGGAACAAAAGCTCTGCAACTTCAGATTTTACCAAACATATATCTTGACAAAACCTGAAAAGAACAGGAAAATTCTAATTAAATGTTTTACAAAAAAAGAACAAAAAAAAAATCCTAAAAAAGCCAGAAGAGCACCATAACAACTAAAGCCATGCAGGTAAGAAGTACCTTATGATAATATCATCACAGTAACCAATCAGTCCATAAACCAGGGGACAAACCCACATATCAAAAGTTTTGTCATGAGTCTTCCACATAGCAGAGTTCTCCAGAGAAATTGCTTCAGCTGTTATGAAACTTTGTACTCTCAACAAACTTGGAAGATTGATATGCCATACAAACATATGGAATAATGATATAAAATAAAGGATCTGCACTCCACAACAGCTATAGGATATCTTACAATCCTTAGACAAAGTTTGTCAGCAATCAAACTACCAAAACAATCTTCCAAAAGACACTTAGATGGTAATAGAATTATATGTCATGAAAACCTCATCTAGAAAAATTTTTTTGTAGAGATCCAGGGTTCATATCCCCCCTCCCCCTCCCGGCTTCTTAAATCCCACCTCTCCCCTTCTAGGAGAAAAAAAAAAAAAAAAAAAACTCATCTACAAAACTGGATATTGCTTAATGTAAACCGTTATCTTATTAAGGACTTCTAACAAAGCCTTTGACAACATGAACTAATAGAATCTGCAGTGCTGCTCTTACGATGGAAAAAGCTGAAGTTCAAGTACATTCTGTTATTGAATCTAATCTACCACCCGCTAAGTTGGGATGTTTTATAGTTGTCAATGGAATACAAATTTCAGATTACCATTGACTGTGTTCAGTACACCTCTCATGGAAATTCCAATTACCCACTTTTGGATCTTGAAGCCAACAAACCCATTAGCCAACACATCAGGCACTAACAACTCTCATTCCCTATTCTCTAAAAGTTAAAAATATAATGTGCTTCTCTCTCTCCCCTCTCTGAAACTTCCAAGTTAGCTTCCTTCCCACTATTTCTTCTTTCTCAATTTTTCCCAAGCTTGGGTTCTTGCAATGGACAACCTGAAAAGCATCTCTTTACAGGAGAGATATGGAGGCGAGTAACGAAGGCAGAAAGAAATGGGAGTTGTTAAAAACAACTTGAGCAGAGTTGGAAGACTCAAATTATGATAAGTATCCAAGCAAAATAACCAAGAATACAGGGACTTATTGGTTTTCATGAAGTCTGTTTTTATTTCTCTGATGAAGCAATAAAGATATATTTTCACTGTCTGGCCAAATTTGGCTCTCATTTAGTTCCTGAGAAAATCCACAATCAGTTGATGCCGATTTTGATGTGTTTTTACATATGAGAGTTTCTCAAAAATGTTCAATAGCAGAAAGAGTTGCTGCCCGACAATGTAGAAGGTGGCATGCAGGTAGAATATTTTAGGAGAGTGAAACTATATTGACCAAGAAAAGGCAACTTCTGTGCTAGAAAATACCAACAAGAAGCATGGAAAGAAAAAAATAAAAAATAAAAAGGAAAACCCAAGAAAAAAAAAGACATAGGGAATAAAAAGGAATGGTTAGTTCCAATTCCAGTGCAGCTGCAAATTTTAGTCCAACAAAATGATATCCTCACAAACACATTAACATCAAGGTGGTCCTTGATACACATTGCCATTGCCACTCCTTAGTAGCTACCAAACAGGTGGCTGATACATAGCATATTACCAACTTAAACAAAAGCTCAAGTTTATAAACAGGACAAATTCTTTTCTATATTCGTTCTGATTTGTCCAGAATATCAGAATCCAGGACGATAGAGAAAAAAAATCATTGATGTTTAAATCAATGATTTCTGTTATCATTTCTCCATATTAAGCATTGTGATTAAGCTCGTTTCTCACACAAATTTCTGAACAATCTATAAAATGCCATTGAATAGAGAAGTGAATTTTGGGTAAAGAAATTAAACAGGTGCTTTGGAGCCAACCATAATATTTGTGGTTTTTGAATGTGATCAGTTTCAGAATATGCATATCAAAGGAGAAGATTAAGAGGCACTAATTAATTTAGGAGTCCTGTGTGGACTTATGCCTATGGGTCTTTCTATATAAAAAGGAAATATGTGATAAAAATTCTTTTAAAATGCCATTGAATAGAGAAGTGAATTTTGGGTAAAGAAATTAAACAGGTGCTTTCCATAAGATTTGTGGTTTTTGAAATCAGTTTCAGAATCTGCACATCAAAGCAGAAGATTTAAGAGGCACTAATTAATTTGGGAGTCCTATTTGGACTTATGCCTATGGGTCTTTCTATATAAAAAGGAAATATGTGATAAAAATTCTTCTAAAATTTGCAAGCATGGAATATGATCATAAAAGGAACGGGTAGAGAGATGATACTTGAATAAGTTTCAGAAGAGTAGGGAAGAAAGAAAAACAAGTTAGAAAAAAAACATAAGGAAAAGGTAAGGGAAAGGAGCCAATGATACTTTCAGAAATGATTAGAGAGATGATTCTACTACAAGGTTACATCACAAAATGCATCCAGGGTAGCACAAGAAAGAGAGAGAGAGAGAGAGAGATTTCCTCATGGGGGTTATACCATTGAACTTTGCTTCCAGATCTGATACCAGTTTCTGTGCGAGCTCTGTGTTGACACCCTTGGAGTGAACCTACATTATGAAATAAATGTAGAGCCATAACTACTGGAACAATCTATCAACAGATACAGCCAGAAAAAGTACAAAATATAATGATGATGATCATCATCATCATCATTATTTAACAAACATTGTAAAATCAAGCCTTTCAATAGGAACATTACTATAGTGGTACTAGGTTTTAATCTCACTTGCAAAGTATTCATAGACAAAAGATAATAAAAGATAGATGGCTACACGTCTATAGACATGTATAAATGCATATACAACTAGGAGACAGGCAAAAATGATGTGGATCCATCATACAAACTTGCGCAAAATTATTGGAATTATGATGTAGCGGCTTCAGCAAACTACCAAATCAACAAGTTGACTTTTGTAAGCACATGATACCACAAGCCACCAACTTGTAAGTCCAGCTGATTCATATATATCATTTATTTCATAACTATTTCGTCAAATGCCACAGGTAATCTGCATCAACTACTAAACACGCTAGTAACCCACAATGCAATGCAGCAACCCTGATAATAGTCCAATAGCTATTTTTCCAGGGACCCAAGGGGGGCCTTAAAAAGACAGTCAAAACTAAAGTATATTCATGCATGTTTATTCTTTGAATTTTATGCATCAAAAACAAAACTAAAATCCAGCGGAAGTTGTGCATCAGCTAACATTTAGCTTTACAAGAGCTTTCCCTACAGTTTTAAGTACAAGATATCAAAAGATATGTTAGTTGACTGGCAATATTAACTCATGACAGACAATCAGTTCATATCTCTCCTTCACTCTAAATATTTGCATTTGCAGATAGACATGGCAAAGAAAAGGAGCCATGGCTTTAAACCTCCGATGATATTGCTGTAATCCAAAGTCTCTTTGTTACATACAGCCAAAGCTCCAATGAATCTATTACTGCCATAACACTTGGAATATATGAAAATTCATGTCTGAATACTTCATTCCAAATTAAGTTAATCCTAGGAAGCTAGTTAATGAAATAACCCATCCAGTGATGCAGTTTTAAATTTGATCTAAAATTCTTCCAAAATGCAGTGCAACAATGGTCCTGAAAAGAACTGCTCATACCTCAATAAGAGATTTCTCATGTTGATCAAATAATAGCAAAGCTCTTTGACCTTTCTCTGTTGAAAGTATCCCCTGCTCAGAAAATATACATAAATCAGACTTTTCTTACTCCAAAAATCAGTTTTTGGAGCCACAAATACCAGAGGCCAGCAAATTAATCTCCACAAAGGTAACATTATAAACCAAGCATCAAGATTGGCACCATAATCATCACATCATTTTAATTAAACTATCAAGCGCTCAGTAAATCCAATACCAATGAGGAGCAAAAGATAAAGTCTCAAGATTGCATATTTACAATTACTGCAAGATATCAGGTCCAATAAGGATCACAGCTAATCCAATATCAGGTACAATAAGCAGAAAGACAAACACCACAATCACTAATCCAATATATGAGATTTTAAAAATCCCCATCTCCAATTATGAAAAGCAAATAACTCCTTGAACAAGAAAGCGCAACATCAGACAGACAGGAGAAACCCTGCCTTCAGACCAAATAAGAGAAATTTCAAAAGACAAGGAACAAGAAAGTGCAAGATGGAAAAGACCAGAGAATCCTACTTTCAGACAAAATAAGAGAAATTTCTAGAGCTAATAACTCCTTGAACAAGAAAGTGCAACATCGGAAAGATAGGAGAAATCCTACATTCAGACCAAAAAAGGGAAATTTCTAAAGACAAGCAACAAGAAAGTGCGACATGGTAAAAGACATAAGAATCCTACTTTCAGACCAAATAAGAGAAATTTCTCCAGACTAACAAGATATTTATCATCTTATTACCTAAAAGTGCAATGCAACACCATCTTTACCGACTGACTTTTATACTTCAGCTAAATTATAAGACATCTCAAGAATTTCGACTTACTTGAGAGATCATATTCCAAAACTTACAATTTCAGAATTACAACTTTAACTCCCAAGAAACACGATCATCTCTGATGTCAACTCTTTGACAAACTCAAAGGAATAATATAAGTTTTCACTTGATCACAAATAATGACCAATTCTACAACCCTATACATTATGCAATACAAAAATAACTGCCCAAAGAAGGAAATCAAGTCCACATTTCAACACAAGTAAAATCAATGCTTTCTATACACAAACCCGCAAAGCTTGAGATGTCATATCAATTATCTTAACAGAGTCATCCATCAAATACTTCTTCAAAAGCCTTATAAGTGAATTCAAAAGTTCGTCAGATACAACTGTATCCAGTTGAACAAGCCGATCTGTTCCCTTTTCAGCTTTATCTTCTTCAAAGCGAGGTGCATGGCTAATCTCCCCAGGGAGATGGAGAACAACGCGATGGGGATCATCGATACCAACCTGCATCCCAACAGAAACAGACATAAAAGGATATGAACATGCTCAAATGAAGTATTTTGAAAAGGAGAAAACAAAAATAGCAGTACCCTAGACACAAAATCAGAAACCAATGTGGCAAAATTGTCAGTATCATCCAAGCTACACATTCGAACAAGATGCCAAATTGCAGAAACAATATCTTGGTCAGAGTGCCAATATTCATTCAAAAAACCAAGTGTTGCTCTCTTCCACCCCTGACGAGCTTCCTCTTCAAAGAATCTTTTGTGCAACGCTTGAAGGCTGCAAGAAACATTAATTATGATTATCAAAAGCAAGACTAGCAAGCTGCATGAAACCATGTACACTTCTTCCATTAACTGAAATGTCCTGTAGCTCCAGGCAACTCTTTAACTTCAGCAATACAGATAATTTCATGCACTCCTCAAATCTCATTACTGATTTCCTGCTTCCTTTTCCAGTACCCTAAAATCTATTTAGTTTAGAACAAAAGGCATCATTTATGAGGTTGATTCTTAGTACTCATTACAAAGTTATGCTCCAACAAATTTGAGTTTGGAGGATAAACTTGGAACAAGCGTGCTCCTACTATCCACAAAAAAGTTCTAGTCTTATTGTTAGATTCAATTAAACATAAAAGACCACATAATTCACAAAAGTTAAGTCTCACCTGAGCAAGAAAACATGTTCTTAAAGATCTGTGAGCAAGTAATCTGCCAGTCAACATGCTATATTCAATCATGTTTTAGGCCATCTCTCTTTCTCTCTCTATCTCATGTGAAAAAAAAAACCTCCAAATTCCGATCATTCAGATTAACAAAACCAAGAAATCCATAATAAATGTTTCCCTATAAAGATATTATACAGTTTAGTCATGACCACAGTGAACTCATTCAGTTATGATGTTGTGAACCACTTCATTTAGCATCAAATAATGCAGCAAAATGAAGCATTGCACTGCTTTATAACTCCCTCTCTTTCCAAGTTGAATCTGCTTCCTTTGAATGAGAACCTTATATTCTGCTCTTCAAA